>NC_143014.1:247602816-247970941 GCF_055824585.1 Amblyomma mixtum
TGACGCCACTACACATGTCCGACATTTCCACTGCGCAATGCTGCGATCAGCCTATTTGCTTTTGTAGCTCCTGGCTGTTAGACCTGAACATGCTTTTCCAACATGGTAGTTGAATTCGCACGCTACACAGGTTACAAATGGTTCATTGGGCGGGATAGCAGCATGGCAGGAAGGACAAGGGTCAGGCACCGCTATCACTAAGCAGTAGCAACCGGCAGCAGCAGCTGATGCAGTAAAAAATAAATAATAAAACAAGCGAAGCCACCAACCTGCGAAGTGGAAGAAAAGCGTCAGGCGCCTTCCAAGACACGCGTCGTCGATGTGCTACTGCTGTTACTGCCGAATGCAAATGCGGAGCAATGATTCCCAGTATCACCGAAGAAACGTCGGTAGTGCGAACGTGGTTTCTGGGGCCAATAAGAGCAGGCCAGGTTCCCAGGATGATACAAGGAGATACGATCCGTAGTCTTCAAAACCCTGCGTCGGTGTAGGCAACAAATCCTTCAGATGCAGCGCAGCCGCAGTGGAGCCACGCGCCAAAGGTTGAACTCGAACGGAGGCCCAGCCGTAACACTGCCAAGTAGAAGAAAAGCGTCAAGCGCCTTACAAGATAAGCGTCATCAATTTGCTACTGCTGCTACCGCCGAATGCAAATGTAATTATTCCCTTATTACACATCTACTGTATCTTGGGGGATTGCCCTAAACATTCGACCAAAGAAACCATTTATACGCGAGCGCTCTATCTCATGAGGGGCAATATGAGACGAAAAGCTGGAAAGATGTGTATGTAGGCCTACACCCTATTTCGCTATTTCTAAAACCTCGTCGCGAGGATAGTGCGCTTGTCACTAAGCCGCGGATTTAATTAATAACATGTACTGAAGGTACACTAATAGCTCTATTTGCCTGTAACGTGAAAGAGCGTATTGTGGAACAACGGACCAGAATTCGATAAAGCCGGAAATTCCTCCCGTGTGCTAGAAAGTAAAGCAGCCAGGAGAACAGAGAAGCTCAAATATTTCTGCAGATATTACAGGACAGGGACGGAGCTGACAACCTACTAGTGAAACAAAATGCCACCCCGAGTATGACTGCCGCATCACCTCAAGCATGATGAAACCCTAGAAGTGTGCTAAAGCCGTACTTTTTCGTTAGAAAGGTGCGGCTAACAAATAAAAAAAAAATTGGCCGAAACTATCGAGTGCCTCGATAGTGAGCGTTCCACAACGGAGCTTGATCGCTGAGTCTACACATTTCACATATGGATGGAACATAGCACCGAGAAAGCAGCTACTCGCACGCGCTGGTTCTGAGTTCGTGCCATTTTAACCATTCAGCAGAATTTTTTCAGGACGTTGGCGATTGAGGGTAACTAAAAAACTCAAGGTTTCTCATCGGACTGGTGTAAAATGTTTTCGGGATGCCAAATTGGCATTACGGAGTAGGGTAGTTTGTCTCAATGACGGCACTCTTTCTAGTCATTTCCTAGACTGGGTGCTGTTTTCAGATTCCCTAGTGCATCTCTCGATGGGCGAACTTCTGCCGTAAGAACTGTTATTTTGCTTTAAAAAAAAATGTTGTGTTCTACCAAAACCTCGACTGAACTGTATCCCGAACCAGTTCGAAACGGTCCCTCCCAATCGTTCCAGTCCGGTTTCGGTTCGAAGAAGACGAAAAACAAAGGGTTCGGTTAGGTTCGGTTCCAGTTCCGGGCAAAAATACGGGTTCATTTTGAGTTTTGAATTCTGGTTCGGATCCGATTCAACACCCTGCTCTCAAGCATTGCCGCTCCCTACAGCTCGATTTAAATCATTACGTTTTAACTAAACGTGATGCTTGAGTGTAGAACTGGTAATCTACTTCACCTGAGGCCTTGAGCGGGTACGCCACAAAACTGCGACCCTTCGCGTCAAGGCTCCAGGAGGGTCACTCATTAAGTACATCGCACGCGCCCTCACAACGTATCCCCGAGGTAGATGAGGATCTTCACGGCGCACAAACCACGACAGAAAGCGTCTTGGAGGGGTGGCTATAAATTGATTGTTTGGGCTGGCTGTAACTGCACTGTTCTCGAGTCTCTACGGACAAAACATAACAAATTGCTGTAAATAGCATTTCTTAGATAGAGTTTTGGGGCCGCCTCATTGTTAAAACATGTCAACCTTAAAAATTTCGCCCTTTAAAAACTTTAAATGACAGCGGGAAATAAAATCGGCAAATTCCAGAAGACCCAGAGGGGCCTCCTTCTGAAGAGAGGCGAAGGGGCAAAGAGGAAGGTTTAGTGTTAATATCGCTTGAAGCCTGTGGCCAATAAGCGGAGGGCAGAGAGCAGTTCAATTCTTCGCAGCATCTTTGGCGTCCCTTCGCAGCAGGCACAAAGCATCGTTGGGGCGTTGGTCCGATAGAGTACGCCCCACGTGGCTTAATGCCACGCCTACGCGTCAGTCTCTCTCTTCGGGCTGCGAGTCCCTGATTTGCGCGTCTCCTTGCACAGCAACATGTCGAGGCTGATCAACAGCCAATGGCAGAGCGGCTGGAATAAACCATCGAGAGACCGGATGAGTACGGATGACGTCAGCACGGCATACGTGTGGCTCGGTTTTCTCGGGAGCGACGAGCGGGACATGCACGCGCTAGACGCGTGACGGAAATGGTAATATGACAGACCGGACGGCAGAAGGTGACCTGTCTCAGAAAACAATCGATTCATGTACAAGACCGCGCTGTCGACCAGCACGCTGCCGCTCGGGCTGCGAGCTGTCCTTGTGGGGAATTTTCCGTCAGTGAGGCGGCTATTCTCAAGAGGTGGCGCTGTCAGGCTGTCGAGGCGCGTTGCTATGATAAGAAAAAAATAATTAAGAACGAATTTCACTGCTTACAAATACGACAGTACAGCTACGGCACGCAGAAGGTACATCGTTCAAAAGTTCTTACTCGTGAAAAAAACGGTGAACCATTCATGAAAGCAATTGAAAGTGGGCGGCCCTTAAGATCGGTTGCACATTACCGGCTTGCGTTTTCAATTTTCCCGAAAAAACTCCAGATGTATTTTGCCTGCTTTGTTGGTCTTCGGGTATGCAAAATAAACTCGGCTGTGTTTGAAACAGCTACCTCCTGGGGCAATAGCGCATTGCTTAACCGCTGTACCATTACTAGTATAAAGACTCCGCGCTATCTACGTATGCCGTGAGAGCGTCGTCACGCCATCAACACCACTTGATCACTAGTGGACCAATTATATTTCCCCACCAAATTTAAAAACTACGGACCCTTAAAATTCCAAAAGACCCCCTAAATTTTGTAACTGGAATCTCCCAAGAAAATATTAAGCTCGATTAATTGGTTGGGATAAGGGGGATTAGTTGGTGGGATTAATATAATCCATATTACATTCCAACTCAAAGTACTCGAGCATCCTAGACGCTGAAGGCTCATGCATACCATGCAAGGGCAATATAATCAATTCCAACAGCGGTTCTAGCGAGAAAATAGCAAGAACAATAGACCCTCATTGTAGAAGCATATCACGCTACCTAAATGTTATCGCGCTCAGTTTTTTAGAAATGCGATTAAGAAGGCCTTCAAGTTTGTTTTTTTTTCTCTAAACAGGATGTCGGAAAAGGATCCTGCAGATGAGGAGACCAATGCGATATAAATGCTAAAGTGGAATTTCAATAGCTCGACACCGACCAAGACGCAGCGCATGTGGTTCTTACAACCCCGAAAAAAGTCACTGGACGAAATAATATAACGCTGTAAAAACCAAGAAAATTAAGTAAGGCGCACTCGGTCGTAGGTACGCGACATATTAAGATGCCGGCGGTGAACATATCTTTGAGTTCCACCCACACAGGGAACCAAGCCTTTGGTGATCGCAAACATCAATTCACACCCGTCAGATGGTTACTGCAGCGACAGTGAGGGCTACCGCTCAGAACAAGTATTCGCACGGAGGCATTCGGGTTCTCCAGAGGTGAGGACCTCAATGAGCGGCCATAGCAGCGGGTCGTGGCTTTGTTCATATATAATTTTGCGAAAGTCAGGAATGGCGAAGAGGCCAGGCCCAAGACATTGGTTACAGCCGAATCTGCTGCCGCCAGAAAGGTTTAATGTTAAGATCGCTTGAAACTGACCGCCAATAACCGATGGGCAGCGAGCGGTCGCATGTTAAACAATATCTTTCGCGTTCCTTTGCAGCATGCACAAAGCATTGTTGGGGCGTTGTTTCGATACAGTACAATACACGTGGCTTCTTGCTACACCTACGTCTCAATCTCTTTGGGACACGAGCCGCTGACTGGCGCGTCTTCTCTGGCCACGAAATATCGAGGCTGATCGGCAGCCAATAGGGGAGCGGCTGGAAACCATCATCGGTAGACCGGATGACTACGCATGACGTCCGCGCGGCGTACCTATGGGTCAGTTTTCTCGGGAATGACGTCCGGCATATGCACATGATACAGACGTGACGGAAATGGTCGTGTGACAGACCAGATGACAGAAGGGGGCCTGTCATCGAAAATAATCGATAGCACGAACAGCCCTTGTGGGGATTTTTTCATCGGTGAGCGCGGCTCTCCTCACGAGGTGGCGCTGTCAGGCTGTCCAGGCATGGTATGTGAGGTAACGCAAAACGGGACAAGGACAGAGAAAGAAATCTTGGCTTATTTCTAGATTTAAGCAAACCCTTTGATACTGTTCAACATGATATTCTCTTAAAAAACTGGAAACATATGGCATCAGAGGAGTGGCACTAAAACTGATTCGATGTTACCTCGAGAAACGTTATCAGTATGTATGTGTTAACGACTGGTGCTCCATCAAACTTGAAATCCAACACGGTGTTCCCCAGGGCTCTATTTTGGGACCCCTCCTTTTCGTGATTTACGTAAATGACATTACAACAATCCCTGAATCGCCGCAAATTATAATGTATGCAGATGATACTAATACATTTTTTTACTGGAGAAACAGCGCACTGTCTATAGAACTCTGTTAACGATTATCTAATACACTTATCTAAATGGCTTCACAGAAACTGCTTGGGTCTAAATATAAATAAAACAAAGTACTTAATTTTCAAGCAATTTCTGTCATCTTTTCTTCTCTATTCCTGAGTAACAGCAACTCAGTCTCCGAATCTCGAACTAGCCATTTCAATCTGCCAGACCTAGTTATTAATGAGGAGGGTATTGTTTCGGCTCTATTGCAGTTGAACACAAAAAAATCCTCTGGACCAGACGGTATCCCTAACGCTTTTCTGTACAGATATGCTGAGTGGTGCGCTAAATACCTTTTCATTATTTTTACTGAAAGTCTCAGGACAGGAGAAATTCCAAACGATTGGAAAACAGCAATGGTGATACCCATTCACAAATCAGGAGACAAGCTTTGCGTGAAGCATTACAGGCCAATTTCTTTGTTATGTACGTCCAGTAAGGTATTAGAACATTTTATTTTCAAGCACATAAGCTCATTCCTACAGGGAAGAGGTTTTTTTATTGAAAGCCAGAACGGGTTTCGGCAAGGCTTGTCGACAGTGACGCACCTTATTCATATCAGAAATGAAATTATGATGGCTCTAGAGAATAATGGACAGGTAGATTTAATTTTCATTGACTTCGAAAAAGCGTTTGACCGGGTATCGTATGGCAGTCTTTTGTTAAAAATAAGGTGGTGGTTGAATAATCGGCAAGTAGTACAATGGTTAGATTCCTATCTTACACAGCAACATCAGTTTGTTCAGATATCTGAATCTCACTCCACAAAAGCGCCGGTACTTTCAGGAGTTCCCCAGGGCTCAGTCCTTGGGCCGCTTCTCTTCCTTATTTATTTGAACGACCTGTCCAACTCACGCATACGCTGTCGGTTCTTCGCCGACGACTGTACTATATACCAAAGTATCACATCAGTCGAAGACCAGACACTCCTAACCGACTACTTAACAGCAGTTTCCAGCTGGTGTTGTACCTGGCAAATGGGTATAAACAGTTCCAAATGCGTAAAAATGACAGTAACACGAAAGAAACAACCGCTCCAATCCACATACAAAATAAATGGCCTTCCGATCAACTCAGTGACTCAGGTGAAATATCTTGGAGTAACCATGACATCCAATCTGAACTGGACCGTACACATCCAGTCCATTTTCTCAGCAGCGTCCAAAAAACTTCGGTTATTAAAGCACCGTCTAAAGCATTGCACGAGCAAAACTAAACTGACAGCATACACATCACTTGTGCGTCCAGTTCTCGAATACGCCGACGCTGTATGGAATCCGCACACAAAAACGGACATCAAAATTCTTGAAGGCGTCCAGAGGAAAGCACTCCGGTTTATTTATCACGCTTATGGTCGGCAGGTCTCGGTATCTGATTTGCTCAACAGATCTGGGCTTCCCACGCTTGAATCCCGTCGCAAGCAGCACCGACTAAAAATGTTGTTCAATAATCCTACATAATAAAACAAAACTGAATTTTCAGAGTTACATGCAATACAACACAACACGCCCCACCCGTAAGAACCACGAAAGGACTATCTTGATGCCACGATGCCGAACAAAAGCATATTCTTCTTCCTTCTTTCCACGCACCATTTCCGAATGGACCGGACTGCCAAGCGATATCACCAACCTGGTATCTTCAGAATCTTTCTTGTCTGCTGTTTCGTCTCATGCATCGCAGTAGCGCGTCTAGTACACAGTGTATTTCGGTTACCTTGTTTTTATTCTGTTCACGTAGTCTGTTTGACGTCGGATGATTTGCCTGTACTTTTTTTTTGGCTTCCCGTTGGTTTTATTGAATTTTGTCCTCGTACTGTAATCGCCCTTTGTTGCTGTTATTTTGTTGTTACTACTGTGTAATTTTTTTTCTAGCTTTGTGCACTCCTGCCTTGACCGCCAAAGGGCAGTCGGCAGTATTTATGAAATAAATAAATAAATAAATAAATTAATTAATTAATAAATAAATAGACAACACTGCAACTCGGTTAGTATTACATTTGAAGGACACCCACTGGAAAAGGTTACCGAAGAAAAATTTTTGGATGTTTGGTTCTGCACCGACCTCTCATGGAACACTCATGTTAATCATCTTAAATCAAACCTGTCTCGTAGAATAGGCTGCATTTATAAATTACCACATTTAATACACAAACGCTTAAAACAGGCGCTGTACTATTCTCTAGTTTACTCCAGAATAAGCTATGGTATCCTTACTTGGGGAACGACAACCAACTGTAATTACTACAGGCTTAAAGTACTACAAAAGAAAATATTACGTATACTAGAAGACTACAAAGGAAATAAGCAGTCTCTGGGAACACAACCATCATTTGTCAAATATAATATGTTGAAGTCTGACCAGGTATACTACTTTAAATTGCTGCAGTGGATCCATAGATACAGGCTACATATTCCCACAGTAGTTCAATTTCATACCGAATTCGAGATCCAAAACGAAGAATGCCGCCATTTAGAACAAACTACGGAAGGAAAGCATTACCTTTTCAAATAACGAATGTTTTGAACAGAACAGATATGATGCAGATAGACTTTAATAAAGGTGCACAATTTTTTAAGAAATACTGTAAGAAGTTTCTTGTGAAAAGCGGTACTAAATTCTCACTACTGTAACTATTCCGAAAAGGGTAACCTTTCTTCTATCTTACATTCCTCTTGTCATATCTTACCAACTGTGATATGATCTATTGTCTTCGCTTGCCGACGACTGTCACGGTTGCGTCTACTGGGTAGAAGTGCTAATGTGTAAAGCATGTATTGGTTTAATGCTGTATTCAGTATGCTCCCGATGTACCACTCAATTACTGTTTTTTTTTTGTATCGTCACTCTGTTGTATAGAAAATGAAATTGTCTCTAATGCCGTGTGTTCCTGACAGGAAATAGCCAGCTTTTGTTTTCCCATTGACTGATCCTAAGACGACTGCTTGACCAAGCTTTGTTATGCTAGTTTTGTTTTATGTACATTGTGCAAGGGGGCCGGGGCACAACGGGAATGGGTCAGGCGCTCCGTCGCCTTTAGCCTGGGCCCCCTCTTGGACTGTGTCTGAGGAAACAATAAAGAAAGAAAGAGAGAAAGAAAGGGAGAAAGAAAGGAAAGAAGAAAGGAAGGAAGGAAGAAAGAGAGAAATAAATAAATAACTAAATAAAGAAAGAAAGAAAGGAAGAAAGAAGGAAAGAAAGAAAGGAAAAGGAAGGAAAGAAAAAAGAAAGAAGGAAGGGAAGAAAGAAAGAAAGAAAGAAAGAAAGAACGAAAGAAGTAAAGCAGGAAAGAAAGAAAGAAAGGAAGAAAGAAAGAATGAAAGCAAGGAAGAAAGGAAGAAAGAAAGAGAGAAAGAAAGAAAGAAAGAAAGAATAAAGAAAGAGAGAGATAAAGAACAAAGGAAAAAAAGCGTTCAACTTTACCAGACGGGGGTCTATAAACAAGAATTATAATAACACCACAAGATTCGGCACGTACTTAAAAATCACAATCAACAACGGGAAATGACTGTAGCGAGGCGCGTGTTACGCCATCACGAAAGTACAGAGAGACACCGCCCCCTTTTTTGCTGTCTCTCAACAAAGACATCAGAATAATAGTCTTCAAATTGAACAACGTCAGAAGAATCAGTGAACCAGGTTTCTGTAAATGCTAAAACATCAAATTTATGGTGAAGTACATTCAGGTAAGTGACAACGGCATCTTCTTTGTTTCGAATACTTTGTTATTTAAAAAAAAAACAAAGAAAATGTATTATTTTGATGGGTAGGTAATCCCATTACTGTATTGTTAAATTCATGTATCGCGTAGTAGCTGGGGCTTTCTGAAGATGCTTCGTAATCCATACTGCTAGAAGAAATTTAAAAAAAAAACAAAAAAAAACTAAGTTGATGGACGCTGACGCCTCCGAGTCATCGCTCTCAGCCTGCTTAGTTTCCTTGATATCACACAGATCTTCCTCGAATGAAATCCGCAAGACTGGTTCTCCTGGGCCCTTGCGGACCATCACCTTTCCATTCTTCAGCCACGTGAAGCAATCACCCATTTGCTGTGCCCTTGTGCATGCCAGCTACAAAAGATGCATGTTTCGACTGGTAAGCTCATTGTAGAAGCGGACTTCTGATTCACTACCAAACAGTCGCTTAAACTTATTCTTCAAGTTCTCTTTTGTTTTCCGAGAAACGAACCGCACTAGAATGGGAGCCTTTCGCCCTTTTTTTGTAGAAAGACGGTGAATACCATCAATGTCGTCTTCAAGAAGCGAAGAAACGCCAAGGGAAGCAGCCAAGTCATTGATCTTATGCAAAAGGTATTCATTTTCTTCCCATTTGAGCCCATGAATCTCAAGAATCTGCTGTCTACCAAACTGTTCAAGTTCGTGAACATGATCCTTTAAATCAGAAATCTCCTTCGCACTGACGGACTCCTTCGCACTCCTGCCACACGATCCTTGATGTCTGCTAGTTCATGGTCCTGCTTGGGTAGGCGCTGTAGCAATTCATCATACTTATCCGACATGTGTTGGACAGGCACTTGTACATCAGTTACCGTTGCCTTTAACTCGGGAAGTGCATTCATCCTTTCAACTAATGGCATCAGAGGGTATAGCTTTTTTTGCATATCTTCCACGATGCCCTTTAGTCCGTGCTCACAGAGCTCCTGCTGTTCGTTACTTGATTAGCTATGCGCATGGGGAGGAGCCACCTAAAAGAAATTGGTTGCTGGACGGCCGAGAAGTCCGCTATGACGCCACTGCACATGTCCGACATTTTAACTGCGCAATGCTTGTGTCAGCCTTTTTGCTTTTCTAGCTCCTGGCTGTTAGACCTGAACATGCTTTTCCAACATGGTAGTTGAATTCGCACGCTACATAGGTTACAAATGGGTCATTGGTTGGGATAGCAGCATGGCAGGAACGACAAGGGTCAGGCACGCCTTGAGCCCTATGATTACGCACGGATACCACTAATCAGTAGCAACCGACAGCAGTAGCAGATGCAGTAATAAAATAAATAATAAAAGAAGCAAAGCCACCAACCTGTAAAGTGGAAGAAAAGCGTCAAGCGCCTTCCAAGACAAGCGTTGTCGATGTGCTACTGCTGTTACTGCCGAATGCAAATGCGGAGCAATGATTCCCAGCATCACCGAAGAAACCTCGGTAGTTTGAACGTGGTTTCTGAAGTCAATAAGAGCAGGGCAGATTTCCAGGATGATACAAGGAGATACGATCCGCAGTCTTCCAAACCCTGCGTCGGTGTAGGCAGGACATCCTTCAGACGCAGCGCAGCTGCAGTAGAGCCACGCGCCATAGGTTGAACTCGAACGGAGGCCCAGCCGTAAAACAGCGAAGTAGAAGAAAAGCGTCAAGCGCCTTACAAGACAACCGTCATCAATTTGCTACTGCTGCTACCGCCTAATGCAACTGTAATTATTCCCGTATTCCACATCTACTGCATCTTGGGGGATTGGCCTAAACATTCGACCAAAGAGACTATTTATACGCCAGCGCTCTATCTCATGAGGGGCAATATGAGACGAAAAGCTGGAGAGATGTGTATGTAGGCCTACACCCTATTTCGCTATTTCTAAAACCTCGTCGCGAGGATAGTAGGCATTTCACTAAGCCACGGATTTCATTAATAACATGTACTGAAGGCACACTAATAGCTCTACTTACCGCTAACGTGAAAGAGCGTAATGTGGAACAACGGACTAGAATTCGATAAAGCCGGAAATTCCTCCCGTGTGCTAGGAAGTAAAGCAGCCAGGACAACAGAGAAGCTCAAATATTTCTGCAGATATTACAGGACAGGGACGGAGCAGACAACCTACTAGTGAAACAAACTTCCACCCTGAGTATGACTGCCGCATCACCTCAAGCATGATGAAACCCTAGAAGTGTGCTAAAGCCGAACTTTTTCGTTAGAAGGGTGCGGATAAAAATTAAAAAAAAAATTGGGCGAAATTATCGAGTGCCTCAAAAGTGAGCGTTCCACAACGGAGTTTGATCACTGAGTCTATATATTTGACATATGGATGGAATATAGCACCGAGAAAGCAGCTACTCGCACACTATGTTTCTGAGTTCGTGCCATTTTAACCATTCAGCAGAATATTTACAGCACGTTGGCGATAGAGTGTAACTAATAAACTCAATGTTTCTCATCGGACTGGTGTAAAATGTTTTCGGGCTGCCAAATTGGCATTACGGAGTAGCGTAGTTTGTCTCATTGACGGCACTCTTTCTAGTCATTTCCTAGACTGGGTGCTGTTTTAAGACTCTCTAGTGCATCTCTCGATGGGCGAACTTCTGGTTTGGTTTGGTTTGGTTTATTGGGGTTTGACGTCCCAAACCGACTCAGGCTATGAGGGACGCCGTAGTGAAGGTCTCCAAAAATTTCGACCACCTGGGGTTCTTTAACGTGCACTGACATCGCACCGTAAACGGGCCTCTAGAATTTCGCCTTCATCGAAATTCAGCCGCCGCAGGCGGGATCGAACCCTCGTCTTTCGGGTCAGCAGCCGAGTGCCGTAACCACTGATCCACCGCGGCGGGGCGATGGGCGAACTTCTGCCGTAAGACCTGTTATTTTGTTTGAAACAAAGAATAATGTTGTGTTGTACCAAAACCTCGACTGAACTGTATCCCGAACCAGTTCGCAACGGTCGCTCCCAATCGTTCCAGTCCGGTTTCGATTCGCACAAGACGAAAAACAAAGGGTTCGGTTCGGTTCCAGTTCCGGGCAAAAATACGGGTTCATTTTGAGTTTTGAATTCTGGTTCGGATCCGATTCAACACCCTGCTCTCAAGCATTGCCGCTCCCTACAGCTCGATTTAAATCATTACGTCTTAACTTAACGTGATGCTTGAGTGTAGAACTCGTAATCTACTTCACCTCAGGACTTGAGCAGGTACGCCACAATACTGCGACCCATCGCGTCAAGGACCCAGTAGGGTCACTCATTTAGTACAATGCACGCGCCCTCAAGACGTATCCCCGAGGTAGATGAGGAGCTTCACGGCGCACAAACAACGACAGAAAGCGTCTTGGAGTGGTGCCTATAAATTGATTGTTTGGGTTGGCTGTAACTGCGCTGTTCGCGGGTCTCTTCAGACAAAACATAACAAATTGCTGTAAATAGCATTTCTTAGATAGAGTTTCGGGGCCGCCTCATTGTTAAAATATGTCAACCTTAAAAATTTCGCCCTTTAAAAACTATAAATGACAGCGGGAAATAAAATCGGCAAATTCCAGAAGACCTAGAGGGGCCTCCTTCGGAAGAGAGGCGAAGGGGCAAAGAGGAAGGTTTAGTGTTAATGTCGCGTGAAGCCTGTGGCCAATAAGCGGAGGGCAGAGAGCAGATGAATTCTTCACAGCATCTTTGGCGTCCCTTCGCAGCAGGCACAAAGCATCGTTGGGGCGTTGGTCCGATAGAGTACGCCCCACGTGGCTTAATGCCACGCCTACGCGTCACTCTCTCTCTCTTCGGGCTGCGAGTCAGTGATTGGCGCGTCTCCTCACACAGCAACATGTCGAGGCTGATCAGCAGCCAATGGGAGAGCGGCTGGAATAAACCATCGAGAGACCGGATGACTACGGATGACGTCGGCACGGCATACCTGTGGCTCGGTTTTCTCGGGAACGACGCGCGGGACATGCACGTGCTAGACGCGTGACGGAAATGGTAATATGACAGACCGGACGGCAGAAGGTGACCTGTCTCAGAAAACAATCGATTCATGTACAAGACCGCGCTGTCGACCAGCCCGCTGCCGCTCGGGCTGCGAGCTGTCCTTGTGGGGAATTTTCCGTCAGTGAGGCGGCTCTTCTCAAGACGTGTCGCTGTCAGGCTGTCGAGGCGCGTTGCTATGATAAGAAAAAAATAATTAAGAACGAATTTCACTTCATACAAATACGACAGTACAGCTACGGCACGCAAAAGGTACATCGTTCAAAAGTTCTTACTCGTAAAAAAACGGTGAACCATTCAGGAAAACAATTTAAAGTGGGCGGGCCTTAATATCGGTTGCACATTACCGGCTTGCGTTTTTAATTTCCCCGAAAAAACTACACATGTATTTTGCCGGCTTTCTTGGTCTTTGGGCATGAAAATAATCTCGGCTGTGTTTGAAACAGCTACCTGCCGGGGCAAAAGCGCATTGCTTAACCGCTGTACCATTACTAGTATAAAGACTCCGCGCTATCTACGAATGCCGTGAGAGCGTCGTCACGCCATCAACACCACTTGATCACCAGTGGACCAATTATATTTCCCCACCAAATTTAAAAACTACTCACCCTTAAAATTACAAAGACCCCCTAAATTTTGTAACTAGGACCTCCCAAGATAATATTAAGCGGGATTGATTGGTTCGGATAACTGGTTTTAGTTGGAGGGATTAATATAATCCATATTACATTCCAACTCAAAGTACTCGAGCATCCTAGACGCTGAAGGCTGTGGGAATCTGGCTTTCCGCCGTCGCCTTTGCGCGGCTGTGCCGGCCGCCCGCGTTGTTTCTCCTCTTTCCCTTGCTCCCGCCTCAGGCGGTGGAGAGGCGGCTGGGTGACTAATCACTGTCATTTAGCCACAGCTCCGCCCCGGCTCCCCAAGGGCCTTTGCCATTGGCGCCTTTTGGCGGGAATTCGGGACCCCGCTTTGGGCGGCCGCGCGCCGCGCGACCGTCCGAGCGGGGCCCGGAGAGAGAGATCCCTCCGAGACAGCGTAAGGTGCGTACGTTACTGTTTGTCCGTGCCGGCCTTTGCCGTTCGGACCAGTGCTTACTCGAGCTCGCCCGCACGTGTCCTCTGACCTGCAGCGGCTCGAGCCTGTCCAGCGGGGTCCAGCGACCTCTGACAGGCGTACCTTGCGTTGATTGCCCACTCTCTCTCGCAACCGGCCCAACGGTCGACACGAGAGAGAGATCACAGCACTGCCGCGGGGACATTCTCCTGCAGCGGCTTGCTAGCGGCACGCATTATACTCGAGTCGCTTCGTGCGCGCAGCGGAGCCTTGCTCCTCGCGCGCCCCCGGGACGGGGTGACGATTGAGTGTGTGTGTACTGCTGAAGGACGACGTGAATAAACGTCTCCTTGGTGAACTTGGAGGCCTATTTCTTTGCGGCGAATCGCTCTCCTCCCAGCGGAGGTGGAGTGCACCGCATCGGTGTCCCAGTGTGTGTGTGGTGACGGCTGATCGGGGCCCTTGGCTCGCGCGAAGCTCGAACCCGCGGTGGGTGGTGGCCTGTGTCCACGTAGGAACCCACAACTGGCGCCCAACGTGATAAGTCATTGGCGCTTACGCCTTTGATGACACATTAGCCGAGCAGGTCGCCTTGCCGATCACGCTTGCGCACCATGTCTACCCCCAGCGGGGCACTCGGTAGCTACATGTCGGCTCCCTACGGAGTTGTAGCGTCGTTTGATCCGCTGGCTGCTGTTCCTTCGAATAGCTAGACACCGTGGTTGGCCGCGGCCCCCATTGGGGTTTACGGTGACACAACCCAAAATGTTGACCACGTGGCTCCCATTGGAGCTGTATCGGAAGCACCCTGCGGTGCATCCGCTGGTCACATGCCTCAGCTGTGCACGCTTTCCGCCCAGTGCGAAAGCAGTTCGTGTCACGCTGCCGCAACCGGCAGTTTCGAACAGCAGCAGCCGTGCCCCGCGAGCAGTCAATTCTGCTCTGGGAACGGCGAGGCGCTGGCCGGTTCCCTGTGGAAACCGCGCCGCTCATCGAACTAGGAGCCTTGCCTCCCTCGTTCGTGCAGCTCGCCCAAGCCTCCACTGAGGCAGGGGTGCAGTGCGCTCAGTTGGCTGATGCGGCTCCGCGAGCCTGCGGGTCGGCTGGCGCGCTGGGCTCTCCTGATACAGCATTACGACTTTTCCGTGCAGTGTCGAAAGGGGAGCACAAACGTGGTAGCTGACGCGCTATCCCGTGCCCCACTCGCCAGCGGCGCCTTGACGCCTGTAGGCGGAGGGGGCGAAAGAGCGGACGAGCCGCCGGGCGGCAAGGAGGGGGAACCCGCAAACGGGTTAACCCATTCCGCTAACCAGGCGAGCAGCGCTTCGCAAAGCGGACGAGAGGCAAAGCTCTTCGTGAGCGCCTCGGAGGTGCCGACGCGAACGGAAATTTTGGCTGCAAACCTGAGTGGGGACGAGACCAGGCTCCCCTCTGGGATGACTGGAATCGTTTTCAGCCGTAAGAGCTACTGAAAGCCCAGCAAAATGACCCGTTTTGTCGCGAGGTGAGCGACGGTCTCAGTGAGACGGAGCGCCGTGACGCTACTTGTATTGTAGCGGGCGCAGGGGGGCAGAAGCCAGCGTGTGTCGCGGCGAACCCCGGGGATTCATATTTGCTGGACAATGACGGGCTCGTGCTGAAGTACATAGCCACCGATGACGAGTCCATCGACCCGTTCAAGGTGGTTATCCCCAAAAGTCTGAGAGGCGCACTGTTGAGATTCTCTCATGACGAACCACTGGCCGGTCATCTGAGTGGCTCCAAAGTTTTTGCAAAACTGAGTCATTCGGTGACGTGGCCCGGCATGAAGTGTGACATTTTCCGCTATTGCCGTTCCTGCCATGTCTGTCAAGCGGTGAAGTCACGGGGCGGCAAGCCGCCTGGAATGATGAAACCGATTGACAGTGTGCGTCCGTGGCAGATGGCCACCTGCGATTTGATGGGGCCTTTCCCCAGGAGCAAGCAGGGGTTCATAGACCTGAAGGCCTACGCGTCACGGTCTGACGAGCTTGCGCCGGTACCCATTGGTATCAAATGCAAGCGCAAAGGCACAACTGGTGCTGCGGAACGCAAGCGTACGGAGCACCGGTACAATCTGAGGCGACGGTCACCGGTGTGATTGATGCCGGACGGCGGACTTTTCCGCAACCGAAGGCACGCAGCCTCAGCTAGCTGGCGAGCTTTCTCGTCAGGCCCTACCTAGGCGAAGCACAGTGTGTTATTTTTTTTTTGTTTTTGCAGCATGGTCAGTTCCAGCCTTGCGTGTTTATCTATATATTTATTTGTTTTGTTTGGGTCAGTTTCTAGCCACTTTCGTTTCCCCGCTTGCTCGTCTGTTTTTGTTCTAACGTACCCAGATGTACATAGGCAAACTTCAGCCCGCTCGTGCTTGCTCTTATCTTCTAGAAGGAATAGATTGGATTAGGTGTCGTTTGTACAGCGAGCCTTTTCTCATTTCCGGCCCGACTGTGGGTGGTGGGCTCGTTAAGGAGCCGTGTGTCGCGGTGCGAGTTTTGTGCGGCCCGTATGGAGGGGAAGTTGGCGGGGCGTTTGGGGCGATGGGGGGGCGGAAAGTGCACCCTTTGACCCTCGCCGCGGCGCCTCTGGACGCTTCTGATGGGGGGGTCGTTGTCGCCGACCAGCGTCCGCGCACTTGCCGGTGTATGCTTGGTTGTGGCTGTGACTGTGTGTGCGCGTAACCATGAGCCAAGGCGACGCCTGTGAGTTGTGCCGTTGTGTCCTTCTGCGTGAGCGCGAGGATGAGAAGGACCCCTCGCTGTGGACAAGGTTACACATCTGGACGCCGCCGAACGTCCTCGCCCGTTTCAGCCGGCGTGAAGAGGGGTGTACTAACTGTCTTGTGCCCGAACGTGATGTCGTGTCCAAGAGCGCGAGGTCAGTGCTCTGCCGCGGCCCCGTCGTCATCAACGCACCATACATCAACGGAAAGAAGACCGCCATCAGTCGTCGGCTCTCCCAACCCGTTCAACTTGAAGTCTGCGAGCGGTGAGTCGCCGACCGGCCCACTGGGCCGCGCCATCGAACTTTGAGGCTGGCATCCACCTGTAACATAGCTGTACAGTTGTATTCACATCTCCTTGTGAACCGTGTATATAATCTGCAAGCTGTTTTGATTTACTGAAGCGTACGCAAGTGTTTGTTTGTTTGCCTTGTTTCTCTGTTTTCTTACGTTGTTCTGGCTGGAACTGAAGTGTAGCTAGTTTTTTTTTGTGTATTCATTTCTTTATTTTGGAACTGAAGTGTAGTTTTTTTGTGTATTGATTTCTTTATTTTTGGCCGCGTGCTTTGCCGATGGGTAGGAGGGCATTTAAGGAGAGGGGGATGTGGGAATCTGGCTTTCCGCCGTCGCCTTTGCGCGGCTATGCCGGCCGCCCGCGTTGTTTCTCCTCTTTCCCTTGCTCCCGCCTCAGGCGGTGGAGAGGCGGCTGGGTGACTAATCACTGTCATTTAGCCACAGCTCCGCCCCGGCTCCCCAAGGGCCTTTGCCATTGGCGCCTTTTGGCGGGAATTCGGGACCCCGCTTTGGGCGGCCGCGCGCCGCGCGACCGTCCGAGCGGGGCCCGGAGAGAGAGATCCCTCCGAGACAGCGTAAGGTGCGTACGTTACTGTTTGTCCGTGCCGGCCTTTGCCGTTCGGACCAGTGCTTACTCGAGCTCGCCCGCACGTGTCCTCTGACCTGCAGCGGCTCGAGCCTGTCCAGCGGGGTCCAGCGACCTCTGACAGGCGTACCTTGCGTTGATTGCCCACTCTCTCTCGCAACCGGCCCAACGGTCGACACGAGAGAGAGATCACAGCACTGCCGCGGGGACATTCTCCTGCAGCGGCTTGCTAGCGGCACGCATTATACTCGAGTCGCTTCGTGCGCGCAGCGGAGCCTTGCTCCTCGCGCGCCCCCGGGACGGGGTGACGATTGAGTGTGTGTGTACTGCTGAAGGACGACGTGAATAAACGTCTCCTTGGTGAACTTGGAGGCCTATTTCTTTGCGGCGAATCGCTCTCCTCCCAGCGGAGGTGGAGTGCACCGCATCGGTGTCCCAGTGTGTGTGTGGTGACGGCTGATCGGGGCCCTTGGCTCGCGCGAAGCTCGAACCCGCGGTGGGTGGTGGCCTGTGTCCACGTAGGAACCCACAAGGCTCATGCAAACCATGCAAGGGCAATATAATCGATTCCAACAGCGGTTATAGCGAGAAAATAGCAAGAACAATAGACCCTCATTGTAGAACCATAGCACGCTACCTATATGTTATCGCACTCAGTTCTTTAGAAAAGTGGTTACGAAGGCCCTCAAGTTTTTTTTTTCTCTAAACAGGATGTCGGAAAAGGATCCTGCAGATGAGGAGACCAATGCGATATAAATGCTAAAGTGGAATTTCAATAGCTCGACACCGACCAAGACACAGCGCATGTGGTTCTTACAACCCCGAAAAAAGTTACTGGAGGAAATAATACAACGCTGTAAAAACCAAGAAAATTAAGGGTGGCGCACTCGGTCGTAGGTACGCGACATATTAAGATGCCGGCGGTGAACATATCTTTGAGTTCCACCCGCACAGGAAACCAAGCCTTTGGTGATCGCAAACATCAGTTCACACCCGTCAGATGGGTCACTGCAGCGACAGTGAGGGCTATAGCTCAGAGCAAGTATTCGCACGGAGGCCTTCGGGTTTTCCAGAGCTGAGGACCTGAATGAGCGGCCATAGCAGCGGGTCGCGGCTTTGTTCATATATAATTTTGCGAAAGTGAGGAATGGCGAAGAGGCCAGACCCACGACATCGGTTACAGCTGAATCTGCCGTCGCCAGAAAGGTCTGTGGAGAGCAAGGTTTAGTGTTAAGATCGCTTGAAACTGACCGCGAATAACCGATGGGCAGCGAGCGGTTGCATGTTTCACAATATCTTTCGCGTTCCTTTGCAGCATGCACAAAGCATTGTTGGGGCGTTGGTTCGATACAGTACAATACACGTGGCTTCTTGCTACGCCTACGTCTCAATCTCTTTGGGCCACGAGCCGCTGATTGGCGCGTTTTCTCTGGCCGCGAAATATCGAGACTGATCGGCAGGGAATAGGAGAGCGGCTGGAAACCACCATCGGTAGACCGGATGACTACGCATGACGTCCGCGCGGCGTACTTATGGGTCAGTTTTCTCGGGGATGACGTGCGGCACATGCACGTGATACAGACGTGACGGAAATGGTCATGTGACAGACCGGATGACAGAAGGGCGCCTGTCATCGAAAATAATCGATAGCACGAACAGCCCTTGTGGGGATTTTTTCGTCGTTGAGCGCGGCTCACCTCACGAGGTGGCGCTGTCAGGCTGTCCAGGCGTGGTATGTGAGGTAGCACAAAAGGGGACAAGGACAGAGAAAGGAATCTTGGCTTATTTCTAGATTTAAGCAACGCCTTTGATACTATTCTGCATGACATTCTCTTTAAAAAAAACTGGAAACATATGGCATCAGAGGAGTGGCACTAAAACTGATTCGAAGTTACCTCGAGAAACGTTATCAGTATGTATGTGTTAACAACTGGTGCTCGATCAAACTTCAAATCCAACACGGTGTTCCCCAAGGCTCTATTTTGGGACCCCTCCTTTTTGTGATTTACGTAAATGACAATACAACAATCCCTGAATCGCCGCAAATTGTAATGTATGTAGATGTTACTAATGTATTTTTTACTGGAGAAATGGCGCACTGTCTAGAGAACTCTGTTAACGATTATCTAATACAGTTATCTAATTGGCTTCACAGAAACTGCTTGGGTCTAAATATAAATAAAACTAAGTATTTAATTTTCAAGCCAATAAATAAACAACACTGCAACTCGGATAGTATTACATTTGAAGGACACCCACTGGAACAAGCTACCGAACAAAAATTTTTGGCTGTTTGGTTCTGCCCCTACCTCTCTTGGAACACTCATGTTAATCATCTTAAATCAAACCTGTCTCGTACAATAGGCTGTATTTATAAAGTACATCATCTAATACCCAAACGCTTAAAACAGGCAATGTACTATTCTCTAGTTTACTCCAGAAAAAGCTATGGTATCCTTACTTGGGGAACGACAACAAACTCTAATTACTACAGGCTTAATGTGCTACAAAAGAAAATAGTACGTATACTGAGGACTACAAAGGAAATAAGCAGTTTTTGAGAACACAACCATTATTTGCCAAATATAATATGTTCAAGTCTGACCAGGTATACTACTTTAACTTGCTGCAGTGGATCCATAGATACAGGCTACATATTCCCACAGTAGCTCAAGTTCATACAGAATTCGAGATCCAAAATGAAGAATGCCGCCAGTTAGAACAAACTACGGAAGGCAAGCATTACCTTTTCAAATAACGAATGTTTTCTACAGAACAGATATGATGCAGATAGACTTTAATAAAGGTGCACAATTTTATAAGAAATACTCTAAGAAGTTTCTTGTGAACAGCGGTACTAAATTCTCATTACTGTAACTATTCCGAAAAGGGTAACCTTTGTTCTATCTTACATTCCTCTTGCCATATCTTACCAACTGTGATAAGATTATTGTCTTCTCTTGGCGACGACTGTCACGGTTGCGTCCACTGGGTAGAAGTGCTAATGTGTAAAGCATGTATTGGTTCAATGCTGTATTCAGTATGCTCCCGAAGCCCCACTCAATTACTGTTTTTTTTTGTACCGTCACTCTGTTGTATAGAAAATGAAATTGTCTCTAATGCCGTGTGCTCCTGACAGGAAATAGTCACCTTTTGTTTTCCCATTGACTGCTCCTAAGACGACTGCTTGACCGAACTTTGTTATGCTAATTTTGTTTTATGTACATTGTGCAAGGGGGCAGGGGCCTATGTCAGGCGCTCCGTGCATTTAGCCTCGGCCCCCTCTTGGACTGTGTCTGAGGAAACAATAAAGAAAGAGAGAAAGACAGGAAGGAAGAAAGAGAGAAATAAAGAACTAAATGAAGGAAAGAAAGAAAGAAAGGAAGGAAGAAAGAGAGAAAGAAATAAAGAAAGAAAGAAAGAAAGAAAGAAAGAAAGAAAGGAAGAAAGAAAGAAAGAAAGAGACAAGGAAAGAAGGAAAGAAAGAAGGAAAGAAAGAAAGGAAGAAAGAAAGAAAGAAAGAAAGGAAGAAAGAAAGAAGGAAAGAAAGAAAGTAGGAAAGGAAGGAAGGAAGAAGGAAAGAAAGAAAGAAAGAAGGAAGGAAAGGAAGGAAGGAAGGAAGAAAGAAAGAAATAAAGAAAGAAAGGAAGAAAGAAAGAAGGAAAGGATGAAAGAGAGAAAGAAACAAAAGAAAGAAAGAAGGAAAGAAAGAAAGAAAGAAAGAAAGGAAGAAGGAAAGAAAGAAAGAAAGAAAGAAGGAAGAAAGAAAGAAAGAAAGAAAGAAAGGAAGAAAGAAAGGAAGAAAGAAAGGAAGAAAGAAAGAAAGAAAGAAAGAAAGAAAGAAAGAAAGAAAGAAAGAAAGAAAGAAAGAAAGAAAGAAAGAAAGAAAGAAAGAAAGAAAGAAAGAAAGAAAGAAAGTTAGGAAAAAAAGCGTTAAACTTTACCAGACGGGGGTCTAAAAACAAGAATTATAAAAACACCACAAGGCTCGGCAACTACTTAAATATCACAGTCAACAACGGGAAATGACTATAGCGAGGCTTGTGTTACGCCATCACGAAAGTACAGAGAGACACCGCCCCCTTTTTTGTTGTCTCTCAAGAAAGAGATCAGAATAATAGTCTGCAAATTGAACAACGTCAGAAGAAGCATTGAAGAAGTTTCTGTAAATGCTAGAACATCATATTTATGGTGAAGTACATTCAAGTAAGTGCCAACGGGTTCTTCTTTGTTTTGAATACTTTGTTAGTTTAAACAAAACAATGAAAATATGTTATTTTGATGGGAAGGTAATCCCATTACTGTATCGTTAAATTCATGTATCGCGTTGTAGTTGGGGCTTTCTGGAGATGCTTCGTAATCTATACTCCTAGAAGAAATTGAAAAACAAAAACAAAAAAAAACCCAGTTGATGGACGCTCACGCCTCCTAATCATCGCTCTCAGCCTGCTTAGTTTCCTTGATATCACACAGATCTGCCCCGAATGAAATCAGCAAAACTGGTTCTCCTGGGCCCTTAAGCACCATCACCTTTCCATTCTTCTGCCACGTAAAGCAATCATTCATTTGCTGTGCCCTTGTGCATGCCAGCCACAAAAGATGCTTGTTTCGACTGGTAAGGTCATCGTAGAAGCGGACTTCTTATTGACTACCAACCAGTTGCTTACATTTATTCTTCAAGTTCTCTTTTGTTTTCCGAGAAACGAACCGCACTAGAATGGGAGCCTTTCGCCCTTTTTTTGTAGAAAGACGGTGAATACCATCAATGTCGTCTTCAACAAGCGAACGAAGGCCAAGGGAAGCAGCCAAGTCATTGATTTTAGGCAAAAGGTTTTCATTTGCTTCCCATTTGACCCCATGAATCTCAAGATTCTGCTGTCTACCATACTGTTCAAGTTTGTTAACATGATCCTTTAAATCAGAAATCTCCTTCGCACTGACGGACTCCTTCGCACTCCTGCCATACGCTCCTTGATGTCTGTTAGTGCATGGTCCTGCTTGGGTAGGCGCTGTAGCACTTCATCATACTTATCCGACATGTGTTGGACAGGCACTTGTACATCAGTTACCGTTGGCTTTAACTGGGGAAGTGCATTCATCCTACACTAATGCCATCCGAAGGCATAGCTTTTTTTGGAAATCTTCCACGATGCCCTTTAGTCCCTGCTAATAGAGCTCGTCCTGTTCGTTATTTGATTAGCTATGCGCATGGGGAGGAGCCACCTAAAAGAAATTGGTTGCTGGACGGCCGAGAAGTCCGCTATGACGCCACTGCACATGTCCGACATTTTAACTGCGCAATGCTGGTGTCAGCCTTTTTGCTTTTCTAGCTTATGGCTGTTAGACCTGAACATGCTTTTCCAACATGGTAGTTGAATTCGCACGCTAGATAGGTTAGAAATGGGTCATTGGTTGGGATAGCAGCATGGCAGGAACGACAAGGGTCAGGCACGCCTTGAGCCCTATGATTACGCACGGCTACCACTAATCAGTAGCAACCGACAGCAGTAGCAGATGCAGTAATAAAATAAATAATAAAAGAAGCAAAGCCACCAACCTGTGAAGTGGAAGAAAAGCGTCAAGCGCCTTCCAAGACAAGCGTTGTCGATGTGCTACTGCTGTTACTGTCGAATGCAAATGCGGAGCAATGATTCCCAGCATCACCGAAGAAACCTCGGTAGTTTGAACGTGGTTTCTGGGGTCAATAAGAGCAGGGCAGATTTCCAGGATGATACAAGGAGATACGATCCGCAGTCTTCCAAACCCTGCGTCGGTGTAGGCAGGACATCCTTCAGATGCAGCGCAGCTGCAGTAGAGCCACGCGCCATAGGTTGAACTTGAACGGAGGCCCAGCCGTAAAACTGCGAAGTAGAAGAAAAGCGTCAAGCGCCTTACAAGACAACCGTCATCAATTTGCTACTGCTGCTACCGCCGAATGCAACTGTAATTATTCCCGTATTCCACATCTACTGCATCTTGGGGGATTGGCCTAAACATTCGACCAAAGAGACTATTTATACGCCAGCGCTCTATCTCATGAGGGGCAATATGAGACGAAAAGCTGGAGAGATGTGTATGTAGGCCTACACCCTATTTCGCTATTTCTAAAACCTCGTCGCGAGGATAGTAGGCATTTCACTAAGCCACGGATTTCATTAATAACATGTACTGAAGGCAGACTAATAGCTCTATTTACCGCTAACGTGAAAGAGCGTAATGTGGAACAACGGACTAGAATTCGATAAAGCCGGAAATTCCTCCCGTGTGCTAGGAAGTAAAGCAGCCAGGACAACAGAGAAGCTCAAATATTTCTGCAGATATTACAAGACAGGGACGGAGCAGACAACCTACTAGTGAAACAAAATTCCACCCTGAGTATGACTGCCGCATCACCTCAAGCATGATGAAACCCTAGAAGTGTGCTAAAGCCGAACTTTTTCGTTAGAAGGGTGCGGATAAAAATTAAAAAAAAAAAAATGGGCGAAATTATCGAGTGCCTCAAAAGTGAGCGTTCCACAACGGAGTTTGATCACTTAGTCTATATATTTGGCATATGGATGGAATATAGCACCGAGAAAGCAGCTACTCGCACACGATGTTTCTGAGTTCGTGCCATTTTAACCATTCAGCAGAATTTTTCAGCACGTTGGCGATTGAGGATAACTAATAAACTCAATGTTTCTCATCGGATTGGTGTAAAATGTTTTCGGGCTCCCAATTTGGCATTACGGAGTACCGTAGTTTCTCTCATTGACGGGACTCTTTCTAGTCATTTCCTAGACTGGGTGCTCTTTTAGATTCTCCAGTGCATTTCTCGATGGGCGAACTTCTGCCGTAAGACCTGTTACTTTGTTTGAAAAAAAATAATGTTGTGTTGTACCAAAACTTCGACTGAACTGTATCCCGAACCAGTTCGGAACGGTCCCTCCCAATCGTTCCAGTCCGGTTTCGGTTCGAAGAAGACGAAAAACAAAGGGTTCGGTTAGGTTCGGTTCCAGTTCCGGGCAAAAATACGTGTTCATTTTGAGTTTTGAATTCTGGTTCGGATCCGATTCAACACCCTGCTCTCAAGCATTGCCGCTCCCTACAGCTCGATTTAAATCACTACGTTTTAAGTTAACGTGATGCTTGATTGTAGAACTGGTAATCTACTTCACCTCAGCCCTTGAGCGGGTACGGCGCAATACTGCGACCCATCGCGTCAAGGCCCCAGGAGGGTCACTGATTTAGTACAACGCACCCGCGGTCACGACGTATCCCCGAGGTAGATGAGGACCTTCACGGCGCACAATCCACGACAGAAAGCGTCTTGGAGGGTTGCCTATAAATTGATTGTTTGGGCTGGCTGTAACTGCGCTGTTCGCGGGTCTCTTCGGTCAAAGCATAACATATTGCTGTAAATAGCAATTCTTAGATAGAGTTTCGGGGCCGCATCATTGTTAAAATATGCCAAATTTAAAAATTTCGCACCTTCAAAACTATAAATGACAGCGGGAAATAAAATCGGCAAATTCCACAAGACCCAGAGGGGCCTCCTTCTGAAGAGAGGAGAAGGGGCAAAGAGGAAGGTTTAGTGTTTATGTCGCTCTAAGCATGTGGCCAATAAGCGGAGGGCAGCAAGCAGTTGAATTCTTCGCAGCCTCTTTGGCGTCCCTTCGCAGCAGGCACAAAGCATCGTTGGGGCGTTGGTCCGATAGAGTACGCCCCACGTGGCTTAATGCCACGCCTACGCGTCACTCTCTCTTCGGGCGGCGAGTCCCTGATTTGCGCGTCTCCTTGCACAGCAACATGTCGAGGCTGATCAGCAGCCAATGGCAGAGCGGCTGGAATAAACCATCCAGAGACCGGATAACTACGGATGACGTCAGCACGGCATACCTGTGGCTCGGTTTTCTACCTGTGGCGACGCGCGGGACATGCACGCGCTAGACGCGTGACGGAAATGGTAATATGACAGACCGGACGGCAGAAGGTGACCTGTCTCAGAAAACAATCGATTCATGTACAAGACCGCGCTGTCGACCAGCCCGCTGCCGCTCGGGCTGCGAGCTGTCCTTGTGGGGAATTTTCCGTCAGTGAGGCGGCTATTCTCAAGAGGTGGCGCTGTCAGACTGTCGAGGCGCGTTGCTATGATAAGAAAAACATAATTAAGAACGAATTTCACTGCTTACAAATACGACAGTACAGCTACGGCACGCAGAAGGTACATCGTTAAAAAGTTCTTAGTCGTGAAAAAAACGGTGAACCATTCATGAAAACAATTGAAAGTGGGCGGCCCTTAAGATCGGTTGCACATTACCGGCTTGCGTTTTCAATTTTCACGAAAAAACTGCAGATGTATTTTGCCTGCTTTGTTCGTCTTCGGGTATGCAAAATAAACTCGGCTGTGTTTGAAACAGCTACCTGCCGGGGCAATAGCGCATTGCTTAACCGCTGTGCCATTACTAGTATAAAGACTCCGCGCTATCTACGAATGCCGTGAGAGCGTCGTCACGCCTTCAACACCAATTGATCACTAGTGGACCAATTATATTTCCCCACCAAATTTAAAAACTACGGACCCTTAACATTCCAAAGGACCCCCTAAATTTTGTAACTAGGATCTCCCAAGAAAATATTAAGCTGGATTAATTGGTTGGGATAAGGGGGAATAGTTGGTGGGATTAATATAATCCATATTACATTCCAACTCAAGGTACTCGAGCATCCTAGACGCTGAAGGCTCATGCATACCATGTAAGGGCAATATAACCGATTCCAACAGCGGCTCTAGGGAGAAAATAGCAAGAACATTAGACCCTCATTGTAGAAGCGTATCACGCTACCTAAATGTCATCGCGCTCAGTTTTTTAGAAATGCGATTAAGAAGGCCCTCAAGTTTGTTTTTTTTTTCTCTAAACAGGATGTCGGAAAAGGACCCTGCAGATGAGGAGACCAATGCGATATAAATGCTAAAGTGGAATTTCAATAGCTCGACACCGACCAAGACGCAGCGCATGTGGTTCTTACAACCACGAAAAAAGTCACTGGAGGAAATAATACAACGCTGTAAAATTAAGGAAGGCGCACTCGGTCGTAGGTACGCGACTTATTATGATGCCGGCGGTGAAAATATCTTTGAGTTCCACCCGCACAGGGAACCAAGCCTTTGGTGATCGCAAACATTCACACCCGTCACCCGTCAGAAGGTTACTTCAGCGACAGTGAGGGCTACCGCTCAGAACAAGTATTCGCACGGAGGCATTCGGGTTCTCCAGAGGTGAGGACCTCAATGAGAGGCCATAGCTGCGGGTCGTGGCTTTGTTCATATATAATTTTGCGAAAGTGAGGAATGGCGAAGAGGCCAGGCCCACGACATCGGTTACAGCCGGATCTGCTGTCGCCAGAAAGGTCTGTGGAGAGAAAGGTTTAGTGTTAAGATCGCTTAAAACTGCCCGCCAATAACCGATGGGCAGCGAGCGGTTGCATGTTTAACAATATCTTTCGCGTTCCTTTGCAGCATGCACAAAGCATTGTTGGGGCGTTGTTTCGATACAGTACAATACACGTGGCTTCTTGCTACGCCTACGTCTCAATCTCTTTGGGACACGAGCCGCTGACTGGCGCGTCTTCTCTGGCCGCGAAATATCGAGGCTGATCGGCAGGGAATAGGAGAGCGGCTGGAAACCATCATTGGTAGACCGGATGACTACGCATGACGTCCGCCCGGCGTACCTATGGGTCAGTTTTCTCGGGAATGACGTGCGGCATATGCACATGATACAGGCGTGACGGAAATGGTCATGTGACAGACCAGATGACAGAAGGGGGCCTGTCATCGAAAATAATCGATAGCACGAACAGCCCATGTGGGGATTTTTTCATCGGTGAGCGCGGCTCTCCTCACGAGGTGGCGCTGTCAGGCTGTTCAGGCGTGGTATGTGAGGTAGCGCAAAACGGGACAAGGACAGAGAAAGGAATCTTGGCTTATTTCTAGATTTAAGCAAACCCTTTGATACTGTTCAGCATGACATTCTCTTAAAAAAAACTGGAAACATATGGCATCAGAGGAGTGGAACTAAAACTGATTCGAAGTTACCTCGAGAAACGTTATCAGTATGTATGTGTTAACAACTGGTGCTCCATCAAACTTTAAATCCAACACGGTGTTCCCCAGAGCTCTATTTTGGGACCCCTCTTTTTTGTGATTTACGTAAATGACATTACAACAATCCCTGAATCGCCGCAAATTATAATGTATGCAGATGATACTAATATATTTTTTTACTGGAGAAACAGCGCACTGTCTAGAGAACTCTGTTAACGATTATCTAATACAGTTATCTAAATGGCTTCACAGAAACTGGTTGGGTCTAAATATAAATAAAAGTAAGTACTTAATTTTCAAGCAATTTCTGTCATCTTTTTTGCTGTATTCCTGAGTAACAGCAACTCAGTCTCCGAATCTCGAACTAGCCATTTCAATCTGCCAGACCTAGTTATTATCGAGGAGGGTATTGTTTCGGCTCTATTGCAGTTGAACACAAAAAAATCATCTGGACCAGACGGTATCCCTAACGCTTTTCTGTACAGATATGCAGAGTGGTGCGCTAAATACCTTTTCATTATTTTTACTGAAAGTCTCAGGACAGGAGAAATTCCAAACGATTGGAAAACAGCAAAGGTGATACCCATTCACAAATCAGGAGACAAGCTTTGCGTGAAGCATTACAGGCCAATTTCTTTGTTATGTACGTCCAGTAAGGTATTAGAACATTTTATTTTCAAGCACATAAGCTCATTCCTACAGGTAAGCGGTTTTTTTTATTGAAAGCCAGCATGGGTTTCGGCAAGGCTTGTCGACAGTGACGCACCTTATTCATATCACAAATGAAACTATGATGGCTCTAGAGAATAACGGACAGGTAGATTTAATTTTCATTGACTTCGAAAAAGCGTTTGATCAGGTATCGCATGGCAGTCTTTTGTTAAAAATAAGGTGGCGGTTGAATAATCGGCAAGTAGTACAATGGTTAGGTTCCTATCTTACACAGCAGCATCAGTTTGTTCAGATATCTGAATCTCACTCCACAAAAGCACCGGTACTTTCAGGAGTTCCACAGGGCTCAGTCCTTGGGCCGCTTCTCTTCCTTATTTATTTGAACGACCTGTCCTTCAACTCACGCATACGCTGTCGGTTCTTCGCCGACGACTGTATTATATACCATAGTATCACATCAGTCGAAGACCAGACACTCCTAACCGACTACTTAACAGCAGTTTCCAGCTGGTGTTGTACTTGTAAATGGGTATAAACAGTTCCAAATGCGTAAAAACGACAGTAACACGGAAGAAACAACCGCTCCAATGCACATACAAAATCAATGGCCTTCAGATCAACTCAGTGACTCAGGTGAAATATCTTGGGTAACCATGACATCCAATCTGAACTGGACCGTACACATCCAGTCCATTTCCTCAGCAGCGTCCAAAAAACTTCGGTTATTAAAGCACCGCCTAAAGCATTGGACGAGCAAAACTAAACTGACAGCATACACATCACTTGTGAGTCCAGTGCTCGAATACGCCGACGCTGTATGGAATCCGCACACAAAAACGGATATAAAAATTCTTGAAGGCGTCCAGAGGAAAGCACTCCGGTTTATTTATCACGCTTATGGTCGGCAGGTCTCGGTATCTGTTTTGCTCAACAGACCTGGGCTTCCCACGCTTGAATCCCGTCGCAAGCAGCACCGACTAAAAATGTTGTTCAATAATCCTACATAATAAAACAAAACTGAATTTTCAGAGTTACATGCAATGCAACACAACACGCCCCACGCGTAAGAACCACGAAAGGACTATCTTGATGCCAGGGTGCCGAACAAAAGCATATTCTTCTTCCTTCTTTCCACGCAGCATTTCCGAATGGAACCGACTGCCAAGCGATATCACCAACCTGGTATCTTCAGAATCTTTCTTGTCTGCTGTTTCGTCTCATGCATCGCAGTAGCGCGTCTAGTACACAGTGTATTTCGGTTTCCTTGTTTTTATTCTGTTCACGCAGTCTGTTTGACATCGGATGATTTGCCTGTACTTTTTTTTTTGCTTCCCGTTGGTTGTATTGAATTTTGTCCGCGTACTGTAATCGCCCTTTGTTGCTGTTATTTTGTTGTTACTACTTTGTAATTTTTTTTCTGCCTTTGTGCACTCCTGCCTTGACCGCCAAAGGGCAGTCGGCAGTATTTATGAAATAAATAAATAAATAAATAGACAAGACTGCAACTCGGTTAGTATTACATTTGAAGGACACCCACTGGAACAGGTTACCGAAGAAAAATTTTTGGGTGTTTGGTTCTGCACCGACCTCTCATGGAATACTCATGTTAATCATCTTAAATCAAACCTGTCTCGTAGAATAGGCTGCATTTATAAAGTACCACATCTAATACCACAACGCTTAAAACAGGCGCTGCACTATTCTCTAGTTTACTCCAGAATAAGCTATGGTATCCTTACTTGGGGAACGACAACAAACTCTAATTACTGCAGGCTTAATGTACTACAAAAGAAAATAGTACGTATACTAGAGGACTACAAAGGAAATAAGCAGTTTCTGAGAACACAACCATTATTTGCCAAATATAATATGTTCAAGTCTGACCAGGTATACTACTTTAAATTGCTGCAGTGGATCCATAGATACAGGCTACATATTCCCACAGTAGTTCAAGTTCATACCGAATTCGAGATCCAAAACGAAGAATGCCGCCTGTTAGAACAAACTACGGAAGGCAAGCATTATCTTTTCAAATAACGAATGTCTTGAACAGAACAGATATCATGCAGATTGACTTTAATAAAGGTGCTCAATTTTTTAAGAAATACTCTAAGAAGTTTCTTGTGAACAGCGGTACTAAATTCTCATTACTGTAACTATTCCGAAAAGGGTAACCTTTGTTCTATCTTACATTCCTCTTGTCATATCTTACCAACTGTGATATGATCTATTGTCTTCGCTTGCCGACGACTGTCACGGTTGCGTCTACTGGGTAGAAGTGCTAATGTGTAAAGCATGTATTGGTTTAATGCTGTATTCAGTATGCTCCCGATGTACCACTCAATTACTGTTTTTTTTTGTATCGTCACTCTGTTGTATAGAAAATGAAATTGTCTCTAATGCCGTGTGTTCCTGACAGGAAATAGCCACCTTTTGCTTTCTCATTGACTGATCCTAAGACGACTGCTTGACCAAACTTTGTTATGCTAGTTTTGTTTTATGTACATTGTGCAAGGGGGCCGGGGCCTATGTCAGGCGCTCCGTCGCCTTTAGCCTCGGCCCCCTCTTGGACTGTGTCTGAGGAAACAATAAAGAAAGAAAGAGAGAAAGAAAGGAAAGAAGAAAGGAAGGAAGGAAGAAAGAGAGAAATAAATAAATATCTAAATAAAGAAAGAAAGGAAGGAAGAAAGAAGGAAAGAAAGAAAGAAAGAAAGAAAGAAAGAAAGAAAGAAAGGAAAAGGAAGGAAAGAAAGAAAGAAAGGAAGGAAGAAAGGAAGAAAGAACGAAAGAAGGAATGAAAGAAAGAAAGAAAGAAAAAAGAAAGAAGGAAATGAAGGAAGAAATAAAGAAAGAGAGAAAGAAAGAAAGAATGAACAAAGAAAGAGATAAAGAGAAAAGGAAAAAAAGCGTTCAACTTTACCAGACGGGGGTCTATAAACAAGAATTATATTAACACCACAAGATTCGGCAAGTACTTAAAAATCACAATCAATAACGGGAAATGACTGTAGCGAGGCGTGTGTTACGCCGTCACGAAAGTACATAGAGACACCGCCCCCTTTTTTGCTGTCTCTCAACAAAGAAATGAGAATAGTCTTCAAATTGAACAACGTCAGAAGAATCAGTGAACCAGGTTTCTGTAAATGCTAAAACATCAAATTTATGGTGAAGTACATTCAGGTAAGTGCCAACGGCATCTTCTTTGTTTCGAATAATTTGTTATTTAAAAAAAAAGAAAATATATTATTTTGATGGGTAGGTAATCCCATTACTGTATTGTTAAATTCATGTATCGCGTAGTAGCTGGGGCTTTCTGAAGATGCTTCGTAATCCATACTGCTAGAAGAAATTAAAAAAACAAACAAAAAAACTGAGTTGATGGACGCTCACGCCTCCGAGTCATCGCTCTCAGCCTGCTTAGTTTTCTTGATATCACACAGATCTTCCTCGAATGAAATCCGCAAAACTGGTTCTCCTGGGCCCTTAAGCACCATCACTTTTCCATTCTTCTGCCACGTGAAGCAATCATCCATTAGCTGTGCACTTGCGCATGCCAGCCACAAAAGATGCTTGTTTCGACTGGTAAGGTCATCGTAGAAGCGGACTTCTTATTGACTACCAACCAGTTGCTTACACTCATTCTTCAAGTTCTCTTTTGTTTTCCGAGAAACGAACCGCACTAGAATGGGAGCCTTTCGCCCTTCTTTTGTAGAAAGACGGTGAATACCATCAATGTCGTCTTCAACAAGCGAACGAAGGCCAAGGGAAGCAGCCAAGTCATTGATTTTAGGCAAAAGGTATTCATTTTCTTCCCATTTGACCCCATGAATCTCAAGAATCTGCTGTCTACCAAACTGTTCAAGTTCGTGAACATGATCCTTTAAATCAGAAATCTCCTTCGCACTGACGGACCCCTTCGCACTCCTGCCATACGATCATTGATGTCTGTTAGTTCATGGTCCTGCTTGGGTAGGCGCTGTAGCAATTCACCATACTTATCCGACATGTGTTGGACAGGCACTTGTACAGAGGGCAAAACACATGCCTAGAACAACCAAACTCTGTGTTCCGCCGCTCCCAAAGCCGCTGCGACAAGGAAGGCAAAAAATGACGATGAAATTCTATGAGTTTAAAAGCACATGTTTACAACTAGACCCTTTTTAACCAAATCTTATCGCTAGTTATCGCGTGTTACGCCCGAAACCCACTCAGAGCGTGTTCTAGACATGCGTTTTGCCCACTGTACATCAGTTACCGTTTGCTTTAACTCGGGAAGTGCATTCATCCTCTCAACTAATGGCATCAGAAGGCATAGCTTTTTTTGCATATCTTCCACGATGACCTTTAGTCCGTGCTCACATAGCTCCTGCTGTTCGTTACTTGATTAGCTATGCGCATGGGGAGGAGCCACCTGAACGAAATTGATCGCTGGACGGCCGAGAAGTGCGCTATGACGCCACTGCACATGTCCGACATTTCCACTGCGCAATGCTGCTGTCAGCCTTTTTGCTTTTGTAGCTTCTGGCTGTTAGACCTGAACATGCTTTTCCAACATGGTAGTTGAATTCGCACGCTACACAGGTTACAAAAGGGTCATCGGGCGGGATAGCAGCATGGAAGGAAAGACAAAGGTCAGGCACGTCTTGAGCCCTATGATTAGGCACGGCTATCACTAAGCAGTATCAACCGACAGCAACAGCAGATGCAGTAAAGAAATAAATAATAAAAGAAGCAAAGCCACCAACCTGCGAAGTGGATGAAAGCGTCAAGCGCCTTCCAAGACAAGCGTCGTCGATATGCTACTGCTGTTAATGCCGAATGAAAATACGGAGCAATGATTCCCAGTATCACCGAAGAAACCTCGGTAGTGCGAACGTGGTTTCTGGGGTCAATGAGAGCAGGCCAGGTTTGGAGGATGATACAAGGAGATACGATCCGCAGTCTTCGAAACCCTGCGTCGGTGCAGGCAGGAAATCCTTCAGATGCAGCGCAGGCGCAGTGGAGCTACGCGCCATAGGTTGAACTCGAACGGAGGCCCAGCCGTAAAACTGCGAAGTAGAAGAAAAGCGTCAAGCGCCTTACAAAACAACCGTCATCAATTTGCTACTGCTGCTGCCGCCGAATGCAACTGTAATTATTCCCTTATTCCACATCTACTGCATCTTGGGGGATTGGCCTAAACATTCGACCAAAGAGACTATACGCCAGCGCTCTATCTCATGAGGGGCAATATGAGACGAAAGGCTGGAGAGATGTGTTTGTAGGCCTACACCCTATTTCGCTATTTCTAAAACCTCGTCGCGAGAATAGTCGGCCTTTCACTAAGCCCCGGATTTCATTAATAACATGTACTGAAGGCACACTAATAGCTCTATTTACCTGTAACGTGAAAGAGCGTAATGTGGAACAAGGGACTAGAATTCGATAAAGCCGGAAATCCCTCCCGCGTGCTAGGAAGTAAAGCAGCCAGGACAACAGAGAAGCTCAAATATTTCTGGAGATATTACAGGACTGGGACGGAGCAGACAACCTACTAGTGAAACAAAATGCCACCCTGAGTATGACTGCCGCATCACCTCAAGCATGATGAAACCCTAGAAGTGGGCTAAAGCCGAACTTTTTCGTTAGAAGGGTGCGGCTAAAAAATTAAAAAAAATTGGCCAAAACTAACGAGTGCCTCGAAAGTGAGCGTTCCACAACGGAGCTTGATCACTGACTCTATATATTTCACATATGGATGGAATATAGCACCGAGAAAGCAGCTACTCGCACGCGCTGGTTCTGAGTTCGTGCCATTTTAACCATTCAGCGGAATATTTACAGCACGTTGCCGATAGAGTGTAACTAATAAACTCAATGTTTCTCATCGGACTGGTGTAAAATATTTTCGGGCAGCCAAATTGGCATTACGGAGTAGCGTAGCTCGTCTCATTGACGGCACTCTTCCTAGTCATTTCCTAGACTGGGTGCTGTTTTCAGATTCTCTAGTGCATCTCTCGATGGGCGAACTTCTGGTTTGGTTTGGTTTATTGGGGTTTAACATCCCAAAGCGACTTAGGCTATGAGGGACGCTGTAGCGAAGGTCTCCAAAAATTTAGACCACCTGGGGTTCTTTAACGTGCACAGACATCGCACAGTAGACGGGCCTCTAGAATTTCGCCTTCATCGAAATTCAGCCGCCGCAGGCGGGATCGAACCCTCGTCTTTCGGGTCAGCAGCCGAGTGCCGTAACCACTGATCCACCGCGGCGGGGCGATGGGCGAACTTCTGCTGTAAGACCTGTTATTTTGTTTGAAAAAAAAAATAATGTGTTGTACCAAAACCTCGACTGAACTCTATCCCGAACCAGTTCGGAACGGTCCCTCCCAATCGTTCCAGTCCGGTTTCAGTTCTAAGAAGACGAAAAACAAAGGGTTCGGTTCGGTTCGATTCCAGTTCCGGGCAAAAATACGGGTTCATTTTGAGTTTTGAATTCTGGTTCCGATCCGATTCAACACCCTGCTCTCAAGCATTGCCGCTCCCTACAGCTCGATTTAAATCATTACCTTTTAACTTAACGTGATGCTTGAGTGTAGAACTAGTAATCTACTTCACCTCAGGACTTGAGCGGGTACGCCACAATACTGCGAACCATCGCGTCAAGGACCCAGGAGTGTCACTCATTTAGTACAATGCACGCGCCCTCACAACGTATCCCCGAGGTAGATGAGGACCTTCACGGCGCACAAACCACGACAGAAAGCGTCTTGGAGTGGTGCCTATAAATTGATTGTTTGGGTTGGCTGTAACTGCGCTGTTCGCGGGTCTCTTTAGACAAAGGATAACAAATTGCTGTAAATAGCATTTCATAGATAGAGTTTCGGGGCCGCCTCATTGTTAAAATATGTCAACCTTAAAAATTTCGCCCTTTAAAAACTATAAATGACAGCGGGAAATAAAATCGGCAAATTCCAGAAGACCCAGAGGGGCCTCCTTCTGAAGAGAGGCGAAGGGGCAAAGAGGAAGGTTTAGTGTTAAAGGTGCGCTGAAGAGGAATCTGAACTCGTCTTTTTGCCGCGGGAACTCGATCTACACGTTCCTAGCATTCTTAGAAACTGCGACTTATTGCCCGGTGTTGCCAATTTCCCTAATTAAATCGAATTAACGTCCGGCTCCCGCCTTTATTTTTTGAATTCTGCCTCGTACGGTGGGCGGAGTCGACCGACGCGTTTAGTACCTTTCACCCAGTCCCGCGGCGGCTTGCCGCTCTGCCATCGGCGGAGTAATACGTAGTGGTCCGTAGAAGCAAATAGTCCGCGCGTATTTTTATTTCTGCGGGCTTATTTTGCGGTTATATTATCTCCAAATGAAACTATTTATTCACGGAAACTTAAAAAACAAAATGAGGCGAAAGCAAAGCCTGCACGGAGCTGGCTGAAAGGCACTCCCCGCGTCGGTCGACTCCGCCCACCGTACGAGGCAGCATTTAAAAAAAAGGCGGGAGCAGGACGTTAATTCGATTTAATTAGGGAAATCGGCCACACAGGACAATAAATCGAAGTTTCTAAGAATGCTCGGAATGTGTAGATTGAGTTCCCGCGGCAAAAAGACGAGTTCAGATTCCTCATCAGTGCACCTTTAATGTCGCTTGAAGCCTGTGGCCAACAAGCGGAGGGCAGCAAGCAGTTGAATTCTTCGCAGCATCTTTGGCGTCCCGTCGCAGCAGGCACAAAGCATCGTTGGGGCGTTGGTCCGATAGAGTACGCCCCACGTGGCTAAATGCCACGCCTACGAGTCACTCTCTCTCTCTTCTCTTCGTTCTGCGAGTCCCTGATTGGCGCGTCTCCTCACACAGCAACATGTCGAGGCTGATCAGCAGCCAATGGGAGAGCGGCTGGAATAAACCATCGAGAGACCGGATGACTACGGATGACGTCGGCACGGCATACCTGTGGCTCGGTTTTCTACCTGTGGCGACGCGCGGGACATGCACGCGTTAGACGCGTGACGGAAATGGTAATATGACAGACCGGACGGCAGAAGGTGACCTGTCTCAGAAAACAATCGATTCATGTACAAGACCGCGCTGTCGACCAGCCCGCTGCCCGCCGGGCTGCGAGCTGTCCTTGTGGGGAATTTTCCGTCAGTGAGGCGGCTCTTCTCAAGACGTGTCGCTGTCAGGCTGTCGAGGCGCGTTGCTATGATAAGAAAAAAATAATTAAGAACGAATTTCACTTCTTACAAATACGACAGTACAGCTACGGCACGCAAAAGGTACATCGTTCAAAAGTTCTTACTCGTGAAAAAACGGTGAACCATTCAGGAAAACAATTTAAAGAAAGCGGGCCTTAATATCGGTTGCACATTACCGGCTTGCGTTTTTAATTTTCACGAAAAATCTACACATGTATTTTGCCGGCTTTCTTGGTCTTTGGGCATGCTAAATAAACTCGGCTGTGTTTGGAACAGCTACCTGCCGGGGCAATAGCGCATTGCTTAACCGCTGTACCATTACTAGTATAAAGACTCCGCGCTATCTACGAATGCCGTGAGAGCGTCGTGACGCCATCAACACCACCTGATCACCAGTGAACCAATTATATTTCCCCACCAAATTTAAATACTGACCCTTAAAATTCCAAAGGATCCCCTAAATTTTGTAACTAGGATCTCCCAAGATAATATTAAGCTGGATTGATTGGTTCGCATAATTGGTTTGAGTTGGTGGGATTAATATAATCCATATTACATTCCAACTCAAGGTACTCGAGCATCCTAGGCGCTAAAGACTCATGCATACCATGCAAGGGCAATATAACCGATTCAAACAGCGGTTCTAGCGAGAAAATAGCAAGAACAATAGACCCTCATTGTAGAACCATAGCACGCTACCTAAATGTTATCGCACTCAGTTCTTTAGAAACGCGGTTACGAAGGCCCTCAAGTTTGTTTGTTTTTTCTCTAAACAGGATGTCGGAAAAGGATCCTGCAGATGAAGAGACCAATGCGATATAAATGCTAAAGTGGAATTTCAATAGCTCGACACCGACCAAGACGCAGCGCATGTGGTTCTTACAACCCCGAAAAAACTTACTGGAGAAAATAATACAACGCTGTAAAAACCAAGAAAATTAAGGGTGGCGCACTCGGTCGTAGGTACGCCACATATTAAGATGCCGGCGGTGAACATATCTTTGAGTTCCACCCGCACAGGAAACCAAGCCTTTGGTGATCGCAAACATCAATTCACACCCGTCAGATGGGTTACTGCAGCGACAGTGAGGGCTACAGCTCAGAGCAAGTATTCGCACGGACGCATTCGGGTTTTCCAGAGGTGAGGACTTCGATGAGAGGCCATAGCTGCGGGTCGCGGCTTTGTTCATACATAATTTTGCGAAAGTGAGGAATGGCGAAGAGGCCAGGCCCACGACATCGGTTACAGCCGGATCTGCTGTCGCCAGAAAGGTCTGTGGAGAGGAAGGTTTAGTGTTAAGATCGCTTGAAACTGACCACGAATAACCGATGGGCAGCGAGCGGTTGCATGTTTCACAATATCTTTCGCGTTCCTTTGCAGCATGCACAAAGCATTGTTGGGGCGTTGGTTCGATACAGTACAATACACGTGGCTTCTTGCTGCGCCTACGTCTGAATCTCTTTGGGCCACGAGCCGCTGATTAACGCGTCTTCTCTGGCCGCGAAATATCGAGGCTGATCGGCAGGGAATAGGAGAGCGGCTGGAAACCACCATCGGTAGACCGGATGACTACGCATGACGTACGCGCGGTGTACTTATGGGTCAGTTTTCTCGGGGATGACGTGCGGCAGATGCACGTGATACAGACATGACGGAAATGGTCATGTGACAGACCGGATGACAGAAGGGCGCCTGTCATCGAAAATAATCGATAGCACGAACAGCCCTTGTCGGGATTTTTTCGTCGTTGAGCGCGGCTCACCTCACGAGGTGGCGCTGTCAGGCTGTCCAGGCGTGGTATGTGAGGTAGCACAAAACGGGACAAGGACAGAGAAAGGAATCTTGGCTTATTTCTAGATTTAAGCAACGCCTTTGATACTGTTCAGCATGACATTCTCTTAAAAAAAACTGGAAACATATGGCATCAGAGGAGTGGAACTAAAACTGATTCGAAGTTACCTCGAGAAACGTTATCAGTATGTATGTGTTAACAACTGGTGCTCCATCAAACTTGAAATCCAACACGGTGTTCCCCAAGGCTCTATTTTGGGACCCCTCCTTTTTGTGATTTACGTAAATGACAATACAACAATCCCTGAATCGCCGCAAATTGCAATGTATGCAGATGATACTAATGTATTTTTTACTGGAGAAACGGCGCACTGTCTAGAGAACTCTGTTAACGATTATCTAATACAGTTATCTAAGTGGCTTCACAGAAACTGCTTGGGTCTAAATATAAATAAAACTAAGTATCTAATTTTCAAGCCAATAAATAAACAAGACTGCAACTCGGTTAGTATTACGTTTGAAGGACACCCACTGGAACAAGCTACCGAACAAAAATTTTTGGCTGTTTGGTTCTGCCCCTACCTCTCTTGGAACACTCATGTTAATCATCTTAAATCAAACCTGTCTCGTACAATATTCTGCATTTATAAAGTACATTATCTAATACCCAAACGCTTAAAACAGGCAATGTACTATTCTCTAGTTTACTCCACAAAAAGCTATGGTATCCTTACTTGGGGGACGACAACAAACTCTAATTACTACAGGCTTAATGTACTACAAAAGAAAATAGTACGTATACTAGAGGACTACAAAGGAAATAAGCAGTTTTTATAACACAACCATTATTTGCAAAATATAATATGTTGAAGACTGACCAGGTGTACTACTTTAAATTGCTGCAGTGGATCCATAGATACAGGCTACATATTTCCACAGTAGTTCAAGTTCATACCGAATTCGAGATCCAAAATGAAGAATGCCGCCAGTTAGAACAAACCACGGAAGGAAAGCATTACCTTTCAAATAACGAACGTTTTGAACAGAACAGATATGATGCAGATAGACTTTAATAAAGGTGCCCAATTTTTAAGAAATACTCTAAGAAGTTTCTTGTGAACAGCGGTACTAAATTCTTATTACTGTAACTATTCCGAAAAGGGTAACCTTTGTTCTATCTTACATTCCTCTTGTCATATCTTACCAACTGTGATATGATCTATTGTCTTCTCTTGGCGACGACTGTCACGGTTGCGTCTACTGGGTAGAAGTGCTAATGTGTAAAGCATGTATTGGTTCAATGCTGTATTCAGTATGCTCCCGAAGCCCTACTCAATTACTGTGTTTTTTTTGTACCGTCACTCTGTTGTATAGAAAATGAAATTGTCTCTAATGCCGTGTGCTCCTGACAGGAAATAGCCACCTTTTGTTTTGCCATTGACTGATCCTAAGACGACAGCTTGACCGAACTTTGTTATGCTAATTTTGTTTTATGTACATTGTGCAAGGGGGCAGGGGCCTATGTCAGGCGCTCCGTCGCATTTAGCCTCGGCCCCCTCTTGGACTGTGTCTGAGGAAACAATAAAGAAAGAAAGAGAGAAAGAAAGGAAGCAAGAAAGAGAGGAATAAATAAAGAAAGAAAGAAAGAAAGAAAGAAAGGAAGAAAGGAAGAAAGAAAGAAAGAAAGAAAGAAAGAAAGAAAGAAAGAGAGAAGGAAAGAAAGAAAGGAAGAAAGAAAGAAAGAAAGAAGGAAAGAAAGAAAGGAACAAAGAAAGAAAGAAAGAAAGAAAGAAGGAGAGAAAGAAAGAAAGAAAGAAAGAAGGAGAGAAAGGAAGAAAGGAAAAAAGAAAGGAAGAAAGAAAGAAAGGAAGAAAGGAAGTTAGGAAAAAAAGCGTTAAACTTTACCAGACGGGCTCTATAAACAAGAATTATAACACCACAAGGTTCGGCAACTACTTAAAAATCACAATCAACAACGGGAAATGACTGTAGCGAGGCGTGTGTTACGCCATCACGAAAGTACAGAGAGACACCGCCCCCTTTTTTGTTGTCTCTCAAGAAAGACATCAGAATAATAGTCTGCAAATTGAACAACGTCAGAAGAATCATTGAAGCAGGTTTCTGTAAATGCTAGAACATGAAATTTATGGTGAAGTACATTCAAGTAAGTGCCAACGGGACCTTCTTTGTTTTGAATACTTTGTTAGTTTTGTAGTGAATTACAATGAACGCGCCTGAACTATTATGAATGCGCCTCAGGTTGTCTCGATGGCAGACGAAGAAGTTGACGACGAAGTGTGCCGGCGCGCGGCTCCAGCTCTCTGGCTGTGTAGACTGACTGTGAGTTTGCTGCCATACCCGCCCGGATGACCTACGCAGAAGCAGCGGCGCGCTCCGTGCCCCTGACTGTTCCACCTCGTCAGCCCGTCCTGCGCCCGGCCCCGTCTCTACAACCAGCCCCGGTTTCGTCGCCGTCACCGCAGCGGCTTTACAACCCTTGGCGCACATCGGATAACCGTCCCATCTGTTACTCCTGTGGGTACCCGGGACATGTCGCCCGCCACTGTCGCCGTCGCATGGTGGCATCGCCAAACATCTCAACCCCTGTGCATCCATCCCAGATGTTTTATTCGGCTTCTCCATCCTCGCCGCTAGACGCGTACGCCCCCGACCGTCGTGCTTACGAGACCCGACGTTCTCCATCACCGCGCCGCCGCTCACTGTCACCAATGCGCCGTCGCCCTCCCTCCGCTGAAGAGGGAAACTAAGATCCGCAGTTCCGGAGGCAAGAACTGCGCGCTGTTCGAAAAGCTCAAGGCCTCCGTTTTCCCCACGCAACGTTCTTCAGGTCATCGTCGACGGACTGCCGGTACATGCGCTTATCGACACGGGTGCCTCAGTATCAGTGATTCACGAAAAACTCTGCCGCCGCTTGCGCAAAGTCACGACGTCATTTACGGGTCTCTCGCTCCGCACCGCTAGTGAACAGTGCATTGCCCCTCTCGCCTCGTGCACAGCGCGAGTCATCATTGACGATATATTGTATCCAGTCGAATTGTTGGTGCTGTCCTCATGCTCACATGACATAATTCTCGGGTGGGACTTTCTGTCACACAACAACGCCGTCATCGATTGCGCCCGCGCTGAAGTTGAATTTTCTCCTTTGTTTGACGAGCTTACTACTGAAACCTCTGCCCCCTTGCCACTCAAGGTCACTATCGCTGAAGATGTTGAGGTAGCGCCGGGAGCATCTGCCCTTGTTTCTCTGTCGTGCCGTGCCGCGTCGGATGACACCGTTTTATTTACGCCGTCTGCTTCCTTTGTACGCCGGAAGAACCTGCCGCTACCTTCTGCTGTCCTCGATGTCCGGCGGGGTGTCACGAAGATGCTGCTCTACAATCCATCCCCGTGTGCCCTTACCCTGCTACCTGGTGAGTCCCCTGGCTGCATTCAACCTGTCTGCCTTCTCTCTGCCCTTAATGTCCACGAGGCAGCCAGCGGTCCCTCTCTAAACGCCATGCATTCCGAGCTCGCTACTGAACCTGAGCCTGACGAACTTTTCCGCGCTGCCATCGACGATACTCTTCCGTCCACCTACCGTCAGCAGCTTTCAGCCCTTCTCCACACTTTCCGCTTCGCTTTCGATGCAGCCCATCAGCCTTTAGGCCGTACATCAACCGTGGCTCATCGCGTGTCTGCGGCTGAGCGTCAAGTGATAAGTGAGCACGTTGAAGACATGCTGCACCGTGGCGTCATCCGTCCCTCTCACAACCCTTGGTCTTCTCCGGTGGTGCTGGTCAAGAAGAAAGACGGTTCTATCAGATTTTGTGTCGATTACCGGCGACTGAACAAAATTACCCACAAAGACAATTATCCGCTTCCCCGCATCGATGACGCTCTTGACTGTCTCCAAGGCGCCGAATACTTCTCCTCTCTTGACTTGCGTTCGGGCTACTGGCAGGTCCCGATGGCTGCCGCTGACCGTGAGAAGACCGCATTCGTTACCCCCGACGGCCTTTACGAGTTCACCGTTATGCCATTCGGCCTGTGCAACGCGCCAGCTACATTCGAAAGAATGATGGATAACGTCTTACGCAAGCTGAAGTGGCATACGTGCCTCTGTTACTTGGACGATATCGTTGTCTTTTCGGTAGATTTTTCCACTCACCTCACGCGCCTGCAGCAGGTTCTGACTTGCCTCACCGACGCTGGCCTACAGCTTAATCTGAAGAAGTGCCACTTCGGCGCCCGGCAGCTAACCATCTTGGGTCACATTGTATCTAAGGAAGGCGTTCTCCCCGACCCGGCCAAACTTCGCGCTGTTGCGGAGTTTCCCAAGCCGACAACAATGAAGCAGCTTCGGAGCTTTATCGGTCTGTGCTCCTATTTTCGGCGCTTAGTCCGCAATTTTGCGTCGATCATTGCGCCACTCACAAAACTGCTTGGAACCGACAACCACCTGTCCGCTTGGTCCCCCGTATGCGACGACGCGTTCACCACACTGCGCCGTCTTCTTACCTCGCCGCCCATACTTCGCCACTACGATCCGAGAGCCCCTACCGAGGTGCATACTGATGCAAGTGGCGTCGGCCTCGGAGCTGTCCTGACTCAGCGGAAAGATGGTTATGCGGAATACGTCGTGGCGTATGCGAGTCGGGTGCTCAGCAAGGCTGAATGCAACTATTCCGTTACGGAGAAGGAATGTTTAGCGATCGTCTGGGCACTCATGAAATTTCGACCCTATCTGTACGGCCGCTAGTTTGATGTCGTCACGGACCATCACGCGCTTTGCTGGTTGTCGTCTCTTAAAGACCCGGCCGGCCGCCTCGCCAGATGGGCTCTCCGCCTTCAGGAGTTCGACATCCGCGTTGTATATCGCTCTGGCCGCAGGCACATGGACGCCGACGCTCTATCTCGATCTCCTCTGCCCACCGCCTCTGCATGCTCATCCGTGCCAGAACCCGTCCTCTCGCCTCTTACCACCTCTGATATGCTTGCGGAACAGCGCAAAGCCCCGTGGCTTGCGTCGATCATCGACGTCGTGACCAACGCTCACACTGCTGTGCCTTCGCGCACTCTCCGCCGCCAGGCACCCCATTTTGCCTTCCGTGATGGCCTGCTCTACCGCCGTAACTACACGCAAGATTGTCGACGGTGGCTCCTCGCGATACCTCGCCATTTACGTTCTGAGATCTGTGCCTCGTTTCACGCTGACCCACAATGTGCCCACGCCGGTGTGTTGAAGACGTTTCAAAGAATATCTCAACGTTATTATTGGCGGAGCATGTACGGGTACATTCGCCAATACGTCCGCTCCTGCATCGCCTGTCAGCGACGCAAGTCTCCCGCGCCCCGTACGAGCGGCCCCTTGCAGCCATTGCCGTGCCCGGCTCGCCCATTCGATCGTGTTGGCGTCGACCTCTACGGCCCGCTGCCGTACACGTTATCTGGGAACCGCTGGATAATTGTTGGCGTCGACCACCTAACCCGGTATGCCGAGACCGCCGCACTACCCGCTGCGACTGCTCGTGACGTTGCCCGCTTCCTGCTGCACAATTTTGTCCTTCGCCATGGTGCGCCGCGCGAGTTGCTCAGTGATCGAGGCCGTGTCTTTCTTTCGGACGTGGTGGAAGCCCTCCTCAGAGAGTGTCGCATCGTTCATCGGACCACCACTGCCTACCACCCTCAAACTAACGGGCTGACTGAGCGCTTTAACCGCACTCTCGGCGATATGCTCACCATGTACGTCTCGTCAGATCAGTCTAACTGGGACGCTGTCCTGCCTTTTGTGACGTACGCATACAATACCGCCACTCAGTCAACCACCGGATTTTCCCCTTTCTACCTGTTGTATGGCCGTGAGCCGTCCTCCACAATGGACACGGTTTTGCCGTACACTCCGGACGCCTCTGAATGCACGCCCCTTTCCGAACTCGCCAAGCACGCCGAGGAATGTCGCCAACTGGCCCGTTCTTTCACCTCGGACTCCCAAGGTCGCCGAAAGCATGAACACGATGCCCATCAAACCGCGCACGCTTTCTCTCCAGGTTCATTAGTTTGGCTTTGGGTCCCCTCCACTACACCAGGACAGTCTTCGAAATTTCGCCGAGAACATCATGGCCCTTACCGCGTCGTCGAATCAACGTCCCCTGTTAATTATATTGTAGAGCCGCTTACACCGTCTTCGGACTTGCGTCGTCGCGGCCGTGAGCTTGTCCATGTCAGTCGCCTCAAGACTTATTACGACCCGCTCCTCTTGCCATCACCATAGGTCGCCAGGATGGCTCCTCTTCCATCCCGGGGCCATTGTAGTGAATTACAATGAACGCGCCTGAACTATTATGAATGCGCCTCAGGTTGCCTCGATGGCAGACGAAGAAGTTGACGACGAAGTGTGCCGGCGCGCGGCTCCAGTTCTCTGGCTGTGTAGACTGACTGTGATTTTGCTGCCATCCGCTCAGCTGTTTGGTGAACTGTATTGCTGAGTTCACTAGTACGTGAACCCCCTTTCAGTTTAAACAAAACAATGAAAATACGTTATTTTGATGGGAAGGTAATCCCATTACTGTATCGTTAAATTCATGTATCGCGTAGTAGTTTGGGCTTTCTGGAGATGCTTCGTAATCTATACTGCTAGGTGAAATTAAAAAACAAAAACAAAAAAAACTCAGTTGATGAACGCTCACGCCTCCTAATCATCGCTCTCAGCCGGCTTAGTTTCCTTGATATCACACAGATCTGCCTCGAATGAAATCCGCAAAACTGCTTCTCCTGGGCCCTTAAGCACCATCACCTTTCCATTCTTCTGCCACGTGAAGCAATCATCCATTTGCTGTGCCCTTGTGCATGCCAGCCACAAAAGATGCTTGTTTCGACTGGTAAGGTCATCGTAGAAGCGGACTTCTTATTGACTACCAACCAGTTGCTTACACTTATTCTTCAAGTTCTCTTTTGTTTTCCGAGAAACGAACCGCACTAGAATGGGAGCCTTTCGCCATTTTTTTGTAGAAAGACGGTGAATACCATCAATGTCGTCTTCAACAAGCGAACGAAGGCCAAGGGAAGGAGCCAAGTCATTGATTTTAGGCAAAAGGTTTTCATTTTCTTCCCATTTGACCCCATGAATCTCAAGATTCTGCTGTCTACCATACTGTTCAAGTTCGTTAACATGATCCTTTAAATCCGAAATCTCTTTCGCACTGACGGACTCCTTCGCACTCCTGCCATACGCTCCTTGATGTCTGTTAGTTCATGGCCTTGCTTGGGAAGGCGCTGTAGCACTTCATCATACTTATCCGACATGTGTTGGACAGGCACTTGTACATCAGTTACCGTTGGCTTTAACTGGGGAAGTGCATTCATCCTCTACACTAATGGCATCGGAAGGCATAGCTTTTTTTGCACATCTTCCACGATGCCCTTTAGTCCCTGCTCATAGAACCCGTCCTGTTCGTTATTTGATTAGCTATGCGCATGGGGAGGAGCCACCTAAAAAAAATTTGTTGCTGGACAGCCGAGAAGTCCGCTATGACGCCACTGCACATGTCCGACATTTTAACGGCGCAATGCTGCTGTCAGCCTTTTTGCTTTTCTAGCTTCTGGCTGTTAGACCTGAACATGCTTTTCCAACATGGTAGTTGAATTCGCACGCTACATAGGTTACAAATGGGTCATTTGTTGGGATAGCAGCATGGCAGGAACGACAAGGGTCAGGCACGCCTTGAGCCCTATGATTACGCACGGCTACCACTAAGCAGTAGCAACCGACAGCAGCAGCAGATGCAGTAATAAAATAAAATAATAAAAGAAGCAAAGCCACCAACCTGTGAAGTGGAAGAAAAGCGTCAAGCGAATTCCAAGACAAGCGTTGTCGATGTGCTACTGCTGTTACTGCCGAGTGCAAATGCGGAGCAATGATTCCCAGCATCACCGAAGAAACCTCGGTAGTTTGAACGTGGTTTCTGGGGTCAATAAGAGCAGGCCAGGTTTCCAGGATGATACAAGGAGATACGATCCGCAGTCTTCCAAACCCTGCGTCGGTGTAGGCAGGACATTCTCCAGATGCAGCGCAGCCGCAGTGGAGCCACGCGCCATAGGTTGAACTCGAACGGAGGCCCAGCCGTAAAACTGCGAAGTAGAAGAAATGCGTCAAGCGCCTTACAAGACAACCGTCATCAATTTGCTACTGCTACTGCATCTGCTACTGCATCTTGGGGGATTGGCCTAAACATGCGACCAAAGAGCCTATTTATACGCCAGCGCTCTATCTCATGAGGGGCAATATGAGACGAAAAGCTGGAGAGATGTGTATGTAGGCCTACACCTTATTTCGCTATTTCTAAAACCTCGTCGCGAGAATAGTAGGCCTTTCACTAAGCCACGGATTTCATTAATAACATGTACTGAAGGCACACTAATAGCTCTATTTACCTGTAACGTGAAAGAGCGTAATGTGGAACAAGGGACTAGAATTCGATAAAGCCGGAAATTCCTCCCGCGTCCTAGGAAGTAAAGCAGCCAGGACAAAAGAGAAGCTCAAATATTTCTGTAGATATTACAGGACTGGGACGGAGCAGACAACCTAGTAGTGAAACAAAATGCCACCCTGTGTATGACTGCCGCATCACCTCAAGCATGATGAAACCCTAGAAGTGGGCTAAGCTGAACTTTTTCGTTAGAAGGGTGCGGCTAAAAAATAAAAAAATAGGCCAAAACTAACGAGTGCCTCGAAAGTGAGCGTTCCACAACGGAGCTTGATCACTGAGCCTATATATTTCACATATGGATGGAATATAGCACCGAGAAAGCAACTACTCGCACGCGCTGGTTCTGAGTTCGTGCCATTTTAACCATTCAGCAGAACTTCTGGTTTGGTTTGGTTTATTGGGGTTTAACATCCCAAAGCGACTCAGGCTATGAGGGACGCCGTAGTGAAGGTCTCCAAAAATTTCGACCACCTGGGGTTCTTTAACGTGCACTGACATCGCACAGTACATGGGCCTCTAGAATTTCGCCTTCATCGAAATTCAGTCGCCGCAGGCGGGATCGAACCCTCGTCTTTCGGGTCAGCAGCCGAGTGCCGTAACCACTGATCCACCGCGGCGGGGCGATGGCTGAACTTCTGCAGTAAGACCTGTTATTTTGTTTGAAAAAAAAAATAATGTTGTGTTGTACCAAAACCTCGACAGAACTGTATCCCGAACCAGTTCCGAACGGTCCCTCCCAATCGTTCCAGTCCGGTTTCGGTTCTAAGAAGACGAAAAACAAAGGGTTCGGTTAGGTTCGGTTCCAGTTCCGGGCAAAAATACGTGTTCATTTTGAGTTTTGAATTCTGGTTCGGATCCGATTCAACACCCTGCTCTCAAGCATTGCCGCTCCCTACAGCTCGATTTAAATCACTACGTTTTAAGTTAACGTGATGCTTGATTGTAGAACTGGTAATCTACTTCACCTCAGCCATTGAGCGGGTACGGCGCAATACTGCGACCCATCGCGTCAAGGCCCCAGGAGGGTCACTGATTTAGTACAACGCACCCGCGGTCACGACGTATCCCCGAGGTAGATGAGGACCTTCACGGCGCACAATCCACGACAGAAAGCGTCTTGGAGGGTTGCCTATAAATTGATTGTTTGGGCTGGCTGTAACTGCGCTGTTCGCGGGTCTCTTCGGTCAAAGCATAACATATTGCTGTAGATAGCAATTCTTAGATAGAGTTTCGGGGCCGCATCATTGTTAAAATATGCCAAACTTAAAAATTTCGCCCCTTAAAAACTATAAATGACAGCGGGAAATAAAATCGGCAAATTCCAGAAGACCCAGAGGGGCCTCCTTCTGAAGAGAGGCGAAGGGGCAAAGAGGAAGGTTTAGTGTTTATGTCGCTTGAAGCCTGTGGCCAATAAGCGGAGGGCAGCAAGCAGTTGAATTCTTCGCAGCCTCTTTGGCGTCCCTTCACAGCAGGCACAAAGCATCGTTGGGGCGTTGGTCCGATAGAGTACGCCCCACGTGGCTTAATGCCACGCCTACGCGTCACTCTCTCTCTTCGGGCGGCGAGTCCCTGATTTGCGCGTCTCCTTGCACAGCAACATGTCGAGGCTGATCAGCAGCCAATGGCAGAGCGGCTGGAATAACCATCGAGAGACCGGATGAGTACGGATGACGTCAGCACGGCATACCTGTGGCTCGGTTTTCTCGGGAACGACGCGCGGGACATGCACGCGCTAGACGCGTGACGGAAATGGTAATATGACAGACCGGACGGCAGAAGGTGACCTGTCTCAGAAAACAATCGATTCATGTACAAGACCGCGCTGTAGACCAGCCCGCTGCCGCTCGGGCTGCGAGCTGTCCTTGTGGGGAATTTTCCGTCAGTGAGGCGGCTATTCTCAAGAGGTGGCGCTGTCAGGCTGTCGAGGCGCGTTGCTATGATAAGAAAAACATAATTCAGAACGAATTTCACTGCTTACAAATACGACAGTACAGCTACGGCACGCAGAAGGTACATCGTTAAAAAGTTCTTAGTCGTGAAAAAAACGGTGAACCATTCATGAAAACAATTTAAAGTGGGCGGGCCTTAATATCGGTTGCACATTACCGGCTTGCGTTTTCAATTTTCACGAAAAACTACAGATGTATTTTGCCTGCTTTTTTCGTCTTCGGGTATGCAAAATAAACTCGGCTGTGTTTGAAACAGCTACCTGCAGGGGCAATAGCGCATTGCTTAACCGCTGTACCATTACTAGTATAAAGACTCCGCGCTATCTACAAATGCCGTGAGGGCGTCGTCACGCCTTCAACACCACTTGATCACTAGTGGACCAATTATATTTCCCCACCAAATTTAAAAACTACGGACCCTTAACATTCCAAAGGACCCCCTAAATTTTCTAACTAGGATCTCCCAAGAAAATATTAAGCTGGATTAATTGGTTGGGATAAGGGGGAATAGTTGGTGGGAATAATATAATCCATATTACATTCCAACTCAAGGTACTCGAGCATCCTAGACGCTGAAGGCTCATGCATACCATGTAAGGGCAATATAACCGATTCCAACAGCGGCTCTAGGGAGAAAATAGCAAGAACATTAGACCCTCATTGTAGAAGCGTATCACGCTACCTAAATGTCATCGCGCTCAGTTTTTTAGAAATGCGATTAAGGAGGCCCTCAAGTTTGTTTTTTTTTCTCTAAACAGGATGTCGGAAAAGGATCCTGCAGATGAGGAGACCAATGCGATATAAATGCTAAAGTGGAATTTCAGTAGCTCGACACCGACCAAGACGCAGCGCATGTGGTTCTTACAACCGCGAAAAAATTCACTGGAGCAAATAATACAACGCTGTAAAATTAAGGAAGACGCACTCGGTCGTAGGTACGCGACTTATTATGATGCCGGCGGTGAAAATATCTTTGAGTTCCACCCGCACAGGGAACCAAGCCTTTGGTGATCGCAAACATTCACACCCGTCACCCGTCAGAAGGTTACTTCAGCGACAGTGAGGGCTACCGCTCAGAACAAGTATTCGCACGGAGGCATTCGGGTTCTCCAGAGGTGAGGACCTCAATGAGAGGCCATAGCTGCGGGTCGTGGCTTTGTTCATATATAATTTTGCGAAAGTGAGGAATGGCGAAGAGGCCAGGCCCACGACATCGGTTACAGCCGGATCTGCTGTCGCCAGAAAGGTCTGTGGAGAGAAAGGTTTAGTGTTAAGATCGCTTAAAACTGCCCGCCAATAACCGATGGGCAGCGAGCGGTTGCATGTTTAACAATATCTTTCGCGTTCCTTTGCAGCATGCACAAAGCATTGTTGGGGCGTTGTTTCGATACAGTACAATACACGTGGCTTCTTGCTACGCCTACGTCTCAATCTCTTTGGGACACGAGCCGCTGACTGGCGCGTCTTCTCTGGCCGCGAAATATCGAGGCTGATCGGCAGCCAGTAGGAGAGCGGCTGGAAACCATCATTGGTAGACCGGATGACTACGCATGACGTCCGCCCGGCGTACCTATGGGTCAGTTTTCTCGGGAATGACGTGCGGCATATGCACATGATACAGGCGTGACGGAAATGGTCATGTGACAGACCAGATGACAGAAGGGGGCCTGTCATCGAAAATAATCGATAGCACGAACAGCCCATGTGGGGATTTTTTCATCGGTGAGCGCGGCTCTCCTCACGAGGTGGCGCTGTCAGGCTGTTCAGGCGTGGTATGTGAGGTAGCGCAAAACGGGACAAGGACAGAGAAAGGAATCTTGGCTTATTTCTAGATTTAAGCAAACCCTTTGATACTGTTCAGCATGACATTCTCTTAAAAAAAACTGGAAACATATGGCATCAGAGGAGTGGAACTAAAACTGATTCGAAGTTACCTCGAGAAACGTTATCAGTATGTATGTGTTAACAACTGGTGCTCCATCAAACTTTAAATCCAACACGGTGTTCCCCAGAGCTCTATTTTGGGACCCCTCTTTTTTGTGATTTACGTAAATGACATTACAACAATCCCTGAATCGCCGCAAATTATAATGTATGCAGATGATACTAATATATTTTTTTACTGGAGAAACAGCGCACTGTCTAGAGAACTCTGTTAACGATTATCTAATACAGTTATCTAAATGACTTCACAGAAACTGCTTGGGTCTAAATATAAATAAAAGTAAGTACTTAATTTTCAAGCAATTTCTGTCATCTTTTTTTCTGTATTCCTGAGTAACAGCAACTCAGTCTCCGAATCTGGAACTAGCCATTTCAATCTGCCAGACCTAGTTATTAACGAGGAGGGTATTGTTTCGGCTCTATTGCAGTTGAACACAAAAAAATCATCTGGACCAGATGGTACCCCTAACGCTTTTCTGTACAGATATGCAGAGTGGTGCGCTAAATACCTTTTCATTATTTTTACTGAAAGTCTCAGGACAGGAGAAATTCCAAACGATTGGAAAACAGCAAAGGTGATACCCATTCACAAATCAGGAGACAAGCTTTGCGTGAAGCATTACAGGCCAATTTCTTTGTTATGTACGTCCAGTAAGGTATTAGAACATTTTATTTTCAAGCACATAAGCCCATTCCTACAGGTAAGCGGTTTTTTTTATTGCAAGCCAGCATGGGATTCGGCAAGGCTTGTCGACAGTGACGCACCTTATTCATATCACAAATGAAACTATGATGGCTCTAGAGAATAACGGACAGGTAGATTTCATTTTCATTGACTTCGAAAAAGCGTTTGACCGGGTATCGCATGGCAGTCTTTTGTTAAAAATAAGGTGGCGGTTGAATAATCGGCAAGTAGTACAATGGTTAGATTCCTATCTTACACAGCAGCATCAGTTTGTTCAGATATCTGAATCTCACTCCACAAAAGCACCGGTACTTTCAGGAGTTCCACAGGGCTCAGTCCTTGGGCCGCTTCTCTTCCTTATTTATTTGAACGACCTGTCCTTCAACTCACGCATACGCTGTCGGTTCTTCGCCGACGACTGTATTATATACCATAGTATCACATCAGTCGAAGACCAGACACTCCTAACCGACTACTTAACAGCAGTTTCCAGCTGGTGTTGTACTTGCAAATGGGTATAAACAGTTCCAAATGCGTAAAAATGACAGTAACACGGAAAAACAACCGCTCCAATGCACATACAAAATCAATGGCCTTCAGATCAACTCAGTGACTCAGGTGAAATATCTTGGAGTAACCATGACATCCAATCTGAACTGGACCGTACACATCCAGTCCATTTTCTCAGCAGCGTCCAAAAAACTTCGGTTATTAAAGCACCGCCTAAAGCATTGCACGAGCAAAACTAAACTGACAGCATACACATCACTTGTGAGTCCAGTGCTCGAATACGCCGACGCTGTATGGAATCCGCACACAAAAACGGATATAAAAATTCTTGAAGGCGTCCAGAGGAAAGCACTCCTGTTTATTTATCACGCTTATGGTCTGCAGGTCTCGGTATCTGTTTTGCTCAACAGATCTGGGCTTCCCACGCTTGAATCCTGTCGCAAGCAGCACCGACTAAAAATGTTGTTCAATAATCCTGCATAACAAAACAAAACTGAATTTTCAGAGTTACATGCAATGCAACACAACACGCCCCACCCGTAAGAACCACGAAAGGACTATCTTGATGCCAGGGTGCCGAACAAAAGCATATTCTTCTTCCTTCTTTCCACGCAGCATTTCCGAATGGAACCGACTGCCAAGCGATATCACCAACCTGGTATCTTCAGAATCTTTGTCTGCTGTTTCGTCTCATGCATCGCAGTAGCGCGTCTAGTACACAGTGTATTTCGGTTTCCTTGTTTTTATTCTGTTCACGTAGTCTGTTTGACGTCGGATGATTTGCCTGTACTTTTTTTTTGCTTCCCGTTGGTTTTATTGAATTTTGTCCTCGTACTGTAATCGCCCTTTGTTGCTGTTATTTTGTTGTTACTACTTTGTAATTTTTTTCTCCTTTTGTGCACTCCTGCCTTGACCGCCAAAGGGCAGTCGGCAGTATTTATGAAATAAATAAATAAATAAATAAATAGACAAGACTGCAACTCGGTTAGCATTACATTTGAAGGACACCCACTGGAACAGGTTACCGAAGAAAATTTTTTTGGTGTTTGGTTCTGCACCGACCTCTCATGGAACACTCATGTTAATCATCTTAAATCAAACCTGTCTCGTAGAATAGGCTGAATTTATAAAGTACCACATCTAATACCACAACGCTTAAAACAGGCGCTGTACTATTCTCTAGTTTACTCCAGAATAAGCTATGGTATCCTTACTTGGGGAACGACAACAAACTCTAATTACTGCAGGCTTAATGTACTACAAAAGAAAATAGTACGTATACTAGAGGACTACAAAGGAAATAAGCAGTTTTTGAGAACACAACCATTATTTGCCAAATATAATATGTTCAAGTCTGACCAGGTATACTACTTTAAATTGCTGCAGTGGATCCATAGATACAGGCTACATATTCCCGCAGTAGTTCAAGTTCATACCGAATTCGAGATCCAAAACGAAGAATGCCGCCAGTTAGAACAAACTACGGAAGGCAAGCATTATCTTTTCAAATAACGAATGTTTTGAACAGAACAGATATGACTAAGATAGACTTTAATAAAGGTGCACATTTTTTTAAGAAATACTGTAAGAAGTTTCTTGTGAACAGCGGTACTAAATTCTCATTACTGTAACTATTCCGAAAAGGGTAACCTTTGTTATATCTTACATTCCTCTTGTCATATCTTACCAACTGTGATATAATCTATTGTCTTCGCTTGACGACGACTGTCACGGTTGCGTCTACTGGGTAGAAGTGCTAATGTGTAAAGCATGTATTGGTTTAATGCTGTATTCAGTATGCTCCCGATGTACCACTCAATTACTGTTTTTTTTTGTATCGTCACTCTGTTGTATAGAAAATGAAATTGTCTCTAATGCCGTGTGTTCCTGACAGGAAATAGCCACCTTTTGTTTTCTCATTGACTGATCCTAAGACGACTGCTTGACCAAACTTTGTTATGCTAGTTTTGTTTTATGTACATTGTGGAAGGGGGCCGGGGCCTATGTCAGGCGCTCCGTCGCCTTTAGCCTCGGCTCCCTCTTGGACTGTGTCTGAGGAAACAATAAAGAAAGAAAGAGAGAAAGAAAGCGAGAAAGAAAGGAAAGAAGAAAGGAAGGAAGGAAGAAAGAGAGAAATAAATAAATAACTAAATAAAGAAAGAAAGGAAGGAAGAAAGCAGGAAAGAAAGAAAGAAAAGAAAAGGAAGGAAAGAAAGAAAGAAAGGAAGAAAGAACGAAAGAAGGAAAGAAGGAATGAAAGAAAGAAAGAAAGAAAGAAGGAAATGAAGGAAGAAATAAAGAAAGAGAGAAAGAAAGAAAGAATAAAGAAAGAAAGAGATAAAGAAAAAGGAAAAAAAGCGTTCAACTTTACCAGACGGGGGTCTATAAACAAGAATTATATTAACACCACAAGATTCGGCAAGTACTTAAAAATCACAATCAATAACGGGAAATGACTGTAGCGAGGCGTGTGTTACGCCATCACGAAAGTACATAGAGACACCGCCCCCTTTTTTGCTGTCTCTCAACAAAGAAATGAGAATAGTCTTCAAACTGAACAACGTCAGAAGAATCAGTGAACCAGGTTTCTGTAAATGCTAAAACATCAAATTTATGGTGAAGTACATTCAGGTAAGTGCCAACGGCATCTTCTTTGTTTCGAATAATTTGTTATTTAAAAAAAAAGAAAATATATTATTTTGATGGGTAGGTAATCCCATTACTGTATTGTTAAATTCATGTATCGCGTAGTAGCTGGGGCTTTCTGAAGATGCTTCGTAATCCATACTGCTAGAAGAAATTAAAAAAAAAAAAACAAAAAAACTAAGTTGATGGACGCTCACGCCTCCGAGTCATCGCTCTCAGCCTGCTTAGTTTTCTTGATATCACAAAGATCTTCCTCGAATGAAATCGGCAATACTGGTTCTCCTGGGCCCTTAAGCACCATCACGTTTCCATTCTTCTGCCACGTGAAGCAATCATCCATTTGCTGTGCCCTTGTGCATGCCAGCTACAAAAGATGCATGTTTCGACTGGTAAGCTCATCGTAGAAGCGGACTTCTGATTCACTACCAACCAGTTGCTTAAACTTATTCTTCAAGTTCTCTTTTGTTTTCCGAGAAACGAACCGCACTAGAATGGGAGCCTTTCGGCCTTTTTTTGTAGAAAGACGGTGAATACCATCAATGTCGTCTTCAAGAAGCGAAGAAACGCCAAGGGAAGCAGCCAAGTCATTGATTTTATGCAAAAGGTATTCATTTTCTTCCCATTTGACCCCATGAATCTCAAGAATCTGCTGTCTACCAAACTGTTCAAGTTCGTGAACATGATCCTTTAAATCAGAAATCTCCTTCGCACTGACGGACCCCTTCGCACTCCTGCCATACGATCATTGATGTCTGTTAGTTCATGGTCCTGCTTGGGTAGGCGCTGTAGCAATTCACCATACTTATCCGACATGTGTTGGACAGGCACTTGTACAGAGGGCAAAACACATGCCTAGAACAACCAAACTCTGTGTTCCGCCGCTCCCAAAGCCGCTGCGACAAGGAAGGCAAAAAATGACGATGAAATTCTATGAGTTTAAAAGCACATGTTTACAACTAGACCCTTTTTAACCAAATCTTATCGCTAGTTATCGCGTGTTACGCCCGAAACCCACTCAGAGCGTGTTCTAGACATGCGTTTTGCCCACTGTACATCAGTTACCGTTTGCTTTAACTCGGGAAGTGCATTCATCCTCTCAACTAATGGCATCAGAAGGCATAGCTTTTTTTGCATATCTTCCACGATGACCTTTAGTCCGTGCTCACATAGCTCCTGCTGTTCGTTACTTGATTAGCTATGCGCATGGGGAGGAGCCACCTGAACGAAATTGATCGCTGGACGGCCGAGAAGTGCGCTATGACGCCACTGCACATGTCCGACATTTCCACTGCGCAATGCTGCTGTCAGCCTTTTTGCTTTTGTAGCTTCTGGCTGTTAGACCTGAACATGCTTTTCCAACATGGTAGTTGAATTCGCACGCTACACAGGTTACAAATGGGTTATCGGGCGGGATAGCAGCATGGAAGGAAAGACAAAGGTCAGGCACGTCTTGAGCCCTATGATTAGGCACGGCTATCACTAAGCAGTATCAACCGACAGCAACAGCAGATGCAGTAAAGAAATAAATAATAAAAGAAACAAAGCCACCAACCTGCGAAGTGGATGAAAAGCGTCAAGCGCCTTCCAAGACAAGCGTCGTCGATATGCTACTGCTGTTAATGCCGAATGAAAATACGGAGCAATGATTCCCAGTATCACCGAAGAAACCTCGGTAGTGCGAACGTGGTTTCTGGGGTCAATGAGAGCAGGCCAGGTTTGGAGGATGATACAAGGAGATACGATCCGCAGTCTTCGAAACCCTGCGTCGGTGCAGGCAGGAAATCCTTCAGATGCAGCGCAGGCGCAGTGGAGCTACGCGCCATAGGTTGAACTCGAACGGAGGCCCAGCCGTAAAACTGCGAAGTAGAAGAAAAGCGTCAAGCGCCTTACAAAACAACCGTCATCAATTTGCTACTGCTGCTGCCGCCGAATGCAACTGTAATTATTCCCTTATTCCACATCTACTGCATCTTGGGGGATTGGCCTAAACATTCGACCAAAGAGACTATTTATACGCCAGCGCTCTATCTCAAGAGGGGCAATATGAGACGAAAAGCTGGAGAGATGTGTATGTAGGCCTACACCCTATTTCGCTATTTCTAAAACCTCGTCGCGAGAATAGTAGGCCTTTCACTAAGCCACGGATTTCATTAATAACATGTACTGAAGGCACACTAATAGCTCTATTTACCTGTAACGTGAAAAAGCGTAATGTGGAACAAGGGACTAGAATTCGATAAAGCCGGAAATCCCTCCCGCGTGCTAGGAAGTAAAGCAGCCAGGACAACAGAGAAGCTCAAATATTTCTGCAGATATTACAGGACTGGGACGGAGCAGACAACCTACTAGTGAAACAAAATGCCACCCTGAGTATGACTGCCGCATCACCTCAAGCATGATGAAACCCTAGAAGTGGGCTAAAGCCGAACTTTTTCGTTAGAAGGGTGCGGCTAAAAAATTAAAAAAAATTGGCCAAAACTAACGAGTGCCTCGAAAGTGAGCGTTCCACAACGGAGCTTGATCACTGACTCTATATATTTCACATATGGATGGAATATAGCACCGAGAAAGCAGCTACTCGCACGCGCTGGTTCTGAGCTCGTGCCATTTTAACCATTCAGCGGAATATTTACAGCACGTTGGCGATAGAGTGTAACTAATAAACTCAATGTTTCTCATCGGACTGGTGTAAAATATTTTCGGGCTGCCAAATTGGCATTACGGAGTAGCGTAGTTTGTCTCATTGACGGCACTCTTTCTAGTTTCCTAGACTGGGTGCTGTTTTCAGATTCTCTAGTGCATCTCTCGAAGGGCGAACTTCTGGTTTGGTTTGGTTTATTGGGGTTTAACATCCCAAAGCGACTCAGGCTATGAGGGACGCTGTAGCGAAGGTCTCCAAAAATTTAGACCACCTGGGGTTCTTTAACGTGCACTGACATCGCACAGTACACGGGCCTCTAGAATTTCGCCTTCATCGAAATTCAGCCGCCGCAGGCGGGATCGAACCCTCGTCTTTCGGGTCAGCAGCCGAGTGCCGTAACCACTGATCCACCGCGGCGGGGCGATGGGCGAACTTCTGCTGTAATACCTGTTATTTTGTTTGAAAAAGAATAATGTGTTGTACCAAAACCTCGACTGAACTCTATCCCGAACCAGTTCGGAACGGTCCCTCCCAATCGTTCCAGTCCGGTTTCAGTTCTAAGAAGACGAAAAACAAAGGGTTCGGTTCGGTTCGATTCCAGTTCCGGGCAAAAATACGGGTTCATTTTGAGTTTTGAATTCTGGTTCGGATCCGATTCAACACCCTGCTCTCAAGCATTGCCGCTCCCTACAGCTCGATTTAAATCATTACGTTTTAACTTAACGTGATGCTTGAGTGTAGAACTAGTAATCTGCTTCACCTCAGGACTTGAGCGGGTACGCCACAATACTGCGACCCATCGCGTCAAGGACCCAGGAGTGTCACTCATTTAGTACAATGCACGCGCCCTCACGACGTATCCCCGAGGTAGATGAGGACCTTCACGGCGCACAAACCACGACAGAAAGCGTCTTGGAGTGGTGCCTATAAATTGATTGTTTTTGTTGGCTGTAACTGCGCTGTTCACGGGTCTCTTTAGACAAAGCATAACAAATTGCTGTAAATAGCATTTCATAGATAGAGTTTCGGGGCCGCCTCATTGTTAAAATATGTCAACCTTAAAAATTTCGCCCTTTAAAAACTATAAATGACAGCGGGAAATAAAATCGGCAAATTCCAGAAGACCCAGAGGGGCCTCCTTCTGAAGAGAGGCGAAGGGGCAAAGAGGAAGGTTTAGTGTTAAAGGTGCACTGAAGAGGAATCTGAACTCGTCTTTTTGCCGCGGGAACTCGATCTACACGTTCCTAGATTTCTTAGAAACTGCGACTTATTGCCCGGTGTGGCCAATTTCCCTAATTAAATCGAATTAACGTCCGGCTCCCGCCTTTATTTTTTGAATTCTGCCTCGTACGGTGGGCGGAGTCGACCGACGCGTTGAGTACCTTTCACCCAGTCCCGCGGCGGCTTGCCGCTCTGCCATCGGCGGAGTAATACGTAGTGGTCCGTAGAAGCAAATAGTCCGCGCGTATTTTTATTTCTGCGGGCTTATTTTGCGGTTATATTATCTCCAAATGAAACTATTTATTCACGGAAACCTAAAAAACAAAATGAGGCGAAAGCCAAGCCTGCACGGAGCTGGCTGAAAGGCACTCCCCGCGTCGGTCGACTCCGCCCACCGTACGAGGCAGAAATAAAAAAAAAGTCGGGAGCAGGACGTTAATTCGATTTAATTAGGGAAATCGGCCACACAGGACAATAAATCGAAGTTTCTAAGAATGCTCGGAATGTGTAGATTGAATTCCCGCGGCAAAAAGACGAGTTCAGATTCCTCATCAGTGCACCTTTAATGTCGCTTGAAGCCTGTGGCCAACAAGCGGAGGGCAGCAAGCAGTTGAATTCTTCGCAGCCTCTTTGGCGTCCCTTCGCAGCAGGCACAAAGCATCGTTGGGCCGTTGGTCCGATAGAGTACGCCCCACGTGGCTTAATGCAACGCCTACGCGTCACTCTCTCTCTCTCTTCTCTTCGTTCTGCGAGTCCCTGATTGGCGCGTCTCCTCACACAGCAACATGTCGAGGCTGATCAGCAGCCAATGGGAGAGCGGCTGGAATAAACCATCGAGAGACCGGATGACTACGGATGACGTCGGCACGGCATACCTGTGGCTCGGTTTTCTACCTGTGGCGACGCGCGGGACATGCACGCGCTAGACGCGTGACGGAAATGGTAATATGACAGACCGGACGGCAGAAGGTGACCTGTCTCAGAAAACAATCGATTCATGTACAAGACCGCGCTGTCGACCAGCCCGCTGCCCGCCGGGCTGCGAGCTGTCCTTGTGGGGAATTTTCCGTCAGTGAGGCGGCTCTTCTCAAGACGTGTCGCTGTCAGGCTGTCGAGGCGCGTTGCTAGTAGTAGTAGTAGTAAAAGACTTTTAATCAACCATAATTTACAGGCCGAGCATTTCGACCGCCTGGGCGACCAGAAGCCGCTGTTCTTCTTCCCCTTCAGCGCCAAGCCAGTCGAGCCAGGTGGTGATGGATAGAGAGGGTGGGGGGAAGGAACCCGACTGCTGAGCAGCCGGGCAATAGAATAGGCAATGGGCCAGGTCCGCATAGATACAGGGGCAGTTGGGACAGGAAGGGTCCGATCGATAGCGATAGAGGAAGAGGCGGGACGGGGTGATAACTGCATTCATCTGAATGTGCCGAAGAAGGCGAGACTCCGGCACCGTGAGTGATGGATGAGGGGGAGGGTAAAGGCGTTTGTCGAGGCGGAGCTCAAGGTAGACCTCTTTTATGGTGCGGCGAAGGGTGAGTCTCCCACCGTCCTCCGAGGGCTTGGGCCAGGGGATCAACGGTGCCCGGAAAAGTGTGTCGCGGGCGAGCTGATGGGCCAGCTCATTGCCGTCAATCCCTGAATGCCCAGGGACCCAGCGGAGGAAAACGATGGAAGGCTGCAGTGCGGAGACCGCTCGTTCGACCTCCTGTTGGAGAGAAGGGGTCAGGGTGCGTTTCTGTATGTGGTGTATAGCGGCTTGTGAGTCCGAATAGACTGTGTACTCTTGGAGAGAGGGAAGGAGGGAAAATGACTGGAGGGCATGCGCGTCGCGTCGAGGCGCTGTCGAGGCGCGTTGCTATGATAAGAAAAAAATAATTAAGAACGAATTTCACTTCTTACAAATACGACAGTACAGCTACGGCACGCAAAAGGTACATCGTTCAAAAGTTCTTACTCGTGAAAAAACGGTGAACCATTCAGGAAAACAATTTAAAGTAGGCGGGCCTTAATATCGGTTGCACATTACCGGCTTGCGTTTTTAATTTTCACGAAAAAACTACACATGTATTTTGCCGGCTTTCTTGGTCTTTGGGTATGCTAAATAAACTCGGCTGTGTTTGAAACAGCTACCTGCCGGGGCAATAGCGCATTGCTTAACCGCTGTACCATTACTAGTATAAAGACTCCGCGCTATCTACGAATGCCGTGAGAGCGTCGTCACGCCATCAACACCACCTGATCACCAGTGAACCAATTATATTTCCCCACCAAATTTAAAAACTACTGACCCTTAAAATTCCAAAGGATCCCCTAAATTTTGTAACCAGGATCTCCCAAGATAATATTAAGCTGGATTGATTGGTTCGCATAATTGGTTTGAGTTGGTGGGATTAATATAATCCATATTACATTCCAACTCAAGGTACTCGAGCATCCTAGGCGCTAAAGACTCATGCATACCATGCAAGGGCAATATAACCGATTCAAACAGCGGTTCTAGCGAGAAAATAGCAAGAACAATAGACCCTCATTGTAGAACCATAGCACGCTACCTAAATGTTATCGCACTCAGTTCTTTAGAAACGCGGTTACGAAGGCCCTCAAGTTTGTTTGTTTTTTCTCTAAACAGGATGTCGGAAAAGGATCCTGCAGATGAAGAGACCAATGCGAAATAAATGCTAAAGTGGAATTTCAATAGCTCGACACCGACCAAGACGCAGCGCATGTGGTTCTTACAACCCCGAAAAAACTTACTGGAGAAAATAATACAACGCTGTAAAAACCAAGAAAATTAAGGGTGGCGCACTCGGTCGTAGGTACGCCACATATTAAGATGCCGGCGGTGAACATATCTTTGAGTTCCACCCGCACAGGAAACCAAGCCTTTGGTGATCGCAAACATCAATTCACACCCGTCAGATGGGTTACTGCAGCGACAGTGAGGGCTACAGCTCAGAGCAAGTATTCGCACGGACGCATTCGGGTTTTCCAGAGGTGAGGACTTCGATGAGAGGCCATAGCTGCGGGTCGCGGCTTTGTTCATACATAATTTTGCGAAAGTGAGGAATGGCGAAGAGGCCAGACCCACGACATCGGTTACAGCCGAATCTGCCGTCGCCAGAAAGGTCTGTGGAGAGGAAGGTTTAGTGTTAAGATCGCTTGAAACTGACCTCGAATAACCGATGGGCAGCGAGCGGTTGCATGTTTAACAATATCGTTCGCGTTCCTTTGCAGCATGCACAAAGCATTGTTGGGGCGTTGGTTCGATACAGTACAATACCCGTGGCTTCTTGCTGCGCCTACGTCTGAATCTCTTTGGGCCACGAGCCGCTGATTAACGCGTCTTCTCTGGCCGCGAAATATCGAGGCTGATCGGCAGGGAATAGGAGAGCGGCTGGAAACCACCATCGGTAGACCGGATGACTACGCATGACGTACGCGAGGTGTACTTATGGGTCAGTTTTCTCGGGGATGACGTGCGGCAGATGCACGTGATACAGACATGACGGAAATGGTCATGTGACAGACCGGATGACAGAAGGGCGCCTGTCATCGAAAATAATCGGTAGCACGAACAGCCCTTGTGGGGATTTTTTCGTCGTTGAGCGCGGCTCACCTCACGAGGTGGCGCTGTCAGGCTGTCCAGGCGTGGTATGTGAGGTAGCACAAAACGGGACAAGGACAGAGAAAGGCATCTTGGCTTATTTCTAGATTTAAGCAACGCCTTTGATACTGTTCAGCATGACATTCTCTTAAAAAAAACTGGAAACATATGGCATCAGAGGAGTGGCACTAAAACTGATTCGAAGTTACCTCGAGAAACGTTATCAGTATGTATGTGTTAACAACTGGTGCTCCATCAAACTTGAAATCCAACACGGTGTTCCCCAAGGCTCTATTTTGGGACCCCTCCTTTTTGTGATTTACGTAAATGACAATACAACAATCCCTGAATCGCCGCAAATTGCAATGTATGCAGATGATACTAATGTATTTTTTACTGGAGAAACGGCGCACTGTCTAGAGAACTCTGTTAACGATTATCTAATACAGTTATCTAAGTGGCTTCACAGAAACTGCTTGGGTCTAAATATAAATAAAACTAAGTATCTAATTTTCAAGCCAATAAATAAACAAGACTGCAACTCGGTTAGTATTACATTTGAAGGACACCCACTGAACAAGCTACCGAACAAAAATTTTTGGCTGTTTGGTTCTGCCCCTACCTCTCTTGGAACACTCATGTTAATCATCTTAAATCAAACCCTTCTCGTAGAATAGGCTGCATTTATAAAGTACCACATCTAATACCACAACGCTTAAAACAGGCGCTGTACTATACTCTAGTTTACTCCAGAATAAGCTATGGTATCCTTACTTGGGGGACGACAACAAACTCTAATTACTACAGGCTTAATGTGCTACAAAAGAAATTAGTACGTATACTAGAGGACTACAAAGGAAATAAGCAGTTTTTAGAACACAACCATTATTTGCCAAATATAATATGTTCAAGTCTGACCAGGTATACTACTTTAAATTGCTGCAGTGGATCCATAGATACAGGCTACATATTTCCACAGTAGTTCAAGTTCATACCGAATTCGAGATCCAAAATGAAGAATGCCGCCAGTTAGAACAAACCACGGAAGGAAAGCATTACCTTTTCAAATAACGAACGTTTTGAACAGAACAGATATGATGCAGATAGACTTTAATAAAGGTGCCCAATTTTTAAGAAATACTCTAAGAAGTTTCTTGTGAACAGCGGTACTAAATTCTTATTACTGTAACTATTCCGAAAAGGGTAACCTTTGTTCTATCTTACATTCCTCTTGTCATATCTTACCAACTGTGATATGATCTATTGTCTTCTCTTGGCGACGACTGTCACGGTTGCGTCTGCTGGGTAGAAGTGCTAATGTGTAAAGCATGTATTGGTTCAATGCTGTATTCAGTATGCTCCCGAAGCCCCACTCAATTACTGTTTTTTTTGTACCGTCACTCTGTTGTATAGAAAATGAAATTGTCTCTAATGCCGTGTGCTCCTGACAGGAAATAGCCACCTTTTGTTTTGCCATTGACTGATCCTAAGACGACAGCTTGACCGAACTTTGTTATGCTAATTTTGTTTTATGTACATTGTGCAAGGGGGCAGGGGCCTATGTCAGGCGCTCCGTCGCATTTAGCCTCGGCCCCCTCTTGGACTGTGTCTGAGGAAACAATAAAGAAAGAAAGAGAGAAAGAAAGGAAGGAAGAAAGAGAGAAATAAATAAAGAAAGAAAGAAGGAAAGGAAGAAAGAAAGGAAGAAAGAAAGGAAGAAAGAAAGGAAGAAAGAAAGGAAGAAAGAAAGATAGAAAGAGAGAAGGAAAGAAAGAATAGGAAGAAAGAAAGAAAGAAAGAAGGAAAGAAAGAAAGGAAGAAAGAAAGAAGGAGAGAAAGAAAGAAAGAAAGAAAGAAAGGAAGGAAGAAGGAGAGAAAGGAAGAAAGGAAAAAAGAAAGGAAGAAAGAAAGAAAGGAAGAAAGGAAGTTAGGAAAAAAAGCGTTAAACTTTACCAGACGGGCTCTATAAACAAGAATTATAACACCACAATGTTCGGCAACTACTTAAAAATCACAATCAACAACGGGAAATGTCTGTAGCGAGGCGTGTGTTACGCCATCACGAAAGTACAGAGAGACACCGCCCCCTTTTTTGTTGTCTCTCAAGAAAGACATCAGAATAATAGTCTGCAAATTGAACAACGTCAGAAGAATCATTGAAGCAGGTTTCTGTAAATGCTAGAACATCAAATTTATGGTGAAGTACATTCAAGTAAGTGCCAACGGGACCTTCTTTGTTTTGAATACTTCGTTAGTTTTGTAGTGAATTACAATGAACGCGCCTGAACTATTATGAATGCGCCTCAGGTTGCCTCGATGGCAGACGAAGAAGTTGACGACGAAGTGTGCCGGCGCGCGGCTCCAGCTCCATTCCCTTGTACATGAGTGCGTTTGTATCCGCTATGCACCCTGGCCAATCCCCCGCCGTGGGTATGTGCCATTCAGCCCGAGGACATCATCATCATCATCATCATCATCCAGCTCTCTGGCTGTGTAGACTGACTGTGATTTTGCTGCCATACCCGCCCGGATGACCTACACAGAAGCAGCGGCGCGCTCCGTGCCCCTGACTGTTCCACCTCGTCAGCCCGTCCTGCGCCCGGCCCCGTCTCTACAACCAGCCCCGGTTTCGTCGCCGTCACCGCAGCGGCTTTACAACCCTTGGCGCACATCGGATAACCGTCCCATCTGTTACTCTTGTGGGTACCCGGGACATGTCGCCCGCCACTGTCGCCGTCGCATGGTGGCATCGCCAAACATCTCAACCCCTGTGCATCCATCCCAGATGTTTTATTCGGCTTCTCCATCCTCGCCGCTAGACGCGTACGCCCCCGACCGTCGTGCTTACGAGACCCGACGTTCTCCATCACCGCGCCGCCGCTCACTGTCACCAATGCGCCGTCGCCCTCCCTCCGCTGAAGAGGGAAACTAAGATCCGCAGTTCGGGAGGCAAGAACTGCGCGCTGTTCGAGAAGTTCAAGGCCTCCGTTTTCCCCACGCAACGTTCTTCAGGTCATCGTCGACGGACTGCCGGTACATGCGCTTATCGACACGGGTGCCTCAGTATCAGTGATTCACGAAAAACTCTGCCGCCGCTTGCGCAAAGTCACGACGTCATTTACGGGTCTCTCGCTCCGCACCGCTAGTGAACAGTGCATTGCCCCTCTCGCTTCGTGCACAGCGCGAGTCATCATTGACGATATATTGTATCCAGTCGAATTGTTGGTGCTGTCCTCATGCTCACATGACATAATTCTCGGGTGGGACTTTCTGTCACACAACAACGCCGTCATCGATTGCGCCCGCGCTGAAGTTGAATTTTCTCCTTTGTTTGACGAGCTTACTACTGAAACATCTGCCCCCTTGCCACTCAAGGTCACTATCGCTGAAGATGTTGAGGTAGCGCCGGGAGCATCTGCCCTTGTTTCTCTGTCGTGCCGTGCCGCGTCGGATGACACCGTTTTATTTACGCCATCTGCTTCCTTTGTACGCCGGAAGAACCTGCCGCTACCTTCTGCTGTCCTCGATGTCCGGCGGGGTGTCACGAAGATGCTGCTCTACAATCCATCCCCGTGTGCCCTTACCCTGCTACCTGGTGAGTCCCCTGGCTGCATTCAACCTGTCTGCCTTTTCTCTGCCCTTAATGTCCACGAGGCAGCCAGCGGTCCCTCTCTAAACGCCATGCATTCCGAGCTCGCTACTGAACCTGAGCCTGACGAACTTTTCCGCGCCGCCATCGACGATACTCTTCCGTCCACCTACCGTCAGCAGCTTTCAGCCCTTCTCCACACTTTCCGCTTCGCTTTCGATGCAGCCCATCAGCCTTTAGGCCGTACATCAACCGTGGCTCATCGCATTGAGACCGGGGGCCGAATCCACGAAAGAGTTCGCTTTCTCTCTTGCCACCTCGCTCCATTGGTCGTGTGTCGTCACCGCTGGCGGTGACGTCACTTCAGGGAGGCGGGAACACGGATTTTGTTGACGTCACGAGACATGTCAATCAAGTGAAAGGGAACGCGTTCGGTCGCTGTGTGCGGAACTCTGAAAGTGGCGTTCGCTTCAGCGCGAGGAGAGACATGTCGGTACCTCCCGCCGCCCCGCTGTTCGCGGTGCTCAGCGAATGTGATCGGCGGCCCCGGCGGTCGCGCGTGCATGACAATCCTTTCGACATGCCTGACGATGCTTTCCGAAGGCACTTCAGGCTGCCGAAGCTACTTGTACGCCAGCTATGCGAAGAGCTCAAACCCCACCTTGGACCAACGAGGAAAAGTGCGCTCATAACAGAGCGCAAAGTACTCTGCGCCCTACGGTTCTTCGCTACCGGGGGCTTCCAGGCGGCAGTCGGCAGCGAGGCAACTATAGACCGTTTACAGCGCGCAGTTCTTCCGTTTGAGACCAGATGGCGCCACGGGTGCGCTCGGAACACGGCGTCATTACTTGCCTCGTAAGTCGCCGGCGTGTACGCCTCGACGCAGCAGTGGAAATTTCGCGGGTAGTTGCCGAATGTGTTCTTTCTACGATGTGAAAAGGCAGAAGAAACACATGCTCTGTTATGGGTTGCAAGAATTGCGACAGAGAGTTAAAGGTGCGGGATGCGGTCGTTTGCGAGCTTCATGAAACCGAACTGCACAAGGAGGTAATGCCAATGTTCGCGCCCGTTCGCCACGCACCCTTTCCGAACTGGCGAATGCAACAAACACGTTCGCCAGCGCAAGATAGCTAATAAAGAAAGGTTTCGATCTTGGAAAATCTGCGAGGGTAAGTGCACAACACAGCCGCATGAAGAAGCTGTTCCGCCACCGAAACCATGACGGCGTGCTTTCATGTTGTTGTGCACTGTGCTGAGACCCCACTGATCGTAAGTTATGGTCTGTGACCATTAGTAAAACGAGCGCCCGAGGCCGAATTCGGAACTAAAAAAAAATATAAGTTACGCTCCTTCATACGCCTGCTGTTTATTATATGCACTGCACAGCCGTGCGAGCCGACAACGCTTACCGTCAGTCCGTGTATTACACGCCGTCTTGGTGCTACTGTTCAATTTCGCTCCAAGTCGCGCGGTTTTCGTGGACCGTGTTCGGATTACAGCATTTGGTTTACGGCTGCTGTGCCGGCCGGTTGTCACTTGCTCGCGGTCCATGCGGAACAGTCACTAAAAGCGACTCCGCACGCTTGGAGTGCAGCTGAATAATTACAACCAAAGAGACCACGAGCATTTACATGTCCGCATATCGAGCGTCGAGCGTACCAAAATTTTTTTATATGAGGCTGACATTACTGTGAAATTCGTCCAGCATGAACGCGTGGCCATGCGCGCGTTATAACAATTATATCGCGGAATCTTTCAAAACGATTGCACGCCAGCTTGTGAAGGCTGCTTGATGCATGGTACTGCTACTATGATAGTCAACCTTTGTGTGTGTATTTATTTTTGTCGCTTTTCTATGTTTAATCAACCAGTAGGAAATATTTCAGGTTTCCTAAGCACCGTTAACAGGTTGTAAACAAATCCATACGATGTGCATGTGAGCGTTTTAGAGCAGTGTCTGCATGCAGGTACAGAATAGGACAACGACGTGTGCTGCCGCAAGAACATTAAACCTTGCCGTTTTATATAATAACAATAAAAAAACACTAAGCAGAGCCTTCAGCGCATGCAAAGACAAGCATTCAGGCGATCCGTCCGTTGGCTCGAAGAGGCGGAGAGCTCAGCGGCTCTCCGCAACATGAAGTCCGATCGCGTTTTCACGCCTGAAGTGATCAAATTAGGGTTCTAACATGTCCTTCCAAGCTTTGGCCAAACCACAGTTTCGTCTTCCCCCTCCTTTACAACCGTATCAGCTGGAACACTGCCTGTCGGAACCGAACCGTCAGACGCAGCAGCCTTCGCGCCGAGGCGCACGCCGAGCGGTCAGGAGGCGAGTAATGGCGGCGTGATCACGTGATCAAAGATGGCAGCCCCCATGATACGCCGCTGTAAAGCGTCTATACGGCTCCCGCAGTCGTCTGTGAGCCGTACGATTTTTGCCGTCGCTCAGGCGATCGTGCGTGTCGGCACGGAGAAAAACTGGGTGTTGTTTCCTTCGACTCCAGAGGAGAAGTCCCGCGCCAAGGCAGAGTTTTTGGAGCGTGGTCTCTTCCCCGGCGTCGTCGGGTGCGTCGAGCTCACACGAAGGCTTCACCATGTAGGTATGTTCCTCCATGAACTCAACGAGCACTTCACGCTGGCGCATCGAGACGTGCGGGCCCAGGCGACAACCTTTGTGCGTTGACATGACGACTAGTGAAAATGTCAAGCTGACAAGTGATGACACGTGAAAAGTCTCCCGCGCAAGTTCAGAATGCCTATCGTCCCTCTCGTGAACACAAAATAAAACAACACAGTTGAGAGCGCCCTCTCGGGAACGCAAAAGAAAACAAACCAATGAAGAAGCATTTAAACCGTCTCAAAATAAAATCTATGCTTATTTTATAGGCTCTGAGTAATAAATTTGCAGTATTGTAGCCAAACGCATTCACTTACAGGTTAAAAACGCAAAGAAGTTAGCATATGGCACCTTAAAAATACAAGCAACCGAGATGGGACCGCCCAACAAAGCCGATTGGCTGTTGCCTGCCCCCTTGTCCTCCCACAGTGTTCCTCCCACCGTTCTCCCGCCGATGTCAACGTCAAAATGACGTCACGGCAAAGCGAACGCGTTCCAAAGCGAACTCTTTCGTGGATTCGGCCCCGGCTCCCACCCGCCTTTTCGGCAGCGCCCCTATCGCGTGTCTGCGGCTGAGCGTCAAGTGATAAGTGAGCACGTTGAAGACATGCTGAACCGTGGCGTCATCCGTCCCTCTCACAACCCTTGGTCTTCTCCGGTGGTGCTGGTCAAGAAGAAAGACGGTTCTATCAGATTTTGTGTCGATTACCGGCGACTGAACAAAATTACCCACAAAGACAATTATCCGCTTCCCCGCATCGATGACGCTCTTGACTGTCTCCAAGGCGCCGAATACTTCTCCTCTCTTGACTTGCGTTCGGGCTACTGGCAGGTCCCGATGGCTGCCGCTGACCGTGAGAAGACCGCATTCGTTACCCCCGACGGCCTTTACGAGTTCACCGTTATGCCATTCGGCCTGTGCAACGCGCCAGCTACATTCGAAAGAATGATGGATAACGTCTTACGCAAGCTGAAGTGGCATACGTGCCTCTGTTACTTGGACGATATCGTTGTCTTTTCAGTAGATTTTTCCACTCACCTCACGCGCCTGCAGCAGGTTCTGACTTGCCTCACCGATGCTGGCCTACAGCTTAATCTGAAGAAGTGCCACTTCGGCGCCCGGCAGCTAACCATCTTGGGTCACATTGTATCTAAGGAAGGCGTTCTCCCCGACCCGGCCAAACTTCGCGCTGTTGCGGAGTTTCCCAAGCCGACAACAATGAAGCAGCTTCGGAGCTTTATCGGTCTGTGCTCCTATTTTCGGCGCTTAGTCCGCAATTTTGCGTCGATCATTGCGCCACTCACAAAACTGCTTGGAACCGACAACCACCTGTCCGCTTGGTCCCCCGAATGCGACGACGCGTTCACCACATTGCGCCGTCTTCTTACCTCGCCGCCCATACTTCGCCACTACGATCCGAGAGCCCCTACCGAGGTGCATACTGATGCAAGTGGCGTCGGCCTCGGAGCTGTCCTGACTCAGCGGAAAGATGGTTATGCGGAATACGTCGTGGCGTATGCGAGTCGGGTGCTCAGCAAGGCTGAATGCAACTATTCCGTTACGGAGAAGGAATGTTTAGCGATCGTCTGGGCACTCATGAAATTTCGACCCTATCTGTACGGCCGCCAGTTTGATGTCGTCACGGACCATCACGCGCTTTGCTGGTTGTCGTCTCTTAAAGACCCGGCCGGCCGCCTCGCCAGATGGGCTCTCCGCCTTCAGGAGTTCGACATCCGCGTTGTATATCGCTCTGGCCGCAGGCACATGGACGCCGACGCTCTATCTCGATCTCCTCTGCCCACCGCCTCTGCATGCTCATCCGTGCCAGAACCCGTCCTCTCGCCTCTTACCACCTCTGATATGCTTGCGGAACAGCGCAAAGCCCCGTGGCTTCCGTCGATCATCGACGTCGTGACCAACGCTCGCACTGCTGTGCCTTCGCGCACTCTCCGCCGCCAGGCACCCCATTTTGCCTTCCGTGATGGCCTGCTCTACCGCCGTAACTACACGCAAGATGGTCGACGGTGGCTCCTCGCGATACCTCGCCATTTACGTTCTGAGATCTGTGCCTCGTTTCACGCTGACCCACAATGTGCCCACGCCGGTGTGTTGAAGACGTTTCAAAGAATATCTCAACGTTATTATTGGCGGGGCATGTACGGGTACATTCGCCAATACGTCCGCTCCTGCATCGCCTGTCAGCGACGCAAGTCTCCCGCGCCCCGTACGAGCGGCCCCTTGCAGCCATTGCCGTGCCCGGCTCGCCCATTCGATCGTGTTGGCGTCGACCTCTACGGCCCGCTGCCGTACACGTTATCTGGGAACCGCTGGATAATTGTTGGCGTCGACCACCTAACCCGGTATGCCGAGACCGCCGCACTACCCGCTGCGACTGCTCGTGACGTTGCCCGCTTCCTGCTGCACAATTTTGTCCTTCGCCATGGTGCGCCGCGCGAGTTGCTCAGTGATCGAGGCCGTGTCTTTCTTTCGGACGTGGTGGAAGCCCTCCTCAGAGAGTGTCGCATCATTCATCGGACCACCACTGCCTACCACCCTCAAACTAACGGGCTGACTGAGCGCTTTAATCGCACTCTCGGCGATATGCTCACCATGTACGTCTCGTCAGATCAGTCTAACTGGGACGCTGTCCTGCCTTTTGTGACGTACGCATACAATACCGCCACTCAGTCAACCACCGGATTTTCCCCTTTCTACCTGTTGTATGGCCGTGAGCCGTCCTCCACAATGGACACGGTTTTGCCGTACACTCCGGACGCCTCAGAATGCACGCCCCTTTCCGAACTCGCCAAGCACGCCGAGGAATGTCGCCAACTGGCCCGTTCTTTCACCTCGGACTCCCAAGGTCGCCGAAAGCATGAACACGATGCCCATCAAACCGCGCACGCTTTCTCTCCAGGTTCATTAGTTTGGCTTTGGGTCCCCTCCACTACACCAGGACAGTCTTCGAAATTTCGCCGAGAACATCATGGCCCTTACCGCGTCGTCGAATCAACGTCCCCTGTTAATTATATTGTAGAGCCGCTTACACCGTCTTCGGACTTGCGTCGTCGCGGCCGTGAGCTTGTCCATGTCAGTCGCCTCAAGACTTATTACGACCCGCTCCTCTTGCCATCACCATAGGTCGCCAGGATGGCTGCTCTTCCATCCCGGGGCCATTGTAGTGAATTACAATGAACGCGCCTGAACTATTATGAATGCGCCTCAGGTTGCCTCGATGGCAGACGAAGAAGTTGACGACGAAGTGTGCCGGCGCGCGGCTCCAGCTCTCTGGCTGTGTAGACTGACTGTGATTTTGCTGCCATCCGCTCAGCTGTTTGGTGAACTGTATTGCTGAGTTCACTAGTACGTGAACCCCCTTTCAGTTTAAACAAAACAATGAAAATATGTTATTTTGATGGGAAGGTAATCCCATTACTGTATCGTTAAATTCATGTATCGCGTAGTAGTTTGGGCTTTCTGGAGATGCTTCGTAATCTATACTGCTAGATGAAATTAAAAAACAAAAACAAAATAAAACTCAGTTGATGAACGCTCACGCCTCCTAATCATCGCTCTCAGCCGGCTTAGTTTCCTTGATATCACACAGATCTGCCTCGAATGAAATCCGCAAAACTGCTTCTCCTGGGCCCTTAAGCACCATCACCTTTCCATTCTTCTGCCACGTGAAGCAATCATCCATTTGCTGTGCCCTTGTGCATGCCAGCCACAAAAGATGCTTGTTTCGACTGGTAAGGTCATCGTAGAAGCGGACTTCTTATTGACTACCAACCAGTTGCTTACACTTATTCTTCAAGTTCTCTTTTCTTTTCCGAGAAACGAACCGCACTAGAATGGGAGCCTTTCGCCCTTTTTTTGCAGAAATACGGTGAATACCATCAATGTCGTCTTCAACAAGCGAACGAAGGTCAAGGGAAGCAGCCAAGACATTGATTTTAGGCAAAAGGTTTTCATTTTCTTCCCATTTGACCCCATGAATCTCAAGATTCTGCTGTCTACCATACTGTTCAAGTTCGTTAACATGATCCTTTAAATCCGAAATCTCTTTCGCACTGACGGACTCCTTCGCACTCCTGCCATACGCTCCTTGATGTCTGTTAGTTCATGGCCTTGCTTGGGAAGGCGCTGTAGCACTTCATCATACTTATCCGACATGTGTTGGACAGGCACTTGTACATCAGTTACCGTTGGCTTTAACTGGGGAAGTGCATTCATCCTCTACACTAATGGCATCGGAAGGCATAGCTTTTTTTGCATATCTTCCACGATGCCCTTTAGTCCCTGCTCACAGAGCTCGTCCTGTTCGTTATTTGATTAGCTATGCGCATGGGGAGGAGCCACCTAAAAAAAATTGGTTGCTGGACGGCCGAGAAGTCCGCTATGACGCCACTGCACATGTCCGACATTTTAACGGCGCAATGCTGCTGTCAGCCTTTTTGCTTTTCTAGCTTCTGGCTGTTAGACCTGAACATGCTTTTCCAACATGGTAGTTGAATTCGCACGCTACACAGGTTACAAATGGGTCATTGGTTGGGATAGCAGCATGGCAGGAACGACAAGGGTCAGGCACGCCTTGAGCCCTATGATTACGCACGGCTACCACTAAGCAGTAGCAACCGACAGCAGCAGCAGATGCAGTAATAAAATAAAATAATAAAAGAAGCAAAGCCACCAACCTGTGAAGTGGAAGAAAAGCGTCAAGCGCCTTCCAAGACAAGCGTTGTCGATGTGCTACTGCTGTTACTGCCGAATGCAAATGCGGAGCAATGATTCCCAGCATCACCGAAGAAACCTCGGTAGTTTGAACGTGGTTTCTGGGGTCAATGAGAGCAGGCCAGGTTTCCATGATGATACAAGGAGATACGATCCGCAGTCTTCCAAACCCTGCCTCGGTGTAGGCAGGACATCCTTCAGATGCAGCGCAGCCGCAGTGGAGCCACGCGCCATAGGTTGAACTCGAACGGAGGCCCAGCCGTAAAACTGCGAAGTAGAAGAAATGCGTCAAGCGCCTTACAAGACAACCGTCATCAATTTGCTACTGCTACTGCATCTGCTACTGCATCTTGGGGGATTGGCCTAAACATGCGACCAAAGAGCCTATTTATACGCCAGCGCTCTATCTCATGAGGGGCAATATGAGACGAAAAGCTTGAGAGATGTGTATGTAGGCCTACACCTTATTTCGCTATTTCTAAAACCTAGTCGCAAGAATAGTAGGCCTTTCACTAAGCCACGGATTTCATTAATAACATGTACTGAAGGCACACTAATAGCTCTATTTACCTGTAACGTGAAAGAGCGTAATGTGGAACAAGGGACTAGAATTCGATAAAGCCGGAAATTCCTCCCGCGTCCTAGGAAGTAAAGCAGCCAGGACAAAAGAGAAGCTCAAATATTTCTGTAGATATTACAGGACTGGGACGGAGCAGACAACCTAGTAGTGAAACAAAATGCCACCCTGTGTATGACTGCCGCATCACCTCAAGCATGATGAAACCCTAGAAGTGGGCTAAGCTGAACTTTTTCGTTAGAAGGGTGCGGCTAAAAAATAAAAAAAATTGGCCAAAACTAACGAGTGCCTCGAAAGTGAGCGTTCCACAACGGAGCTTGATCACTGAGTCTATATATTTCACATATGGATGGAATATAGCACCGAGAAAGCAGCTACTCGCACGCGCTGGTTCTGAGTTCGTGCCATTTTAACCATTCAGCAGAATATTTACAGCACGTTGGCGATAGAGTGTAACTAATAAACTCAATGCTTCTCATCGGACTGGTGTAAAATGATTTCGGGCTGCCAAATTGGCATTACGGAGTAGCGTAGTTTGTCTCATTGACGGCACTCTTCCTAGCCATTTCCTAGACTGGGTGCTGTTTTCAGATTCTCTAGTGCCTCTCTCGATGGGCGAACTTCTGGTTTGGTTTGGTTTATTGGGGTTTAACATCCCAAAGCGACTCAGGCTATGAGGGACGCCGTAGTGAAGGTCTCCAAAAATTTCGACCACCTGGGGTTCTTTAACGTGCACTGACATCGCACAGTACATGGGCCTCTAGAATTTCGCCTTCATCGAAATTCAGTCGCCGCAGGCGGGATCGAACCCTCGTCTTTCGGGTCAGCAGCCGAGTGCCGTAACCACTGATTCACCGCGGCTGGGCGATGGCCGAACTTCTGCCGTAAGACCTGTTATTTTGTTTCAAAAAAAAAATAATGTTGTGTTGTACCAAAACCTCGACAGAACAGTATCCCGAACCAGTTCCGAACGGTCCCTCCCAATCGTTCCAGTCCGGTTTCGGTTCTAAGAAGCCTAAAAACAAAGGGTTCGGTTAGGTTCGGTTCCAGTTCCGGGCAAAAATACGGGTTCATTTTGAGTTTTGAATTCTGGTTCGGATCCGATTCAACACCCTGCTCTCAAGCATTGCCGCTCCCTACAGCTCGATTTAAATCATTACGTTTTAACTTAACGTGATGCTTAAGTGTAGAAATGGTAACCTACTTCACCTCAGGACTTGAGCGGGTACGCCACAATACTGCGACCCATCGCGTCAAGGACCCAGGAGGGTCACTCATTTAGTACAATGCACGCGCCCTCACGACGTATCCCCGAGGTAGATGAGGACCTTCACGGTGCACAAACCACGACAGAAAGCCTCTTGGAGTGGTGCCTATAAATTGATTGTTTGGGTTGGGCGTAAGTGCGCTGTTCGCGGGTCTCTTCAGACAAAACATAACAAATTGCTGTAAATAGCATTTCTTAGATAGAGTTTCGGGGCCGCCTCATTGTTAAAATATGTCAACCTTAAAAATTTCGCTCTTTAAAAACTATAATTGAGAGCGGGACATAAAATCCGCAAATTCCAGAAGACCCAGAGGGGCCTCCTTCTGAAGAGAGGCGAAGGGGCAAAGAGGAAGGTTTAGTGTTAATGTCGCTTGAAGCCTGTGGCCAATAAGCGGAGGGCAGCAAGCAGTTGAATTCTTCGCAGCCTCTTTGGCGTCCCTTCGCAGCAGGCACAAAGCATCGTTGGGGCGTTGGTCCGATAGAGTACGCCCCACGTGGCTTAATGCCACGCCTACGCGTCACCCTCTCTCTCTGTTCTCTTCGTTCTGCGAGTCCCTGATTGGCGCGTCTCCTAACACAGCAACATGTCGAGGCTGATCAGCAGCCAATGGGAGAGCGGCTGGAATAAACCATCGAGAGACCGGATGACTACGGATGACGTCGGCACGGCATACCTGTGGCTCGGTTTTCTACCTGTGGCGACGCGCGGGACATGCACGCGCTAGACGCGGGACGGAAATGGTAATATGACAGACCGGACGGCAGAAGGTGACCTGTCTCAGAAAACAATCGATTCATGTACAAGACCGCGCTATCGACCAGCCCGCTGCCGCTCGGGCTGCGAGCTGTCCTTGTGGGGAATTTTCCGTCAGTGAGGCGGCTCTTCTCAAGACGTGTCGCTGTCATGCTGTCGAGGCGCGTTGCTATGATAAGAAAAAAATAATAAAGAACGAATTTCACTTCTTACAAATACGACAGTACAGCTACGGCACGCAAAAGGTACATCGTTCAAAAGTTCTTACTCGTGAAAAAAACGGTGAACCATTCAGGAAAACAATTTAAAGAAAGCGGGCGTTAATATCGGTTGCACATTACCGGCTTGCGTTTTTAATTTTCACGAAAAAACTACACATGTATTTTGCCGGCTTTCTTGGTCTTCGGGCATGCAAAATAAACTCGGCTGTGTTTGAAACAGCTACCTGCCGGGGCAATAGCGCATTGCTTAACCGCTGTACCATTACTAGTCTAAAGACTCCGCGCTATCTACGAATGCTCTGAGAGCGTCGTCACGCCATCAACACCACCTGATCACCAGTGGATCAATTGTATTTCCCCACCAAATTTAAAAACTACTGACCCTTAAAATTCCAAAGGACCCCCTAAATTTTGTAACTAGGATCTCCCAAGATAATATTAAGCTGGATTGATTGGTTCGGATAATTGGTTTTAGTTGGTGGGATTAATATAATCCATATTACATTCCAACTCAAGGTACTCGAGCATCCTAGGCGCTAAAGACTCATGCATACCATGCAAGGGCAATATAATCGATTCCAACAGCGGTTCTAGCGAGAAAATAGCAAGAACAATAGACCCTCATTGTAGAACCATAGCACGCTACCTAAATGTTATCGCACTCAGTTCTTTAGAAACGCGGTTACGAAGGCCCCCAAGTTTGCTTGTTTTTTCTCTAAACAGGATGTCGGAAAAGGATCCTGCAGATGAGGAGACCAATGCGATATCAATGCTAAAGTGCAATTTCAATAGCTCGACACCGACCAAGACGCAGCGCATGTGGTTCTTACAACCCCGAAAAAAGTTACTGGAGGAAATAATACAACGCTGTAAAAACCAAGAAAATTAAGGGTGGCGGACTCGGTCGTAGGTACGGGACATATTAAGATGCCGGCGGTAAACATATCTTTGAGTTCCACCCGCACAGGAAACCAAGCCTTTGGTGATCGCAAACATCAATTCACACCCGTCAGATGGGTTACTGCAGCGACAGTGAGGGCTACAGCTCAGAGCAAGTATTCGCACGGACGCATTCGGGTTTTCCAGAGGTGAGGACCTCGATGAGAGGCCGTAGCAGCGGGTCGCGGCTTTGTTCATATATAATTTTGCGGAAGTGAAGAATGGCGAAGAGGCCAGACCCATGACATCGGTTACAGCCGAATCTGCCGTCGCCAGAAAGGTCTGTGGAGAGGAAGGTTTAGTGTTAAGATCGCTTGAAACTGACCACGAATAACCGATGGGCAGCGAGCGGTTGCATGTTTCACAATATCTTTCGCGTTCCTTTGCAGCATGCACAAAGCATTGTTGGGGCGTTGGTTCGATACAGTACAATACACGTGGCTTCTTGCTACGCCTACGTCTCAATCTCTTTGGGCCACGAGCCGCTGATTGGCGCGTCTTCTCGGGCCACGAAATATCGAGGCTGATCGGCAGGGAATAGGAGAGCGGCTGGAAACCACCATCGGTAGACCGGATGACTACGCATGACGTCCGCGCGGCGTACTTATGGGTCAGTTTTCACGGGGATGACGTGCGGCACATGCACGTGATACAGACGTGACGGAATTGGTCTGTGACAGATCGGATGACAGAAGGGCGCCTGTCATCGAAAATAATCGATAGCACGAACAGCCCTTGTGGGGATTTTTTCGTCGTTGAGCGCGGCTCACCTCACGAGGTGGCGCTGTCACGCTGTCCAGGCGTGGTATGTGAGGTAGCACAAAAGTGGACAAGGACAGAGAAAGGAATCTTGGCTTATTTCTAGATTTAAGCAACGCCTTTGATACTGTTCAGCATGACATTCTCTTGAAAAAAAAAAACTGGAAACATATGGCATCAGAGGAGTGGCACTAAAACTGATTCGAAGTTACCTCGAGAAACGTTATCAGTATGTATGTGTTAACAACTGGTGCTCCATCAAACTTGAAATCCAACACTGTGTTCCCCAAGGCTATATGTTGGGACCCCTCCTTTTTGTGATTTACGTAAATGACAATACAACAATCCGTGAATCGCCGCAAATTGTAATGTATGCAGATGTTACTAATATATTTTTTTACCGGAGAAACAGCGCACTGTCTAGAGAACTCTGTTAACGATTATCTAATACAGTTATCTAAGTGGCTTCACAGAAACTGCTTGGCTCTGAATATAAATAAAACTAAGTATTTAATTTTCAAGCCAATAAATAAACAAGACTGCAACTCGGTTAGTATTGCATTTGAAGGACACCCACTGGAACAAGCTACCGAACAAAAATTTTTGGCTGTTTGGTTCTGCCCCTACCTCTCTTGGAACACTCATGTTAATCATCTTAAATGAAACCTGTCTCGTAGAATAGGCTGCATTTATAAAGTACATCATATAATACCCAAACGCTTAAAACAGGCAATGTACTATTCTCCAGTTTACTCCAGAAAAAGCTATGGTATCCTTACTTGGGGAACGACAACAAACTCTAATTACTACAGGCTTAATGTACTGCAAAAGAAAATAGTACGTATACTAGAGGACTACAAAGGAAATAAGCAGTTTTTGAGAACACAACCTTTATTTGCCAAATATAATATGTTCAAGTCTGACCAGGTATACTCCTTTAAATTTCTGCAGTTGATTCATAGATACAGGCTACATATTCCCACAGTAGTTCAATTTCATACAGAGTTCGAGATCCAAAACGAAGAATGCCGCCAGTTAGAACAAACCACGGAAGGCAAGCATTATCTTTTCAAATAGCGAATGTTTTGAACAGAAGAGATATGACTCAGATAGACTTTAATAAAGGTGCACAATTTTTTAAGAAATACTCTAAGAAGTTTCTTGTGAACAGCGGTACTAAATTCTCATTACTGTAACTATTCCGAAAAGGGTAACCTTTGTTCTATCTTACATTCCTCTTGTCATATCTTACCAACTGTGATATGATCTATTGTCTTCTCTTGGCGACGACTGTCACGGTTGCGTCTACTGGGTAGAAGTGCTAATGTGTAAAGCATGTAATGGTTCAATGGTGTATTCAGTATGCTCCCGAAGCCCCACTCAATTACTGTTTTTTTTTGTACCGTCACTCTGTTGTATAGAAAATGAAATTGTCTCTAATGCCGTATGCTCCTGACAGGAAATAGCCACCTTTTGTTTTCCCATTGACTGATCCTAAGACGACTGCTTGACCGACCTTTGTTATGCTAATTTGTTTTATGTACATTGTGCAAGGGGGCAGGGGCCTATGTCAGGCGCTCCGTCGCATTTAGCCTCGGCCCCCTCTTGGACTGTGTCTGAGGAAACAATAAAGAAAGAGAGAAAGAAAGGAAGGAGAAAGAAAGGAAGGAAGAAAGAGAGAAATAAATAAAGAACTAAATGAAGGAAAGAAAGAAAGAAACGAAGAAAGAAAGAGAGAAAGAAATAAAGAAAGAAAGAAAGAAAGAAAGAAGGAAAGAAAGAAGGAAAGAAAGAAAGAAAGAAAGAAAGAAGGAAAGAAAGAAAGAAAGAAAGAAAGAAAGAAAGAAAGAAAGAAAGAAAGAAAGAAAGAAAGAAAGAAAGAAAGAAAGAAAGAAAGAAAGAAAGAAAGAAAGAAAGAAAGAAAGAAAGAAAGAAAGAAAGAAAGAAAGAAAGGAAGAAAGAAAGAGAGTTAGGAAAACGGCGTTGAACTCTACTAGACGGGGGTCTATAAACAAGAATTATAATAACACCACAAGGTTCGGAAACTACTTAAAAATCACAATCAACAACGGGAAATGACTTTAGCGAGGCGTGTGTTACGCCGTCACGAAAGTACATAGAGACACCGCCCCCTTTTTTGTTGTCTCTCAAGAAAGACATCAGAATAATAGTCTGCAAATTGAACAACGTCAGAAGAATCATTGAAGCAGGTTTCTGTAAATGCTAGAACATCAAATTTATGGTGAAATACATTCAAGTAAGTGCCAACGGGATCTTCTTTGTTTTGATTACTTTGTTAGTTTAAACAAAACAATGAAAATATGTTATTTTGATGGGAAGGTAATCCCATTACTGTATCGTTAAATTCATGTATCGCGTAGTAGTTGGGGATTTCTAGAGATGCTTCGTAATCTATACTGCTAGAAGAAATTGAAAAACAAAAACAAAAAAAAACCCAGTTGATGGACGCTCACGCCTCCTAATCATCGCTCTCAGCCTGCTTAGTTTCCTTGATATCACACAGATCTGCCCCGAATGAAATCAGCAAAACTGGTTCTCCTGGGCCCTTAAGCACCATCACCTTTCCATTCTTCTGCCACGTAAAGCAATCATCCATTAGCTGTGCCCTTGCGCATGCCAGCCACAAAAGATGCTTGTTTCGACTGGTAAGGTCATCGTAGAAGCGGACTTCTTATTGACTACCAACCAGTTGCTTACACTTATTCTTCAAGTTCTCTTATGTTTTCCGAGAAACGAACCGCACTAGAATGGGAGCCTTTCGCCCTTTTTTGTAGAAAGACGGCGAATACCATCAATGCCGTCTTCAACAAGCGAACGAAGGCCAAGGGAAGCAGCCAAGTCATTGATTTTAGGCAAAAGGTTTTCATTATATTCCCATTTGACCCCATGAATCTCAAGATTCTGCTGTCTACTATACTGTTCAAGTTCGTTAACATGATCCTTTAAATCAGAAATCTCCTTCGCACTGACGCACTCCTCGCACTCCTGCCATACGCTCCTGGATGTCTGTTAGTTCATGGTCCTGCTTGGGTAGGCGCTGTAGCAATTCATCATACTTATCCGACATGTGTTGGACAGGCACTTGTACATCAGTTACCGTTGGCTTTAACTGGGGAAGTGCATTCATCCTCTACAGTAATGGCATCCGAAGGCACTGATTTTTTTGCATATCTTCCACGATGCCCTTTAGTCCCTGCTCATAGAGCTCGTCCTGTTCGTTATTTGATTAGCTATGCGCATGGGGAGGAGCCACCTAAAAGAAATTGGTTGCTGGACGGCCGAGAAGTCCGCTATGACGCCACTGCACATGTCCGACATTTTAACTGCGCAATGCTGCTGTCAGCCTTTTTGCTTTTCTAGCTTCTGGCTGTTAGACCTGAACATGCTTTTCCAACATGGTAGTTGAATTCGCACGCTACATAGGTTACAAATGGGTCATTGGTTGGGATAGCAGCATGGCAGGAACGACAAGGGTCAGGCACGCCTTCAGCCCTATGATTACGCACGGCTACCACTAAGCAGTAGCAACCGACAGCAGCAGCAGATGCAGTAATAAAATAAATAATAAAAGAAGCAAAGCCACCAACCTGTGAAGTGGAAGAAAAGCGTCAAGCGCCTTCCAAGACAAGCGTTGTCGATGTGCTACTGCTGTTACTGCCGAATGCAAATGCGGAGCAATGATTCCCAGCATCACCGAAGAAACCTCGGTAGTTTGAACGTGGTTTCTGGGGTCAATGAGAGAAGGCCAGGTTTTCAGGATGATACAAGGAGATACGATCCGCAGTCTTCCAAACCCTGCCTCGGTGTAGGCAGCAAATCCTTCAGATGCAGCGCAGCCGCAGTGGAGCCGCGAGCCATAGGTTGAACTCGAACGGAGGCCCAGCCGTAAAACTGCGAAGTAGAAGAAAAGCGTCAAGCGCCTTACAAGACAACCGTCATAAATATGCTACTGCTGCTACCGCCGAATGCAACTGTAATTATTCCCGTATTCCACATCTACTGCATCCTGGGGGATTGGCCTAAACATCCGACCAAAGAGACTATTTATACGCCAGCGCTCTATCTCATGAGGGGCAATATGAGACGAAAAGCTGGAGAGATGTGTATGTAGGCCTACACCCTATTTCGCTATTTCTAAAACCTCGTCGCGAGGATAGTAGGCATTTCACTAAGCCACGGATTCCATTAATAACATGTACTGAAGGCACACTAATAGCTCTATTTACCTCTAACGTGAAAGAGCGTAATGTGGAACAACGGACTAGAATTGTCAAATTGTCAAACTTTATTGTCGGCGCGATGTACAGACCCCCGCAGGCAAATCAGCGGAATTTATTGAATTCATCGTCAGCACACTTTACTCTTTAAGGGCTCTAACGAAATCATTCGTGCTTCTTGCCGACATCAATATTGATACCATATCAGATAGGCCATACGCTTGTGACTTTCGTGACATCTTGAATTCCCACGCCTGTGCTAATCTGAAATCACTACCAGCCAGAATCAAATCAGATACTGCCACATGTCTTGATGTGTGCATCACGAACGTGAATGATAACAATGTTCAAGCTGGCGTTCTATCATATGACATCAGTGATCATTTACCTGTATTTTGCTTGAGTTTTCCTTTCAACAAGGAATGTGTTTCTTCTGTGGAAAAAAGTCTGTATTGTGTAAAACAGACGACGCCTTGATGAGGTTTCATACCCTTATAGAGCAAGAGAACTGGGATAATGTATTCAAGGAGTGTAGCGCCAGAGTAGCTTACGAGGTGTTTTTGAAGAAATTCCAGACTTGCTATGACTTGGCCTTTCCTCTCCGAGAATGTCGCCATAGACACAAAAGAATTAGGAAGCCGTGGGTGACTAGGGATCTGTATATCAGAATAAAACAGAAAAATCGAAAGTTTCAAAACTTTATTAAGAACAGAGATCCTTGTCAACTGAGTGAATTTAAACAATTACGAAACAAATTGAACTGAAATCTCAAGAATGCAAAATCGAATTATTTCCAAATAAATTCCAAGATGTTCAATATGACAACAGAAAGACATGGGACATGCTAAATACCATTTTAACAACGAACGAAGCCTGCTGCAGTGTAGAGGAAATCCGCATTTACAATGAGCTCCTGACCGGGAACGACCTAGCAAACGCAATAATTAGACACTTTGTTCAAGTGGGTGCTCACTCAAGAGGATACGGCAGTGCAGATGACAGCATGAATGTAACCAGCTTTCTAGAGTCCATTTTGCTTGCTCCGACAACACCTAGTCAAATTGAAAAGACAATCAGAAAAATAAAAAACCATGTCGCCTGCGGTGATGACGGGATAAAGGTCTCGCCTATTAAACACGTGTTATGCTTCATAAGTCCTATACTATCGCACATAATAAATCAAATGCTTCTTAGCGGAGATTTCCCGGACGAATTAAAGATCGCAAAAGTGACACCGATTAATAAAGGTGGTGATAATAGTAGCATTAGTAATTACAGGCCAATTTCTGTTCTGACAGTGTTTTAGAAGGCATTTGAACATGTGATCAATAGCAGGCTAACTGGTTTTTTTTTTAAGAAGCGCCGAGTGTTAATAGAAGCTCAATACGGTTTTCAAGCTGATAAATCAGCAGAGCTTGCACTCATTAACATTAAGGATAAGATAATTGAAAACATTGAAAAAAACTGCTTACTCTTGGCTTATTTCTAGATTTAAGCAAAGCCTTTGATACGGTTGAACATGATATTCTCCTTAAAAAACTGGAAACATGGCATCAGAGGAGTGGCACTAAAACTGATTCCAACTTACCTCGAGAAATGTTATCAGTATGTATGTGTTAACAACTGGTGCTCCATCAAACTTGAAATCCCACACGGTGTTCCCCAGGGCTCTATTTTAGGACTCCTCCTATTTGTGATTTACGTAAATGACATTACAACAATCCCTGAATCGCCGCAAATTGTAATGTATGCAGATGATACTAATGTATTTTTTACTGGAGAAACGGCGCACTGTCTAGAGAACTCTGTTAACGATTATCTAATACAGTTATCTAAGTGGCTTCACAGAAACTGCTTGGGTCTAAATATAAATAAACCTAAGTATTTAATTTTCAAGCCAATAAATAAACAAGACTGCAACTCGGTTAGTATTACATTTGAAGGACACCCACTGGAACAAGCTACCGAACAAAAATTTTTGGCTGTTTGGTTCTGCCCCTACCTCTCTTGGAACACTCATGTTAATCATTTTAAATCAAACCTGTCTCGTAGAATAGGCTGCATTTATAAAGTACCACATCTAATACCACAACGCTTAAAACAGGCGCTGTACTATTCTCTAGTTTACTCCAGAATAAGCTATGGTATCCTTACTTGGGGAACGACAACAAACTCTAATTACTACAGGCTTAATGTACTACAAAAGAAAATAGTACGTATACTAGAGGACTACAAAGGAAATAAACAGTTTTTGAGAACACAACCATTATTTGCCAAATATAATATGTTCAAGTCTGACCAGGTATACTACTTTAACTTGCTGCAGTGGATCCATAGATACAGGCTACAAATTCCCACAGTAGTTCAAGTTCATACAGAATTCGAGATCCAAAATGAAGAATGCCGCCAGTTAGAACAAACTACGGAAGGCAAGCATTACCTTTTCAAATAACGAATGTTTTGAACAGAACAGATATGATGCAGATAGACTTTAATAAAGGTGCACAATTTTTTAAAGAAATACTGTAAGAAGTTTCTTGTGAACAGCGGTACTAAATTCTCATTACTGTCAAGCAGAACTTTTTGTTGGGCTAGTTGGTTCATTGCGATATGAGTGAAAACAGCGCGAAAGAAGAAGCCCGAAGGCGAGACAAAGAAGGGACAAGAAAGAGCGCTATTCAGCGCTCTTTCCTGTCCCTTCTTCGTCTCGCCTTCGGGCTTCTTTCGCGCTGTTTTCACTCATATCATTACTGTAACTATTCCGAAAAGGGTGACCTTTGTTCTATCTAACATTCCTCTTGTCATATCTTACCAACTGTGATATGATCTATTGTCTTCGCTTGCCGACGACTGTCACGGTTGCGTCTACTGGGTAGAAGTGCTAATGTGTAAAGCATTTATTGGTTTAATGCTGTATTCAGTATGCTCGCGATGTACCACTCAATTACTGTTTTTTTTATCGTCACTCTGCTGTATAGAAAATGAAATTGTCTCTAATGCCGTGTGCTCACCTTTTGTTTCCCCATTGACTGATACTAGGACGACTGCTTGACCGAACATTGTTATGCTAGTTTTGTTTCATGTACATTGTGCAAGGGGCTGGGGCCCTTGTCAGTCGCTCCGTCGCCTTTAGCCTCGGCCCCCTCTTGGACTGTGTCTGAGGAAAAAATAAAGAAAAAAAGAAAGAAAGAAAGGAAGGACGAAAGAAAGGAAGGAAGAAAGAGAGAAAGAATGAAAGAAAGAGATAAGAAAGAGCGAAAGGAAGAAAGAAAGAAAGAAAGAGAGAAAGAAAGAAAGAGAGAAATAAATAAATAAAGAAAGAAAGAAAAAAACGGAGAAAGAAAGAAAGAAAGAAAGAAAGAAGGAAAGAAAGGAAGAAAGAAAGAAAGAAAGAGGGAAATAAATAAAGAAAGAAGGAAAGAAAGGAAGAAAGAAAGGAAGGAAGAAAGAAAGAAAGAAAGAAGGAAAGAAAGAAAGAAGGAAAGTTAGGAAAAAAGCGTTCAACTCTACTAGACGGGGGTCTATCAACAAGAATTATAATAACGCCACAAGATTCGGCAAGAGGTACCTAAAAATAACAATCAACAACGGGAAATGACTGTAGCGAGGCGTGTGTTACGCCATCACGAAAATACAGAGACACCGCCCCTTTTTTTGCTGTCTCTGAAAAAAGACATCAGAATAATAGTCTTCAAATTGAACAACGTCACAAGAATCAGTGAACCAGGTTTCTGTAAATGGTAAAAAATCAAATTTATGGTAAAGTAAATTCAGGTAAGTGCCAACGGCATCTCCTTTTTTTCGAATACTTTGTGAGTTTAAACAAAACAAAGAAAATAAGTTATGTTGATGTCAAGGTAATCCCATTACTGTATCGTTAAATTCATGTATCACGTAGTAACTGGGGTTTTTTGAAGATGCTTCGTTATCCACACCGCTAGAGGAGATTAAAAAAAAACAAAAAAACTCAGTTGATGGGCGCTCACGCCTCCGAATCATCGCTCTCAGCCTGTTTAGTTTCCTTGATATCACACAGACCTGCCTCGAATGAAATCCGCATAACTGGTTCTCCTAGGCCCTTGCGGACCATCACCTTTCCATTCTTCTGCCACGTGAAGCAATCACCCATTTGCTGTGGCCTTCTGCATGCCAGCCACAAAAGATGCTTGTTTCGATTGGTAAGGTCATCGTAGAAGCGGACTCCTGATTCACTACCAACCAGTTGCTTACACTTATTCAAGTTCTCTTTTGTTTTCCGAGAAACGATCCGCACTAGAATGAGAGCCTTTCGCCCTTTTTTGTAGAAAGACGGCGAATACCATCAATGTCGTCTTCAATAAGCGAGCGAAGGCCTAGGGAAGCAGCCAAGTCATTGATTTTAGGCAAAAAGTTTTCATTTTCTTCCCACTTGACCCCATGAATCTCAAGATTCTGCTGTCTACCGTACTGTTCAAGTTCGTTAACATGATCCTTTAAATCAGAAATCTCCTTCGTACTGACGGATTCTTCCACTCCTGCCATACGCTCCTTGATGTCTGTTAGTTTATGGTCCTGCTTGGGTAGGCGCTGTAGCACTTCATCATGCTTATCCGGCATGTGTTGGACGGACACTTGTACATCAGTTACCATTTGCTTTAACTCGCGAAGTGCATTCATCCTCGCAACTAATGGCATCAGAAGGCATAGCTTTTTTTGCATATCTGCCACGATGCCCTTTAGTCCGTGCTCAGAGAGCTCCTGCTGTTCGTTATTTGATTAGCTATGCGCATTGGAGGAGCCACTTAAACGAAATTGATTGCTGGACGGCCGAGAAGTGCGCTATGACGCCACTAAACATGTCCGACATTTCCACTGCGCAATGCTGCGATCAGCCTATTTGCTTTTGTAGCTCCAGGCTATTAGACCTGAACATGCTTTTCCAACATGGTAGTTGAATTCGCACGCTACACAGGTTACAAATGGGTTATCGGGCGGGATAGCAGCATGGAAGGAAAGACAAAGGTCAGGCACGTCTTGAGCCCTATGATTAGGCACGGCTATCACTAAGCAGTATCAACCGACAGCAGCAGCAGATGCAGTAAAAAATAAATAATAAAACAAGCGATGCCACCAACCTGCGAAGTGGAAGAAAAGCGTCAGGCGCCTTCCAAGGCACGCGTCGTCGATGTGCTACTGCTGTTACTGCCGAATGCAAATGCGGAGCAATGATTCCCAGTATCACCGAAGAAACGTCGGTAGTGCGAACGTGGTTTCTGGGGCCAATAAGAGCAGGCCAGGTTCCCAGGATGATACAAGGAGATACGATCCGCAGTCTTCAAAACCCTGCGTCGGTGTAGGCAGCAAATCCTTCAGATGCAGCGCAGCCGCAGTGGAGCCACGCGTCAAAGGTTGAACTCGATCGGAGGCCCAGCCGTAACACTGCCAAGTAGAAGAAAGGCGTCAAGCGCCTTACAAGATAAGCGTCATCAATTTGCTACTGCTGCTGCCGCCGAATGGAAATGTAATTATTCCCTTATTACACATCTACTGTATCTTAGGGGATTGCCCTAAACATTCGACCAAAGAAACCATTTATACGCGAGCGCTCTATCTCATGAGGGGCAATATGAGACGAAAAGCTGGAAAGATGTGTATGTAGGCCTACACCCTATTTCTCTATTTCTAAAACCCCGTCGCGAGGATAGTGCGCCTTTCACTAAGCCGCGGATTTAATTAATAACATGTACTGAAGGTACACTAATAGCTCTATTTGCCTGTAACGTGAAAGAGCGTATTGTGGAACAACGGACCAGAATTCGATAAAGCCGGAAATTCCTCCCGTGTGCTAGAAAGTAAAGCAGCCAGGACAAAAGAGAAGCTCAAATATTTCTGCAGATATTACAGGACTGGGACGGAGCAGCACCCCTACTACCGCATCACCTCAAGCATGATGAAACCCTAGAAGTGGGCTAAAGCCTTACTTTTTCGTTAGAAGGGTGCGGCTAAAAAATAAGAAAAAAATTGGCCGAAACTATCGAGTGCCTCGATAGTGAGCGCTCCACAACGGAGCTTGATCGCTGAGTCTATACATTTCACATATGGATGGAACATAGCACCGAGAAAGCAGCTACTCGCACACGCTGGTTCTGAGTTCGTGCCATTTTAATCATTCAGCAGAATTTTTTCAGGACGTTGGCGATTGAGGGTAACTAAAAAACTCAAGGTTTCTCATCGGACTGGTGTAAAATGTTTCCGGGATGCCAAATTGGCATTACGGAGTAGGGTAGTTTGTCTCATTGACGGCACTCTTTCTAGTCATTTCCTAGACTGGGTGCTGTTTTCAGATTCCCTAGTGCATCTCTCGATGGGCGAACTTCTGCCGTAAGAACTGTTATTTTGCTTGAAAAAAAATGTGTTGTACCAAAACCTCGACTGAACTGTATCCCGAACCAGTTCGGAACGGTCCCTCCCAATCGTTCCAGTCCGGTTTCGGTTCCAAGAAGACGAAAAACAAAGGGTTCGGTTAGGTTCGGTTCCAGTTCCGGGCAAAAATACGGGTTCATTTTGAGTTTTGAATTCTGGTTGGGATCCGATTACACACCCTGCTCGCAAGCATTGCCGCTCCCTACAGCTCGATTTAAATCATTACGTTTTAACTTAACGTGATGCTTGAGTGTAGAACTGGTAATCTACTTCACCTGAGGCCTTGAGCGGGTACGCCACAAAACTGCAACCCTTCGCGTCAAGGCTCCAGGAGGGTCACTAATTAAGTACATCGCACGCGCCCTCACGGCGTATCCCCGAGGTAGATGAGGATCTTCACGGCGCACAAACCAAGACAGAAAGCGTCTTGGAGGGGTGGCTATAAATTGATTGTTTGGGCTGGCTGTAACTGCACTGTTCGCGAGTCTCTACGGACAAAACATAAGAAATTGCTGTAAATAGCATTTCTTAGATAGAGTTTTGGGGCCGCCTCATTGTTAAAACATGTCAACCTTAAAAATTTCGCACTTTAAAAACTATAAATGACAGCGGGAATTAAAATCGGCAAATTCCAGAAGACCCAGAGGGGCCTCCTTCTGAAGAGAGGCGAAGGGGCAAAGAGGAAGGTTTAGTGTTAATGTCGCTTGAAGCCTGTGGCCAATAAGCGGAGGGCAGCAAGCAGTTGAATTCTTCGCAGCATCTTTGGCGTCCCTTCGCAGCAGGCACAAAGCATCGTTGGGGCGTTGGTCCTATAGAGTACGCCCCACGTGGCTTAATGCCACGCCTACGCGTCACTCTCTCTCTTCGGGCGGCGAGTCCCTGATTTGCGCGTCTCCTTGCACAGCAACATGTCGAGGCTGATCAGCAGCCAATGGCAGAGCGGCTGGAATAAACCATCGAGAGACCGGATGAGTACGGATGACGTCAGCACGGAATACCTGTGGCTCGGTTTTCTCGGGACCGACGCGCGGGACATGCACGCGCTAGACGCGTGACGGAAATGGTAATATGACAGACCGGACGGCGGAAGGTGACCTGTCTCAGAAAACAATCGATTCATGTACAAGACCGCGCTGTCGACCAGCCCGCTGCCGCTCGGGCTGCGAGCTGTCCTTGTGGGGAATTTTCCGTCAGTGAGGTGGCTATTCTCAAGAGGTGGCGCTGTCAGGCTGTCGAGGCGCGTTGCTATGATAAGAAAAAAATAATTAAGAACGAATTTCACTGCTTACACATACGACAGTACAGCTACGGCACGCAGAAGGTACATCGTTCAAAAGTTCTTACTAGTGAAAAAAACGGTGAACCATTCATGAAAACAATTGAAAGTGGGCGGCCCTTAAGATCGGTTGCACATTACCGGCTTGCGTTTTCAATTTTCACGAAAAAACTCCAGATGTATTTTGCCTGCTTTGTTGGTCTTCGGGTATGCAAAATAAACTCGGCTCTGTTTGAAACAGCTACCTCCTGGGGCAATAGCGCATTGCTTAACCGCTGTACCATTACTAGTATAAAGACTCCGCGCTATCTACGTATGCCGTGAGGGCGTCGTCACGCCATCAACACCACTTGATCACTAGTGGACCAATTATATTTCCCCACCAAATTTAAAAACTACGGACCCTTAAAATTCCAAAGGACCCCCTAAATTTTGTAACTGGAATCTCCCAAGAAAATATTAAGCTCGATTAATTGGTTGGGATAAGGGGAATTAGTTGGTGGGATTAATATAATCCATATTACATTCCAACTCAAAGTACTCGAGCATCCTAGACGCTGAAGGCTCATGCATACCATGTAAGGGCAATATAACCGATTCCAACAGCGGTTCTAGGGAGAAAATAGCAAGAACATTAGACCCTCATTGTAGAAGCATATCACGCTACCTAAATGTTATCGCGCTCAGTTTTTTAGAAATGCGATTAAGAAGGCCCTCAAGTTTGTTTTTTTTTCTCTAAACAGGATGTCGGAAAAGGATCCTGCAGATGAGGAGACCAATGCGATATAAATGCTAAAGTGGAATTTCAATAGCTCGACACCGACCAAGACGCAGCGCATGTGGTTCTTACAACCCCGAAAAAAGTCACTGGAGGAAATAATATAACGCTGTAAAAACCAAGAAAATTAAGGAAGGCGCACTCGGTCGTAGGTACGCGGCATATTAAGATGCCGGTGGCGAACATATCTTTGAGTTCCACCCGCACAGGGAACCAAGCCTTTGGTGATCGCAAACATCAATTCACACCCGTCATATGGTTACTGCAGCGACAGTGAGGGCTACCGCTCAGAACAAGTATTCGCACGGAGGCATTCGGGTTCTCCAGAGGTGAGGACCTCAATGAGCGGCCATAGCAGCGGGTCTTGGCTTTGTTCATATATAATTTTGCGAAAGTCAGGAATGGCGAAGAGGCCAGGCCCACGACATTGGTTACAGCCGAATCTGCTGCCGCCAGAAAGGTCTGTGGAGAGAAAGGTTTAGTGTTAAGAACGCTTGAAACTGACCGCCAATAACCGATGGGCAGCGAGCGGTCGCATGTTAAACAATACCTTTCGCGTTCCTTTGCAGCATGCACAAAGCATTGTTGGGGCGTTGTTTCGATACAGTACAATACACGTGGCTTCTTGCTACGCCTACGTCTCAATCTCTTTGGGCCACGAGCCGCTGATTTGCGCGTCTTCTCTGGCCGCGAAATATCGAGGCTGATCGGCAGGGAATAGGAGAGCGGCTGGAAACCACCATCGGTAGACCGGATGACTACGCATGACGTCCGCGCGGCGTACTTATGGGTCAGTTTTCTCGGGGATGACGTGCGGCACATGCACGTGATACAGACGTGACGGAAATGGTCATGTGACAGACCGGATGACAGAAGGGCGCCTGTCATCGAAAATAATCGATAGCACGAACAGCCCTTGTGGGGATTTTTTCGTCGTTGAGCGCGGCTCACCTCACGAGGTGGCGCTGTCAGGCTGTCCAGGCGTGGTATGTGAGGTAGCACAAAAGGGGACAAGGACAGAGAAAGGAATCTTGGCTTATTTCTAGATTTAAGCAAAGCCTTTCATACTGTTCAGCATGACATTCTCTTAAAAAAAAATTGGAAACATATGGCATCAGAGGAGTGGCACTAAAACTGATTCGAAGTTACCTCCAGAAACGTTATCAGTATGTATGTGTTAACGACTGGTGCTCCATCAAACTTGAAATCCAACACGGTGTTCCCCAAGGCTCTATTTTGGGACCCCTCCTTTTTGTTGGTTGGTTGGTTTATGGGGTTTAACGTCCCAAAGCGACTAAGGCTATGAGAGACGCCGTAGTGGAGGGCTCTGGAAATTTCGACCACCTGGGTTTCTTTAACGTGCACTGACATCGCACAGTACACGGGCCTCGAATTTCTCCTCCAAAGAAATTCAGCCGCAGCGGCCGGATTTCTTTGCAGGAGTGATTTACGTTAATGCCAATACAACAATCCCTGAATCGCCGCAAATTGTAATGTATGCAGATGATACTAAAGTATTTTTTACTGGAGAAACGGCGCACTGTCTAGAGAACTCTGTTAACGATTATCTATTACAGTTATCTAAGTGGCTTCATAGAACCTGCTTGGGTCTAAATATAAATAAAACTAAGTATTTAATTTTCAAGCCAATAAATAAACAAGACTGCAACTCGGTTAGTATTACATTTGAAGGACACCCACTGGAACAAGCTACCGAACAAAAATTTTTGGCTGTTTGGTTCTGCCCCTACCTCTCTTGGAACACTCATGTTAATCATCTTAAATCAAACCTGTCTCGTACAATAGGCTGCATTTGTAAAGTACATCATCTAATACCCAAACGCTTAAAACAGGCAATGTATACTATTCTCTAGTTTACTCCAGAAAAAGCTATGGTATCCTTACTTGGGGAACGACAACAAACTCTAATTACTACAGGCTTAATGTACAACAAAAGAAAATAGTACGTATACTAGAGGACTACAAAGGAAATAAGCAGTTTTTGAGAAGACAATCATTATTTGCCAAATATAATATGTTCAAGTCTGACCAGGTATACTCCTTTAAATTGCTGCAGTGGATTCATAGATACAGGCTACATATTCCCACAGTAGTTAGTTAGTTAGTTATATGGGGTTTTATGGCGCATAAGCAACTACGGCTATCGTGCGCCAAACACAAGGTTAGATGATGTTATGTCAAGTGTGCAGAGGTTACATTATAATAGATTTAAAAAATTGGCTTTCTTTAGAAACTTACAAACAAGTGAAAACTCGACAAGTGTTTGCTCGCCTAAAAGCAATGCGGGATGAAATGGAATGTGTTCATTGTAAAATACCGTAAAAAAATGTTTTCTCAGTGCTTCGAGATGCGAACAGGAAATTAAAATGTGATTTACTGTGAGCTCCTCACCACACATTTCACACACAGGTTTGTCTTTTTTTGTTAATAAGAAGTTATGGGTGATGTGTGTGTGACCTATGCGTAAACGACATAAAATTACTTCGATAAAACGCTCTTTATGGCGGCATGATTTCCATTCTTTTAAAATGGGCTTTATGGTATGCAGCTTGTTGTGTCCTTCATTTTCCCAAGAAGCTTGCCACTTGGCTCTTAGTCTGCTATGCACTAACTTCATGTAATCCCTTGGAGGCAAATTCACATGTTTTATTTCGATGGTTCTGGTTTGTGCAGCACATATGTCGGCTCTCTCATTGTCCCTAATGCCAATGTGACTGGGAACCCAGCAGAATTTTATAACATGTTTTTGTGTTGTGACCTTTACTATATTGTGTATGATGCTTCCAATCAGTGGCTCCGTGGCATTTTTGGAGTTTAATGCTGTAAGAACGCTCAGTGAATCTGTATAAATGATGCTCTTTTTGATGTTTTCATTTGTTATTTTCTGTACCGCAACATTAATAGTATAGCACTCCGCGGTGAAAACTGTAGCACATGAGGGAAGTCGTACTGCATTTTCATTTTTTCCTTGTATTACTGCGCTTCCCACATGAGCATGAGTTTTTGACCCGTCAATATAAAATGCAGTGTAATTTCTGTATTTTTCTTGTAGTGCTAGGTATTCTTGTATTATATGGTCGTGTGGTGTACAGGTTTTCCTGAGGCGTGTTAGTGTGACGTCACACACTGTGGGGAGAGTGTACCACGGTGGTAGCGCTTCGTGCCTTGGGGCAATATTTTTAATTTCGTTTAGTATGTTCAGAGCTTGGCATTTTTCTTCGAAGCGCAAGAGCAACGGCTTAATCGCGTGAGGCTTGTTGTTGAAGAGTATTCGGGATGGGCATTTCGTCAGAATTGGGTAACAGAGATGTTTGGGCTGAGACAGGATTTTGAGGATGTATGTACAAGTTAGTGCAGTTCTTCGATCTTCTAAGGAAGGTTCATTCGTTTCCACAAACAGACTTGCTATTGGTGAAGTTCTGTAAGCACCGGAAGACAGCCTTAAACCAAGATTGTGGATATGTGGATAGGATCCAGTCGTTTTATGTAGGATGGTCTTGCTGAGCCATATACTATGGACCCATAGTCTAACTTAGAGCGAACCAGAGAACGATATATATGTAACAGGCATGCCCTATCAGACCCCCAGCGTTTTCTTGACAGTAGTTTCAGTATATTGAGGGCCTGGGAACCTTTTTTCTTTAAGCTATTTATATGTGGCAAGAAAGTGAGCTTTTTATCGAAAGTTACTCCTAGAAATTTATGCTCTTGTTTGACAGGTAATGGGGTCTGGTTTAGATATAGTGTGGGGTCGGCCTGTAGGCCTCGTCTCAAAGAGAACAGAACCGCTACTGTTTTCTGAGGAGAAAATCTAAATCCGTTTCTATCTGCCCAGGTAGCCAGTTTATTTATTCTTATTTGTATCTGTCGCTCACAAGTAGGTATGCTGGAAGACGTGCATGCTATTTGGAGGTCATCTACGTAAACTGAATACATTATGGATTTTGGGATTACTTTTCCTATGGAGTTCATTTTGATGATGAATAAGGCCGTGCTGAGGATGCACCCCTGGGGTACGCCAGTTTCTTGTATAAAAGTGTTGGAGAAGGTTGCGCCTAGGCGGACTCGGAACGTGCGGTTGGTTAGGAAGTCGTTCAAACAGCTCAGCATCCTGCCGCGGATACCTAGGTCCGCTAGGTCACGGAGGATACGGAACCTCCACGTGGTATCGTAAGCCTTCTCCAGATCGAAGAAGACCCCGATACAGTATTGCTTGTGGATGAACGCTTCCCGGACTGTGTTCTCAAAGCGAACAAGGTGATCGGTTGTGGAACATGTCTTTTTAAAACCGCACTGGTGTATATCTAAAAGTTGCCGGGACTGAAGTATGAAGGTTAGTCTGATGTTTAGAATGCTTTCGAATGATTTTGCTATACACCTAGTGAGTGCTATTGGCCTGTAACTGGTGGGACTAGTTGGTGGTTTGCCAGGTTTTAGAAAGGGTATTATGATTGCTTCTCTCCATGCTTGGGGGATTTCTCCACTCATCCATATTTTATTGAAAAATTTTAGGAGAGCCTCTATGGCAGTCTCAGAGAGGTGAGCAAGCATGGCATAATGTATATTGTTTGGGCCTGGTGCTGTCTTTTTACCGGATGTTAGTACTGCGTTTAGTTCATGCATTGTAATAAGCTGATTGTAGTCTTCATGTATGCATGTTCTGAAGGGAAGTTTTTGTTTTTCTACTATTGTTTTGTGTTTTTGAAAGGAGTGTGTGTAGTTGGACGAGCTTGAAACTGTAGAAAAATGCTCACCCAATATGTTGGCCTGTTCTTCTAATGTTGTTTGAGTACCGGGTGTTGTTAGCATTGGAAATGTGAAAGGAGTAAAATTTCCAGTGAATTTCCGCACCTGCTCCCACAGATTTTTGGATGTTATTGAGCTGTTTATCGAGGATATGTACTGTTGCCATGATGCCCTTTCTGCGTTGCGTCTGATGTATCGTGCTTTTGCTCTTGCTTTTTTAAAGTTTATGAGATTCTCATGTGTTGGATATCTCCGAGAAATGCCCCAGGCTTTGTTTTGTTTCTTTTTTGCATCTTTACATTCTTTTGTGTGCTAGTATTTGTGATTTTGTTTTACTATTCCAGAGGATTGAGGAATAGCTAAATGTGCGGCAGCTGAGATACAATTTGTGAACTTTTCATTGATCTCATTGATGTCAGTATTTTCTAAAACTATTTTCTCTAATGTGGCTTGTGCACTAAAAAGTTGCCAGTCAGCTAAATGTAGCTTCCAACACCGTGGTTTTGTGGGAACGACTGTTGACGATGATGAGAGACTTATTACAACAGGGAAATGATCACTTCCATATGGATTGTCTAAAACACTCCAGGTAAAATCGTTAAAAACAGACGGTGAACTAAAAGACAAATCTAAAACACTCATTTTCCCCGAGGTTGGGGAGCAGTATGTAGGTTTATTAGAATTGAGTAAACAGACGTCATTGCATAAAATAAAATCCTCTACGAGATGGCCTCTAGCGTCAGTTTTCTCGCTTCCCCAAAAACATGAATGTGCATTAAAATCTCCAACTACCAGGTATGGCTCTGGTAGCTGCTCTAAAAGATCCTCTAAGTCATGTAGTGTTAAATTAAAGTGCAGATCGATATATAGTGAGCACACAGTGATGGTTTTATGGGCAACCAGAGTGGCTGCGGCAGCTTCGAGTCTTGTTTTTAGTTGAAGCTCTCGTGCCGGGACACCGTTTTTCACTATGATGGCTACGCCTCCCGACAACCGGCTAGCCTGTACCCGATCGCGGCGGAAAACAGTGTAATTCTTAAGAAAGTTATTTTTTGGGGGACCTAAATTTGTTTCTTGTAGACATAAGGCGACAAGAGCGTGTGCTCCTAGTATGTCTTTTATGTCACTGTAATTGTTTAAAAGTCCTCTACAGTTCCATTGTATTATGAAAGCCATCTTAATTTTGTGTTTCTATAGGGTGGAAAGGTAGATCAAGTTGTTGATGGCCCCGTGACTCGGGGCCTGTCTTTTTTTGATCGATCCAGAGAACTCCGCCGACCGTCCGACGTGGACGGTGCGGGGCTGCCCGGGGCCGTGTCCATCGCCTCTGCGGAGGCGCTGGACGATCGTGCAGAAGGCACGTTCGCGTTCGAGTTTGACCTCGATCTGTGGGAAGAGGCCTTGAGGCCCGCCGACCCGGAGGTCTGCGCAGCCTGACTTGCAGTTGGCGGAGCAGCGTTAGCTGCTCTGCCTTGGGGCGCGGATGGCACCGCCACAGGCTCACTGCGAGTGACCTGGACGGGTGCCGAAGCCTGGTGTGGTGCGCCGCGCCCACGCACCACATCGGCGAAGTTTGTTTTTGCACTGAAGGAGAATGTGTTTGTTTGAGCATATCGCCTTCTTGCTTCCTTGAAAGAAATGTTTTGTGTAGTCTTGAGAGTAATGATTTCTTTTTCTTTTTTCCAAGAAGGACAAGCTCTGGAATAGGCAGCATGGTCTCCTTCACAGTTTGCACACCGCGGTGTAGCAACACATTCTTCAGTTTGGTGTTCCTTTGACGAGCATTTTGCGCAAGTTTTGCGGCCGCGACAACTCTGTGAGCCATGGCCGAATCTCTGACAGTTGAAACATCTTCGTCGATAGGGTATATATGGTCTTACATTTATTTTCAGGAAACCAGCTTCAATGCTTTCAGGCAGTATGCTGGTATTGAAAGTGAGGATCAGGTGCTTCGTGTCTATTTTCTTGTTATCCTTCCGGATCTTTATGCGCTCAATATTTATGACATCTTGGTCAGTAAGGCCTTCAAGCATTTCTTTCTCAGAGAGGTGGATAAAGTCGATTTCAGATATGACGCCTCGGACAGTGTTCAAAGATCGATGTGAAGTGACAGAGACTGGGATTTCCCCAATAGATGCAAGGATTGAGAGTTTAGAGTGTTGGACAGTGTCACGAAGTTCGAGCAGTAAGTCACCGCTGGCCATTTTGGATACCTTGTACCCAAGGCCCAAGGTGTCTGTAAGGCACTTTGTTACTAGGAACGGGGATATCAGACTTGCTTGTTTTCCTTCTGCTTCGCTATGGACAACATGAAATTTTGGGAAAGATAGTTTTCTTTTCTGAAAAAAATCATCTGCATCGTTGCGCCCTCTTTTGAGAGAGCGATCTGGTTTGGAAAATGGGGGAGCCATAAAATATTAATGTTTTTCGGTCATGGTGCCAGCCACCCACCATGGAGCCCAACAAGGGGACGGGACAGGAACTTGCGAGCAAGTCCTGCCCACGCCACCTGTACACCTTAACTATAACCTAATATGACCCAACTCAGGGTAGTTGGTCACACACGGTTAACCCTCGCCGCCAGGAAAAAGAGGAAAAAAGAAGAAAAGAGGAGGAGACAGGAGAGTTGTAAGAAAGAGATAGGAAAGTGAAAGATAGAGGGGAGGATAGGAAAAGGCGACTGCCGATTTCCCCCGGTCGGGTCAGGCCGGAGGTGCCGTCTACAGGAAGCTGGGGCAAAAGTGGCGTGTTGCCTCCGCCGAGGGGCCTTAAGGTTCCAAACGCTCGGCATCGGCTCAACCACCAGGATCCCCTTTTCCCCGGACACGGCGATGCCACGCACGGCTAAGCGCGGATGCTCGGGTCCGTGGTGACGCATTGTTCACCATCATCCCCTGCGGGGATGTCCCTGCGGATGCTCGGGTTAACCCCGTGGTGTCGCCACTCACCAACGTCTGCATGCTGCAGACGCCTCCCTGCGGGGAATTCCCACAGTAGTTCAAGTTCATACAGAGTTCGAGATCCAAAACGAAGAATGCCGCCAGTTAGAACAAACTACGGAAGGCAAGCATTATCTTTTCAAATAACGAATGTTTTGAACAGAACAGATATGATGCAGATAGACTTTAATAAAGGTGCACAATTTTTTAAGAAATACTCTAAGAAGTTTCTTGTGAACAACGGTACTAAATTCTCATTACTGTAAATATTCCGAAAAGGGGTAACCTTTGTTCTATCTTACATTCCTCTTATCATATCTTACCAACTGTGATATGATCTATTGTCTTCTCTTGGCGACGACTGTCACGGTTGCGTCTACTGGGTAGAAGTGCTAATGTGTAAAGCATGTATTGGTTCAATGCTGCATTCAGTATGCTCCCGAAGCCCCACTCAATTACTGTTTTTTTTTGTACCGTCACTCTGTTGTATAGAAAATGAAATTGTCTCTAATGCCGTGTGCTCCTGACAGGAAATAGCCAACTTTTGTTTTCCCATTGACTGATCCTAAGACGACTGCTTGACCGAACTTTGTTATGCTAATTTTGTTTTATGTACATTGTGCAAGGGGGCAGGGGCCTATGTCAGGCGCTCGGTCGCATTTAGACTCGGCCCCCTCTTGGACTGTGTCTGAGGAAACAATAAAGAAAGAAAGAGAGAAAGAAAGGAAGGAAGAAAGAGAGGAACAAATAAATAAAGAAAGAAAGAAAGAGAAAAGGAAAGGAAGGAAGAAAGACAGAAAGAAAGGAAGAAAGAAAGAGAGAAATAAATAAAGAACTAAATGAAGGAAAGAAAGAAAGGAAGAAAGAAAGAGAGAAAGAAAGAAAGAAAGAAAGAAAGGAAGAAAGAAAGGAAGAAATAGAGAAGGAAAGAAAGAAAGAAAGAAAGAAGGAAAGAAAGAAAGGAAGTGAGAAAGAAAGGAAGAAAGAAAGAAGGAAAGAAGGAAAGAAAGAAAGAAAGAAAGAAAGGAAGGAAGAAAGAAGGAGAGAAAGGAAGAAAGAAAAAAAGAAAGGAAGAAAGAAAGGAAGAAAGCAAGGAAGAAAGAAAGAAAGGAAAAAAAGCGTTAAAATTTACCAGACGACAGTCTATAAACAAGAATTATAATAACACCACAAGGTTCGGCAACTACTTAAAAATCACAATCAACAACGCGAAATGACTGTAGCGAGGCGTGTGTTACGCCATCACGAAAGTACAGAGAGACACCGCCCCCTTTTTTGTTGTCTCTCAAGAAAGACATCAGAATAATAGTCTGCAAATTGAACAACGTCAGAAGAATCATTGAAGCAGGTTTCTGTAAAAGCTAGAACATCAAATTTATGGTGAAGTACATTCAAGTAAGTGCCAACGGGATCTTATTTGTTTTGAATACTTTGTTAGTTTAAACAAAACAATGAAAATATGTTATTTTAATGGGAAGGTAATCCCATTACTGTATCGTTAAATTCATGTATCGCGTAGTAGTTGGGGCTTTCTGGAGATGCTTCGTAATCTATACTGCTAGAAGAAATTGAAAAACAAAAACAAAAAAAACTCAGTTGATGGACGCTCACGCCTCCTAATCATCGCTCTCAGCCTGCTTAGTTTCCTTGATATCACACAGATCTGCCTCGAATGAAATCCGCAAAACTGGTTCTCCTGGGCCCTTAAGCACCATCACCTTTCCATTCTTCTGCAACGTGAAGCAATCATCCATTTGCTGTGCCCTTGTGCATGCCAGCCACAAAAGATGCTTGTTTCGACTGGTAAGGTCATCGTAGAAGCGGACTTCTTATTGACTACCAACCAGTTGCTCACACTTATTCTTCAAGTTCTCTTTTGTTTTCCGAGAAACGAACCGCCGTAGAATGGGAGCCTTTCGCCCTTTTTTTGTAGAAAGACGGTGAATACCATCAATGTCGTCTTCAACAAGCGAACGAAGGCCAAGGGAAGCAGCCAAGTCATTGATTTTAGGCAAAAGGTTTTCTTTTTCTTCCCATTTGATCCCATGAATCTCAAGATTCTGCTGTCTACCGTACTGTTCAAGTTCGTTAACATGATCCTTTAAATCAGAAATCTCCTTCGCACTGACGGACTCCTTCGCCCTCCTGCCATACGCTCCTTGATGTCTGTTAGTTCATGGTCCTGCTTGGGTAGGCGCTGTAGCACTTCATCATACTTATCCGACATGTGTTGGACAGCCACTTGTTCATCAGTTACCGTTGGCTTTAACTGGGGAAGTGCATTCATCCTCTACACTAATGGCATCCGAAGGCATAGCTTTTTTTGCATATTTTCCACGATGTCCTTTAGTCTCTGCTCATAGAGCTCGTCCTGTTCGTTATTTGATTAGCTATGCGCATGGGGAGGAGCCACCTAAAAGAAATTGGTTGCTGGACGGCCGAGAAGTCCGCTATGACGCCACTGCACATGTCCGACATTTTAACTGCGCAATGCTGCTGTCAGCCTTTTTGCTTTTCTAGCTTCTGGCTGTTAGACCTGAACATGCTTTTCCAACATGGTAGTTGAATTCGCACGCTACATAGGTTACAAATGGGTCATTGGTTGGGATAGCAGCATGGCAGGAACGAGGAGGGTCAGGCACGCCTTGAGCCCTATGATTACGCACGGCTACCACTAAGCAGTAGCAACCGACAGCAGCAGCAGATGCAGTAATAAAATAAATAATACAAGAAGGAAAGCCACCAACCTGTGAAGTGGAAGAAAAGCGTCAAGCGCTTTCCAAGACAAGCGTTGTCGATGTGCTACTGCTGTTACTGCCGAATGCAAATGCGGAGCAATGATTCCCAGCATCACCGAAGAAACCTCGGTAGTTTGAACGTGGTTTCGGTGGTCAATGAGAGCAGGCCAGGTTTCCAGGATGATACAAGGAGATACGATCCGCAGTCTTCCAAACCCTGCGTCGGTGTAGGCAGGACATCCTTCAGATGCAGCGCAGCCGCAGTGGAGCCACGCGCCATAGGTTGAACTCGAACGGAGGCCCAGCCGTAAAACTGCGAAGTAGAAAAAAAGCGTCAAGCCCCTTACAAGACAACCGTCATCAATTTGCTACTGCTGCTACCGCCGAATGCAACTGTAATTATTCCCGTATTCCACATCTACTGCATCTTGGGGGATTGGCCTAAACATTCGACCAAAGAGACTATTTATACGCCAGCGCTCTATCTCATGAGGGGCAATATGAGACGAAAAGCTGGACAGATGTGTATGTAGGCCTACACCCTATTTCGCTATTTCTAAAACCTCGTCGCGAGAACAGTAGGCCTTTCACTAAGCCACGGATTTCATTAATAACATGTACTGAAGGCACACTAATAGCTCTATTTACCTGTAATGTGAAAGAGCATAATGTGGAACAAGGGACTAGAATTCGATAAAGCCGGAAATTCCTCCCGCGTGCTAGGAAGTAAAGGAGCCAGGACAAAAGAGAAGCTCAAATATTTCTGCAGATATTACAGGACTGGGACGGAGCAGCACCCCTACTAGTGAAACAAAATGCCACCCTGAGTATGACGGCTGCATCACCTCAAGCATGATGAAACCCTAGAAGTGGGCTAAAGCCGCACTTTTTCGTTGGAAGGGTGCGGCTAAAAAATTAAAAAAAAATTGGCCAAAACTAACGAGTGCCTCGAAAGTGAGCGTTCCACAACGGAGCTTGATCGCTGAGTCTATATATTTCACATATGGATGGAATATAGCACCCAGAAAGCAGCTACTCGCACGCGCTGGTTCTGAGTTCGTGCCATTTTAACCATTCAGCAGAATATTTACAGCACGTTGGCAATAGAGTGTAACTAATAAACTCAATGTTTCTCATCGGACTGGTGTAAAATGTTTTCGGGCTGCCAAATTGGCATTACGGAGTAGCGTAGTTTGTCTCATTGACGGCACTCTTTCTAGTCATTTCCAAGACTGGGTGCTGTTTTCAGATTCTCCAGTGCATCTCTCGATGGGCGAACTTCTGGTTTGGTTTGGTTTATTGGGGTTTAACATCCCAAAGCGACTCAGGCTAGGAGGGACGCCGTAGTGAAGGTCTCCAAAAATTTCGACGACCTGGGGTTCTTTAACGTGCACTGACATCGCACAGTACACGGGCCTCTAGAATTTCGCCTTCATCGAAATTCAGCCGCCGCAGGCGGGATCGAACCCTCGTCTTTCGGGTCAGCAGCCGAGTGCCGTAACCACTGATCCACCGCGGCGGGGCGATGGGCGAACTTTTGCCGTAAGACCTGTTATTTTCTCTGAAAAAAAAAATAATGTTGTGTTGTACCAAAACCTCGACTGAACTGTATCCCGAACCAGTTCGGAACGGTCCTTCCCAATCGTTCCAGTCCGGTTTCGGTTCGAAGACGAAAAACAAAGGGTTCGGTTAGGTTCGGTTCCAGTTCCGGGCAAAAATACGGGTTAATTTTGAGTTTTGAATTCTAGTTCGGTTCCGATTCAACACCCTGCTCTCAAGCATTGCCGCTCCCTACAGCTCGATTTAAATCATTACGTTTTAACTTAACGTGATGCTTGAGTGTAGAACTGGTAATCTACTTCAGCTCAGGACTTGAGCGGGTACGCCAAATACTGCGACCCATCGCGTCAAGGACCCAGGAGGGTCACTCATTTAGTACAATGCACGCGCCCTCAGGACGTATTCCCGAGGTAGATGAGGACCTTCACGGCGCACAAGCCACGACAGAAAGCGTCTTTAAGTGGTGCCTATCAATTGATTGTTTGGGTTGGCTGTAACTGCGCTGTTCGCGGGTCTCTTCAGACGAAACATAACAAATTGCTGTAAATAGCATTTCTTAGATAGAGTTTCGGGGCCGCCTCATTGTTAAAATATGTCAACCTTAAAAATTTCGCCCTTTAAAAACTATAAATGACAGCGGGAAATAATATCGGCAAATTCCAGAAGACCCAGAGGGGCCTCCTTCTGAAGAGAGGCGAAGGGGCAAAGAGGAAGGTTTAGTGTTAATGTCGCTTGAAGCCTGTGGCCAATAAGCGGAGGGCAGCAAGCAGTTGAATTCTTCGCAGCAGCTTTGGCGTCCCTTCGCAGCAGGCACAAATCATCGTTGGGGCGTTGGTCCGATATAGTACGCCCCACGTGGCTTAATGCCACGCCTACGCGTCACTCTCTCTCTCTCTTCGGGCTGCGAGTCCCTGATTGGCGCGTCTCCTCACACAGCAACATGTCGAGGCTCATCAGCAGCCAATGGGACAGCGGCTGGAATAAACCATCGAGAGACCGGATGACTACGGATACGTCGGCACGGCATACCTGTGGCTCGGTTTTCTCGGGAGCGACGCGCGGGACATGCACGCGCTAGACGCGTGACGGAAATGGTAATATGACAGACCGGACGGCAGAAGGTGACCTGTCTCAGAAAACAATCGATTCATGTACAAGACCGCGCTGTCGACCAGCCCGCTGCCGCTCGGGCTGCGAGCTGTCCTTGAGGGGAATTTTCCGTCAGTGAGGCGGCTATTCTCAAGAGGTGGCGCTGTCAGGCTGTCGAGGCTAGAGTTCCTGTATATGCTGAACTCTAGTCGAGGCTAAAGCCCCGCGATAATTTGAAAGTAGCGTCTTTCTGTGAACTATGCCGCCGCGCCGCGCACCCTCGCCGATCCTCCTCTCCCATCGGCGCTTTCTCAACGGTGATTGGCTCCGCGGGCGGTCTCCGGGAAAAGCGCGCGGAAAGTTCGCTCTTTTTGTGTTTTCATTTTTCGTCGGCGCCATTTTTTGGCCAGCCGCCGCTGCTACGACCGAGCTCCCTGGCATTGCGCGCTTGCACTTCGCGTTATTCGCGCTCTTTTAGTGCAGCGCTATGCCGAGTTGCTGCGCACTTCAGTGCACAAGCCGGCGTGAAAAAGCCTTTGTTCTTTTCGCGATTCCGAGCGGTAAGAAAGACAGCATTAGAAGAAAAAAGCGGCTGCACAACATCGGCCGCAAGAACTTTACCCCGACGAAGACTGCCCACCTCTGCGAGCAACTGTGCATTTCTTCCAATCGACTGTGTATACTGAAACTGCATGCATGCGCATCACAAAGCCAACAACCTCACTTAATTCACTGATCATTTTGCGTCGTTATGCGTATTATTGTTGTCACTTCATGGTTCCGCTCAACGTGCTATAATAGCGGCGGCTGGTGCATACAATGTGTGTGCATGTGTTAGCAAGTGTCGAAGCGAAAGTGTTGGTATGCGTGCAGAGGTATTAGCGGTGCGGTAAATTTTTCGAACCTCTGGTAATGGTGCACATTGCAGTAATGCGGCGCCTGTCCCGAGCGAGATTTAACCTAGGTTTTTTTATGAATGCAACTTGTCTAACGATCTACGCTTATTTTTTGATTTGCTGAACCGTTACGCTTCTAGCAGGTGAGATTATCAATGCCACAATCTCGGAAAAGACCTCATACTGCATGCACATAAATAATTCATTTTTTAATAACTTCAGTGCTTTCCATTGTTGCCTGAATGTACTTAAGTATTGTAATATCCAATGCATGCCATTTTTGTATATTCATTGCTACAGTTTGCGATCATTCGCTTTAGTTGAGCATGGTCGCGTAGCCTTTTGTTCAATACATAATCAGCTCAAAAACAATAGGCCTACATCTGAGCTGTTTCATTTCCATAAGCATGTTTTTGTTTTCTGTGTTTTGTTTTGAGGACTACACCCAACGGGTGACAGATGTCCACAGCTGGCTTATTCGTGGTTTTTATGTATATTTTCGGCGTAAAACTACACCACTCATCTGTAATAAACATTGCATCTGAAAAACTGTGTGTCATATTGTGACTGTATTTATACTCAAGACTTCTATTAGTCAGGCACTTGCTTTAGGATAGCCTTGACTGTGGCTGACCAAATTGTTAAGACCCTATAACTTTTTGGGGGGTTTTGTCACGGTCGTTGCTATCAGTTTTTTTCTTTCCTAACGTAACATCTCTTTAAGCGGATTTAATAAGGAATAGAATGTGGGTGGAAAATGCCCAAGTGTGCCAAACTTTGTGGGTGGTCTACCTAAATTTGGAAGCCAACACTGAGTTTCCCATAGTCAAATTAGGTTGGACCAAAATGTTGGTCAAATATGGATGATGTAAAATTTATGGGTTCCAGAGAGACAAATTTTGGGGATAGCCCACTTAATTTTGGAGCTCACCAGTGAATTGGTCATATTAAAATTAGGCTTGACACCAATTTTGATGAAATTCGGACAAGGTCAAATTTCGGTGGTTGAGAGGGCCAAATTTTGGGTTGCGGACACTTTCCTTGGATGACGGAAAATCGGTGCGCGGATCTTTGGCTCTCGGCTTCGGCTCGACATCTCCTCAAGGTCGCCGACAGCGGGAGCTGAAGTCGTTTCATGCTTAATAGAAAAAAGTTCATATTCGTTTTTAAGCCACCGCGAAAATTCTCAACTACAAAAACGACTAAGCCGTTGCATGTGCACTGCGCGGTGCCAAACTCAGACTGAACCTTAATGAAAAATTTTAGAACGGCCATCGAAGCAAATGCCCCAGCTTGTTCCCAGCAACCATCCCACTTCTGAAACTCCACTCGTGAACAACTTCATAAACTGTACTTCCGCGATAATTAGTTCGAAGTGAATCTACATTTAACTAAACATTGGTATGCTGAAAATATTCAGGAATGTTCAAATATATTGTAAATATTATGCTTTATATACTATGCTATGTTGAGACAGACGGTATTGAAAAGTCAAAAAGAATGTGAGATGTATGCAGCAAGTGGTCTTGTTCGTGCCGCAAGCGCTCGTAATTGGCACTTTCATGGCGCGTACGACACGCTAATTTATGTGGCTCGTGGTAGTCACGCGTGTCGCATGTCTTTCTCGTGTTTTTATGCAATAACAGAGCGTGGAAAAAGCGCGCACCTAAGAGCACGCGCATGTGTCGGCCAACCGCCCGGACGGCGAGCGAGCGATGGCCAAAAAAGCGTGCCGTGTGCACCGCGCGCAGCCGCCGGGCGAGGATATTCGAGGAGGAAAACGCCGGAGTGGAGGAGAGTGTCGCTACTTTCAAATTATCGAGGGGCTTTAGTCGAGACGCGTTGCTATGATAAGAAAAAAATAATTAGGAACGAATTTCACTGCTTACAAAAGTTCTTACTCGTGAAAAAACGGTGAATCATTCAGGAAAACAATTGAAAGTGTGCGGGCCTGAAGATCGGTTGCACATTACCGGCTTGCGTTTTTAATTTTCACGAAAGAAGTACACATGTATTTTGCCGGCTTTCTTGGTCTTTGGGCATGCAAAATAATCTCGGCTGTGTTTGAAACAGCTACCTGCCGGGGCAAAAGCGCATTGCTTAACCGCTGTACTATTACTAGTATAAAGACTCCGCGCTATCTACGAATGCTCTGAGAGCGTCGTCACGCCATCAACACCACCTGATCACCAGTGGATCAATTGTATTTCCCCACCAAATTTAAAAACTACTGACCCTTAAAATTCCAAAGGACCCCCTAAATTTTGTAACTAGGATCTCCCAAGATAATATTAAGGTGGATTTATTGGTTGGGATAAGGGGGATTAGTTGGTGGGATTAATATAATCCATATTACATTCCAACTCAAGGCACTCGAGCATCCTAGACGCTGAAGACTCATGCACACCATGTAAGGCCAATATAACTGATTCCAACAGCGGTTCTAGCGAGAAAATAGCAAGAACATTAAATCATTATTGTAGAACCATAGCACGCTACCTAAATGTTATCGCACTCAGTTCTTTAGAAACGTGGTTACGAAGGCCCTCAAGTTTGTTTTTCATTTTTTTCTCTAAACAGGACGTCGGGAAAGGATCCTGCATATACAGAGACCAACGCGATATAAATGCTAAAGTGGAATTTCAATAGCTCGACAGCGACCAAGACGCGGCGCATGTGGTTCTTACAACCCCGAAAAAAGTCACTGGAGGAAATAATACAACGCTGTAAAAACCAAGAAAATTAAGGGTGGCGCACTCGGTCGTAGGTACGCGACATGTTAAGATGCCGGCGGTGATCATATCTTTCAGTTCCACCAGCGCAGGAAACCAAGCCTTTGGAGATCGCAAACATCAATTCACACCCTCCAGATGGGTTACTCCAGCTAGAGTGTGTGCTACCCGTCAGAACAAGTTTTGCACGGAGGCCTTCGGGTTTTCCAGAGCTGAGGACCTGAATGAGCGGCCATAATAGCGGGTCGCGGCTTTGTTCCGATACAATTTTGCGAAAGGGAGGAATGGGGAAGAGGCCAGGCCCACGACCTCGGTTACAGCCGAATCTGTGGTCGCCAGAAAGGTCTGTGAAGAGGAAGATTTAATGTTAAGATCGCTTAAAACTGATCGCGAATAACCGATGGGCAGTGAGCGGCTGCATGTTTCACAATATCTTTCGCGTTCCTTTGCAGCATGCACAAAGCATTGTTCGGGCGTTGGTTCGATACAGTACAATACACTTCGCTTCTTACACCTACGTCTCAATCTTTTTGGGCCACGAGCCGCTGATTGGCGCATCTTCTCGGGCCGCAAAATGTCGAGGCTGGTCGGCAGCCAATAGCAGAGCGGCTGGAATCCACCATCGGGAGACCGGATGACTACGCATGACGTCCGCGCGGCGTACCTATGGGTCAGTTTTCTCGGGGATGACGTGCGACACATGCATGTGATAGACACGTGACGGAAATGGTCATGTGACAGACCGGATGACAGAAGGCGGCCTGTCATCGAAAACAATCGATTGCACGAACTGTCCTTGTGGGGATTTTTTCGTCGGTGAGCGCGACTCTCTTGAGGTGGCGCTGTCAAGCTATCCAGGCTAGGGTGCCTCGATGCCAGCGCCGCTTTTCAGGGTGGGGACAGCCTTTGTACCACCCTGCGCCGCCTCTCGGCGCCATGTTGGTTCTTTCCCGCCGGCCGTTGACCTGAGCGGACGTGCGTGCGTCGGTACGTTTCACTGTCCTCGTGGCGTTGTGGAGCGATAGCTCGCGTTTTGTGTACCGCCTTGTGAAGTGTTTGCTTGTTAAAAAAACATGACTGGCTGTTGTGTCCCTCTGTGCACTGGATCGAGCGCGAAAGGGCAACGGGTATTTCGTTTCCCCCGCAACTCTGAACGAAGGAAGAAATGGGCAGCGCAAGTAAAACGCGACAACTGGGCACCGACGGACACAACGAAAATATGCGAGGTAAGGTAGATGATTTTGTGACACAGCGTTACGATTGCGTTCCTTAATATTCATTTTCATAAAGAAGCACAATGTAATCTTGGCGTGCCTTTTGTAGTAATAAGGCGGCAGTATAGTGTGATCGGTTTGACTTGTTGCAACGGCGAGCTTTTTTTTTCTAGCTAGAAGCGTCGGGAAACTTGATAACTTGTTTCTTTGATGAGTTCGTTTGTTGGTTTGTAAAGGCAGTAGTAGTTTATTTGTTCGACACGGGTGTGCGTGAGGCAAGTGCATTACGATTCTATTCTGCTTGCCGGCTGGTCGCTCAGTGATATACTCTGGTTGGTTTTTCATTGTTACAGCTCCACTTCGATCAGGATCAATTTGAATTGAATCGTCAGGATGGACGACGGCTGCTCAAGTGGAATGCCTTGCCTACTCTCTTCGATTTCAGGCGTACGTAAATCTGAATATTTTTTAACTTTTGACGTGTGAAATTTCTAATCGGTGCAGTCATATTTCATGTGCTTTTTCCTTTCTTCTCTTATCAATTCTTGAATGCAGTACATGGTTCGTGTGCAAATTTATTGCTTTTGTTTTACCCCGACTGCACTCGTTTAAGGCTTCTTTGAGCATGCAAAGTGCATATTTAACAAGCAAAAGACGTTGAACAAGACTTACAAGCTAGTTGAGCAGTGCAAGCGTATATTCATTTTGATTTTATGCATTTGTAGCTCTAATTGCTAGCAGGCTTTTTTCTCAAAGTTGCTCTTTTTTTTCACCTTGAATTTATATGTCCTGAGACTGCACAAACTGCGTACAAGCTTTGAAGCTTCGGCTAGGTTGTTTTTAGACATGTTTGAGAATGCATAGCTGGTTAGGTTTGGTATCGGGCTTTAACATTCCAAAGCGACTCTGGCTATAAGGGACATAGATACTTATGATCAGTATATTATGTTTTGTCAGCTTCCCCAGGAGCAAAACCATATCGAGGCAAAACGGAATGCCCTGCGTGGTATTGCATGCTTTGAGAGATGAAACTTTATTGCAGAGATCTGATACGTCTTTGTGGAAAGAAATGTTTCTTCGTAGCATGCTGATGCAGAAGTCTGCTCAAGCACTTGCTGCATAGAAGCTTGAAAGCAACTTTGTTAAGCAACAAAAAGCAATAAAGCGCTGGTGTTTGTCCTTCTCTTGTGTCGTCTTTCATTGGGCTGTTTTTCCAATTTGTAAGACTTTATATGGACAGTAAAAATAACATTTTCTTTGTGCGCGGACAAATGGTTAGGGACGCCGCCATTTGTATACCTGATATTTACATTTCAGAGAAGTTTCCAGCTCACTCTAATACTTTTGTCGCATTGTCATGATTTTATTATTTTTAATTTTTCCAGCTCGGCCCAGCCATAGAAAGCCTCCATGTCCACGGACACTGCCAACAGCCCCTGTCATCGAACAGAGTCCACCTCTTTCATAAGGGGATTGTGAGGACAGTAATGACTCCTCCGACATTACTGAGCACAACAAGAATGTGAAACAATCCAGTGATATCTTTTCTCTGCAACCAAGCAAGTTGATTAAGAAGTTGCAGGACTTGCAAAGAAAGAATGCTGCACTCAATGAGCGGCTGTTACGTTCCAGAAAGAAACTAAAGAAAACGGCAAAACAAAGAAAGCGTCTTCAAGATAAAATATCTGCTTTAACTTTCAATCTGAAGTTTCTCAATGAAGACCAGAAGTCTGCCTTGCACAAAAGAAACAGAAAGGGGTGCGTGTGAGTGCCGAGACTGTGAAAAAGGCTGTCCAGCTTAAGTTTGCCTGCGGCTCAACGGGCTATGATGTGTTGTTAGAGCAGGGAAACCCTTTGCCCTCTAGAAGAACTCTTTGTAGGCGTCTTCAACATCTCTCATTTCAGCCTGGTGTCCTTAAAGAGATATCCGACATCACGGAAACAAAAGTTGCAGCTATGGCAGACATTGAAAAAGACTGTGTTCTTTTTATGGACGAAATGGAAATAAGAAAGGGACTAGAACTCGACCGTGGCAGTGACACATTCCTTGGAACAACGACGCTTCCAGAGAGTGACCAACCTGCTAACCATGCACTTGTGTTTATGGTGGGTGGGATGAACACCCGATGGAAGCAAGTGATCGCCTACCACTTTACTGGGGCATATGTTTCCGGAGACACACGGAAAGACTTCGTGTTACACTTGATTCGTCTCTGCACACAAATATCACTGCGTGTGTTGTGTGTAACCTGTGATATGGGTTCGTCTAACCGTGCCATGTGGCGGGCTTTGAATCTCTCCAGTTCACGACATTCAGTGACTTTGTGCAGTGTACCACACCCATGTGATGAACAAAAGGAACTTCACTTCATGGCAGACCCTGCGCATGTTCTAAAAACATAAGGGGACACCTTGTGCGTAAGGATGTCATGCGCCTCAATGATGACATTGTATCCGAACATGGACTAAGAAGTGCCGATGTTTCCGTACAGCATGTTGGACGTGTAATTGATCTGCAGCGAGATTCCCAGCTACAGGTTGCCTGGAACCTTGCTGATGTTCACATATCAAATGGCCACTTCACGGAAATGAAAGTAGGCATTGCCGTGCAGTTTTTTCGAGAAGTACCACCAGCTATTCGGTTCTGGATTGAAAAAAAAGAGCTTCCTCCTGAAGCAGAAACGACAGCATGGTTTTTCGACCTTATCTTCAAATGGTACACGCTCATGACAGCGCGCCATCCTGTAGTTGCTTTGAGCCATCTCCATGAAGCAAAATACAAGCAAGCCATTTCAACTCTGACTCTTGCTTCTGATGTGATCAGAAGTCTCCACATTGGCGTCAAGGGTGTATGGAAGCCATGCCAGACCGGCGTCGTGATGTCAACGGATGTGATAATGAAACTGCATGCTGTTCTGATCAACGAGCGTAGGTACAGCCGGCCAAATCTTTAGCTCGCGTGCCTGACGGCCGCGTTTTCCGTGCTCCTGCAGCTTGTGACGGAGCAAACTAGTGAAATTATCCAGTCTAAGCCAACGGTCGTCAAGCCCATGCGTGATACTGAGCTTTTTGCAAATTTGCTTCGCCGCAAAGCGCAGGAGCGCGAAAAAGCGGCCGTCACGCACGCCAGCTAAAGATTTGGCCGGCTGTACACATTCGTGCTGACTGGAAGGCTTGCTCAAGACTGCCTTGAGAACCTATTCTCAGTTGTACGAATGAAGAGTCCCGTAACGAGTGCATATGATCTGAAAAACGCACTGAGAATAGTGTCGGTGAGTCAATTCCTCAAGGTACCGAAGACGTCAGGATATGAAATCGATGATAGTAGCTACCTTGTCGATTTGCTTTCAGCAGAAATTAAACAAGTGCAAAGCATCACCCAGTCGGAAGAGAGTGATGAGAGAACAGACTTCAATCTCGACTTAGAGGAAGTATCTTCTCTTGAGGAAGATGTGCTTGCCCACTTGGCAGGCTTCTAATGCCAATTGTCCGCAGTGTCGAACACTGCACTGTGTGCATGTCCATGCTAGTGGCTACAGAACCTGGACAGGAACATCACCTTACTCAACTAAAGGAATATGTCCAAGGTGGCAGAAATTTAATTTATGCCTGCAGACAAGTGCTGGACTTTGTCTTTCAGTGTGAGAGTGCTTTCAAGTCCTTTGCTGAAGCTGAAGACCTAACCCGCCTTTGAAAGTACTGAAAGAAATTATTGCAAAACATCTAACCTTTCCAGAAAACCCATGTTGTCTCCACAAAGATGTGATTAGAAAACTTCTGGAGCGCTTTGTCTCCACTCGGCTTCGCATATATCTACGATGGCTTAACACTCCTGAGAAACCAGCCGAGTGTTACGCCAACAAGACTGTGGCAGGTACGAGCCTACAATAAGGCAAGCAATTAATATTGTAAATAAATTGTGTTTGATTGCTGGAAAATGTTCTTAGTCATTTTTCCTCTTCAATAGGCACTTGAACTGCTGTCGGTCTACTCATGCAACAATTCATTTTTCTTCTATTTACACAAATATGATTAGAAATCCATAATAACAAACAAAATTATTATTACAAGTGCTGCGAACTCAAAACTCCATCCAAGTGTAATAAAAATTGTAATAATAATTCCAGTGATGTTTGTGGGAAGCGTACGAGTGAAAAAAGTGTATAAAAAAGGGGTAACCTCGCAAGAAAATATTGCCACCTTCAGGTTGCGATACACGGGACGTGTTTCGCACACCCTCTTTGGAAACGAATTGTTTATGTAAGCAGACTGCTAACCAGACGGCAGAGAAGAAAATTTACATCACGGTGCTATTGGCTTTACACGCCCGCCTCCTGCTCTCTGACCGATAGCTAACCTGCTGCCGCAACACACCCAGCGCATTCGAAAGAACCAAGATGGCGCCGAAAGGAGTGGGTATCGCCACCCTGAAAAGCAGCGCTGGCATCGAGGCACCCTAATCCAGGCGTGGTATCTGAGGTAGCGCAAAACGGGACAGGGGATAGAGAAAGACGAACACAACACAGGCGCTGTGCGTCTTTCTCTGTCCCTTGTCCCGTTTTGCGCTGTCCCACGTACTATGAATCACAGTTACCCATTCGCCCAAGTTTCTACCCTTGTCCAGGCATGTTTCAATGATAAGAAAAAATAATTTCGAGTGAATTCCGTTGCTTTCAATCACCACAGTACTGCTAGGCACAAGATTCACTGCTCAGTGTTCTTGCTCCTGAGAAAACGGTGGACCATGTAGAAGAAGAATTGAAAGTGGGTCGGTTTTAAGATTGGTCACGCATGTGCGGACTATGTTTGTATTTTTCACGAAAGAACTACACATCTATTTTGCCTGTTTTCTTGGTTTACCCGCCTTAAAATAAACTTTCATATATATATTTATTTATTTTGTTGCGCTATGATGCTAAATATTAGGTTACTGACATATTAGATTAAAGCAAGGAACAACGATAACCGGGAAATACGTGGCTGCTATTCGCTGGTTTTGCACAAGTCGTGTTTCTGAAATATCTGCGAAAAGCATGCTTTGGTGTTTACAGCCCCACCTGTTACGGCAAAGTTTCTCGGCAAATGCATAGTAGTGTTTCTCGCGTTTCTCGCCAAAAAGCATCATCTATCACGTGGCCAATCCGTGTAGATAGCAGGCGCCGCGCGCTTTCCGCTATCTTCGTTGCTATCAGGTGGGTCTCAAAAAAAAAAAACGGCCCCAACTGCCATGAAACGCCACTCAAGACATGATGAAATTAAAGCCCCTTCACCTGAACTGACTCCAAGGCGTGCGCCATTCTGCCCACCTTCGCAGTAGCGGCCACCGAAATTATGATAAACCGCCAACCCAAACGGGGTCCCCTAGTCGCGTTGCTGGAGAGCCATGGATGTAGCCGAGTCGGATCGTAGTGCTCCGTACGCTGCACGTATGCGGGAGGCTAGAGCCACTAACAGGCGGCGTGTCGAACGCAGGATTGACGCTTTCGGTACGCTGCAAGAAGAGAAGCCCAAGTCCGTGCCGACACTTTAATCACACCATAAAGCGCTGGCTGGTATACCCTGCCATCCCCCACTCGTCCGTGGCAGCAGCATTCAGAACATATGAAACAATTCCGAAAGTGCTGGAAGCCCTCCACTAAGGCGTCCATCACCGCGTATGTGTCGCTTCTGGTCGTTAAACCAGGCAAAAATAAAAAAGTTCAGTTTCATCTTTACATACCGTTCCACTAGGATGTCTCCGTGGTGTGCTGGTGGTTATATGCCGACCAGCAAAGGTATCTCAATTATTCTGGGGGCCATTTAGGCATTGTTTGTGGAGTACAATTTAGCACGGGGTATTCCGTTTGTCGAAGACCATGGTTCCCTCCTGAACCCCAAAAATAATGCCTTTGGTCACAACAATTTTTGTGTGACCGCATGCATCCTCCGGAAAATGTGTGTCCTAAGGTGCGTTGTAGCATCGGCACTCTTTTTCTAATATAAAAGAGAGTTTAGGCGGCTTCCTAGGCTCTGAACAGGCTCTGCATTCATACTAAGCACAAAATAGCAAGGATGTGGTTGCACCAGGCATATCTAGATTAGGCCTGATTTACATGAATTTGGCTCAAATACACTCATTGCCCTGAGGCACGATTCAAAATAAACTGAATAGAAGTTAGTCAATAAATAATTTGTTCAGCGAAGTGAACAACAATTTGGTGGCATTGCTGTAAACACGGACAACAGCTTTGCGTTTTTATTCAACAGCTGTAGTCTATAAGATGACAGCACTATTTCAACAATAGTTAGTGCTCACTTTGCAAAGGATTACCCGCTGCAGATGAGGCAGTTCAATAGGTAGTCTTTGCATGTAGTGTCGCTACGCGCACATTTTGATTATTTTGACCTCTTCTCATGGTTTCTCTCCTATAGTGATACAGATATACTTCGCTCCCTTTGTTCGTGTCGAATGGACATGCGATTTAGTATCTTACTAAGTACACGAACACGAGTCTCCCGGCTTTATTACACATCAGACCGCATACAGCTCGCTCTAGTGTCTGAATGTGTTGTACAAGTAACTGTTCTTTCTCGTCGAAAAGAATGCACCGCTTAGGTTTCAATGAAAATTTGTGCATTTGGGCTCCTTTACATGCCGTCCTTTTCATTCCTGCTCTATGGCAGGCGTCGTTAGGACGTCAAACGATTGGCGGCACTGGCGCTGTCTGCTGCGCTTCAGAGCTCTCATCGTATATTCCTAGCTCCAGTTTCCAATCAGTCTTTTCCTACACTATGTTCAAATCATCCGGGAGAGCTATAGAACAAGGGCACTGCTTTGTAAGTGAGAATCACACCATTATCGTTCATTTAGGCCCTACAGAACAGCAGCTTACCGCGTTCTGCCACAAGTGTTGCCTGCTGCTAAAGTAATTCCCTTATGGCAACGCGAAACGCGAGCATTCCTAAACTTTATACAAGATTACGCCTACAACAAATTATAAACAATAAACAATTCATCTAATTCAAGACAAATGATCGGTTTACCTGCACAGCAGCGAAAAATTTGACAAAGAAATTCGCAACTTTTCGACAGCATTCTCCTTTACTGCGGCTCTCCTCTCTACCCAATTCTTTTTACCTGCCCGGGAAAGAACAGCCTCGTCACCTTTGAGCTGAGTTGCAGGGACATTTGGATGATAATGAAAGCTAAATATTCAGTCAATTTGATTGCACGCTTAAGAACTAAGCCACGCGAAGTAAAAAAATGTCGCTGTTTTACCATTTCGAATTATTGCCCCCTATCCCCCAACTGCGCTTATAGTGATGCAAAGAGAAATGATGTCACGAGTGCGTACTATTTAGGATCGGCGTATGAGGTTTTTCAACTTGATGTTCAGCCCCACAATCTCCTACCAGAAGTCTTTATGGTAAACGGTCGATCTTGCTGAACTCTCAGGCCAACCATGTTTTCCCGAAAATGGGTAGAAAAAGCTGTACTGCCACGATCTGCAAATGGAACCTACCGCGTGCAGGGATGAACGACGCAGCTGAAATGCGGCACCAAGCAGGATCAGACGATCAAAGAGCAAGAAACGGTGGGATATCAGCATTGTGCTAAACGACAAGGACAGAGGTACAGACACACTGTTATGACGAAAACTGCAACTGGCTTGTGCCAATCAAATTTTTATCTTCAGCAATACAAGTGCTAATAAACAATGCAACATACTAAATGCCGCAGAAACGAGACGTGGAAGCGCACGCTGGTATACAATATAAAGGCTGTCGATTAAAGGTGGCCCAAATGTAAGTTTGAATAAAATTGGTGTATGCTGTCCTTTTCAATGAGCGACGTGCTTTTTTTTAGTATTAACCAGGGTATCTTTATATGTTGCCTTATTTGGACAGTGTAAAATAATGGAATTTTTCCTGAGTAGCTTTGCAGCATATCTGTCTCCCTCCTACCCGCTCGTCGCACTGAATTTTCATTCTAAACACTGATGTCGCACTTAACTCGTTGTGAACTACATCTGGGCCTCACCTTGCTCGGCTGTTTTTATGCAAATGAAAGAAGCCAACAAGCCAAACTGTTGGTTTCCTTCACATGCATATCATAAACGAGCCCCTCATTTTCCTTCCCTCTTCAGCTCAGTATTTTAATAGAGCATATATGAGCTAAAAATATATATCTATTTGAAGGCGTACGAGGCCCTTGACTAAACATTCCATCGAGCAAATATTTTATCTTGTGGAACAGTCAGCGCAAACTGTGCAAAAAATCTGCACAAACGACACAAGGGACGCAGGAAAGAAGAGGATACAGGACGACGACAGGCGCTTATGTCCTTCCCGTATGTTAATCTTTCCTACGTCCCTTGTGTCGTTTGCGCAGATTTTTTTCACAAGATGCAGCACCAACTAGCCCGACGGCAGCTCTCCCGAAACATGTTATCAGTACACTTGCTAGATCAAAATATGCGAGCAGGGCTTAAAATTTGGTGCATGTGCAGGTAGCACCATTGTGAAAGGGAACACATTATCCGTATTCAGCTTATTTCATAATTCCCTAATTCATAAGAATGAGTTAAAATCACACTTGTTTGTTTGTTTTAAGTGTTTTTCCTCTGCACGGATAATAAGTGCAAGAATTATTGGAGCTAGCTAGAGACGCCCATGTTGCGCATTTTTGACACGGAATCGCAACCACCGATCTACGTTCATATGGTGCAAGCCCACCGTCCCGTTTTAGCTCTATGCCACAACTTGAAAAGCTTACCTTAATGCCATTGAACTTGCTGTCGGTGCCTTGTCACCCGGTTTGTGCACTGCTCATCCGTCTGGCTGATATCCGCCTTGTGCGTCGGTATCGGCCACGTCACGGTTACACGGTCCTGAGAACAAAAGATATGCCGAGCAGCCGAGGCAGCAGTCAGGGCATATGGTGCGAAAGAAGACGCGCCGTCGCCGATTCTCTTTTCAACCTCACTGCTGGGCGGCTGAGGCGTCTGCAAGGTGACTGGGTGACGCGCAACGAAGGGTGTCAAGTGACGCTGTCAAACAACACAAAATCATCCTCCCTATACTCCGTTTCATACATCATGTGCAACGCTGTGAAGGCTACGAAAGTAGTCCGCAGAAAAAAATAAAGAGAGTGGTATCACTCCGCGTTGTTTTGTGGCCGTGTGGTCTAACGCGTCGCCCCAGAGATTCGACAGGCAGTGGGGTGCGTGGGTTGAAATCCGCGATGGTGAAAGTTTTTTTTTCGCACATTTTTTTTCATCGCAAGTTGAATTTCGCGTGACTTCAATGAGAAAACTCGTTTTGTTCAGAATCGCTTGAATATTATGGCGTGTTCTGAAATGAACTGCATGCATCTGTTCATTTAAGCATACCGCGTTAATGTGAGCTGTTCGAAATTCGTTGTCAATGCGCTCGCACCGGCTTTTGGTCACCAGTAGCGGTTTTCTTCCCGATTCTGCAGCATTGTGACTATTCTTTTTAGATGCAAGCGAGAGGTTTGTGCGAAAGATGACGTTCATTCGTCGGGTTTAATTAATTAGCACATTGGTGAGTGCTCCGCCATGGCCCGATTAACAAGTGGCCGTCTGCAACTTTCGGGTCAAAATATTTTTACACACACCACCTCGATATGGCCTGTTTTCCCGTGTTAAGTGTTAAATTGAGAACATAGTGTTGATTCACACAGCGAGAGAAAATAGGACTGCCTCAACAGTTAGATTTGTTGTCGTGCACAAATGTATATGAAGGCAATACACAGGCGAGTCAGCTTGTCTCGATTTCCCTGCTCTCCTAGAAGAGCAGAAGCTGCTCACGCAGGATTTTCATGCAGGCAGGTAATCGAGCTGTGGGAACGTCAAGTAAGAATGAAGGAAAAGTTTCACAACGCTAGGTAAAAATATTTCGAAAGAGCAAACAATAAATGAGACAGGACAATAAAAAATGCTGACCCCGCAGTGTTTGCGAGAAATGGTTTATTCTGGAAACAGCCAGTGGTGCTTTCTCAAGAGCCATGCTATGATATGGAGCATTGTCCATGACGACAATACTATTGGCCGGAATATTTGGCGAAAGCTTGTCGGTGAAGCACTTCTCAAAGTAGTTGCCACCCATCTCAGAGTGGTAGTCAGCGTGGTTTCCCTTTTTTGCTCTGAAGAAGTAAGCAGTGTCTTCCACGAATCCTGTTGCACAGCTCCCACCATGTACAAGGATCAAACGGGTCCATTTGCCCTAAGGCACAGCCAATCCCGTTGTTAAACCTTTCAGGAAGGCATCCTGAGATGACTTTAAAGTCTTGTCCTGCCAGATTTATTCTTTTGTGTTCCCTGCGTTGACCCAGGTTTAATCTAGGTAGACGATGCACCTGTAAATGCAAAACAACCGAATACACACTACACGAGTCAATGCTTGTAAGTAAACAAACACGCTGCAGCATGTAAGCAGGCAGTGCACTGCAACAAACGCACCGCTGACCCCTGTCTTACAAACAGCCGCTCAAAGGCACTCGAGAAAAAGAATTATCTCAGCTTAATTGCTCCCTTGTTCGGGCTTATATTTCACGCCCAGGCGGCATTTGGTAGCCAGTTTATATTCACTGTATGTTTGCATGGGGTACTTGACTAATTCGGCAATGTTTGAAATCTCTTCACTCGCGGCGACTGCGAACAAAAATTGCCAACGTTCGCAGCAGTAGCGCCAGTAACTCGCACCACCGGAGCAACTGGCTGTGTACAGTGGGTGTCCATTCGTTCCTACGGTGACGACGCGATGGCACTACCCATTGCAGTGCTACATTTTTGGCAGTTTTGCTGTTTTTACTTGCCGCACCAATTGGGATTTAGCGATTTAATCTGACCCATGCAGACACGTTCCCCACCGAAACGTAGCGCAAAACTGATCGTGAAACATCACCAATACGCAAAAGGTCGGCAACAGCAACGTGGTTAAGACGATTTCTTCTAAATGTGTTATCCTGAAGCAACACTCACTGTTCCGACTACGAGGCTGCAAAGCTAACATCAAGCTCTATGTGAAGCCAGTCTAAACGTGCTGCGTAAGAAAATAAGCAAGGAACGACCCGTACCTGCCCTGTCCTCGGAATTCCTTGATCGCCCGCAGGTACCTGCGGCGACGCCAGGCAATGATGTCACTTCGCTCGATCAGTGCAAGATTCCGTTTTCTTTTATGAAATGTGAATCCGATGTCGTTCATCAACCTCCACAATGTGGTTTTCTTGAAGTTCGGCAGGTCGTCGTCCTCATTGCCAGCCTTTAGCACACTGCCCAGTGTTGGGACTTCACTCTTCCCGTACATACTGTGCACTTTCAGACGGATGGCATGGACTGGGAAGCTGTCATTCTTGACTATTCGCGAGCTTGAAATTTTCACGTCGCGAGGTCTTTTTTTCATAGACGCCACAGGCCCGAACAGACGCTCCCCTCCGCCTTGATTTTGGCAACGCTACGGGGAGATACTCCGGTGTCCTTGCTCACAGCACTCAGTACTTCCCGAACAGACTTCTCCGGAAAACGGATCCTGGTGCGGCAGAACACATTCGCAATTACTTGCTTGACGTGCACGAACCTTCGGGAAAATGCATGCAGGAGAGCTGGCCGCGGCCGCTGAGCTGGACGCCATTTTCTCAAAAGTAAAAGGGAGGCGGACGGAAAGAGTAAACACGGCGGCCAGCGGGGACAGCGAAAACGTGAAATGGAAAAAGACCACAAACGCAAAATACAAAATCACAGATCTCGACCGATTCGCTCGCAATAACATCGTTTTTTGTCACGCTGATGACAGATGTATTATCCACGAAGCCTGTCGGCAAAGCATTTGTTATTTTTCGCTCACCACAAGCAACGCACTATTTTCTGTCACGGACGCAGGCTGCGCAAAAAAGAGCGCTAGCTTTGACAGCGTTGCACCTGATGTATGAAACGGAGTATAGAGAAAAAGCAGAATCGCTTGCCAGGCTCATATCACGCTGTTGCTGTGGCAGGGACGTTCGTGCTAGTCATCGATGCAAATGCAGAGTCCAGCTCGCTTTAATTTAACAGCCAGAATTTGCGCTCACCTCACGCTAATTCTATCCCTGACAATGAAAGGTAGCAGGCCAAATTTAGACATTGGAGACTTCAAAAACGAGTTATAAGCTTCAATTTATATCCATCCGCCCAGTGAAAGAAGGCAAAAAGTTCAATGGAAAGGACGCTCTCGGTCACTCTCACCCTCTCAATAGCACCAACGCCCTCTTACGTCTTCCATCCACGATGGTGGGAAAGGCTAAACTGTTACGCGGAAGGACCCCACGCCTCAGAGCTCGTAGATTACAGATCACACGATTAAAGATCCCTCTACTACGCCTTTCATTCGTCCATCGTCCCGTTTAAAAAGGACCGCCTCTGGTCTGAACACTGCTGCCTGCTGCTTTCACATGCCTTCCGACGCCTTTGTTTTCCAACTTAGAGAAGAGATTGGTTTAGCATCCGTTCCCGGTCCTCTCTCTGTGAGGCCTGTGCATTGAAAGGTTCTCTAACTTGCTTCCTTTCTCCTCTTCTGTGCCGCAGCTTTCACAGCTTCTTTCAAAGCTGACTCTGTGCACTAAGTGCGAGTTTAGCGCCATTTCAAACCATCTGTCATCCAAGATATTGAACCTGAATTTTGGCGGGTTCGTTTCGCATTTCGGGGTTCGCGTTTTGCGGGTTCAGTTTCAGGTTCGGCACCGGAGCGACGTTCCCGTCCGGTTAGAAACGGTCCGAATCAGGTTCAAACGGGTTCAAACGGGATCCGGGGCAGAATAATTTTGAATGCGGATTAATTTGTGGATGCAAATCTGTGGATGCTGTTTCTACTTCTCTGTGGCGTCCACATGCAAATTGAAAAGTGGAAAGTTATTTTTATGCGAGATGTTTTCATTTCACACACTTGAATGCACTGTTCACGGCAAAAAAATTAAATAACGAGTTCCACACTCTCAACTAAACATATTTTGGTTTACTTTTATAATCGTGTATTCTAAAGTCCATCAGCATTTTATTGCGCCTTATCTTCATAGAAATGCATCTTTTGAAAGCACACTGCTCAGGATAAAACATGTATCACGGAATAAAATAATTATTTAAGACGGCAGCTGAAAGCTGCAACCGCAAAACAACACTTTCCACTCCAGAAGGGCCGTTATTCGCAAAGCAGCCAGCAAGGGATACCTTTTCTAAGCGCAAGGGCAGGTATTGGTAATGCGGTGAATTTGCGATGGTATTTGCTTCAGATCTGTTTGTGTGCAGATCATCAAAAATAGACGTATCCAGAAAAAGGACCAAAAAAGGGTATTAAAAACACTTGTAATACACTTACAAACTTTCGATCATCAAAGGTTTTGAGAGTTCGAACAAAAATTTGTGAAACCTATAGGAGCACTTAAAGTAAAAAAAAAAACTTTTTATATTACTGGATGTTTTACATGTGAGCATCCACTCAAATGCTGCCACACTGCAACATATAAACGCTATAGAGCTTCCTTAGAGACTTTATAGTTGAAGAAAACTAACTACAGATTTTCCGTGTAAGTCATTTAGCTTCCCTGTGTAGTCTTACACCTGCGCTTGGCTGTATGCTAATGTATAATTAACCCGTTAATAAAAATCTACTCCACCTTCGGGGATTCCCCTGGATATTAGACCAAGCGGATATACATAAACGCCAGCGCTCCATCATGTGAACCTTGTGGGTTGTGTACGTAGTATAATGTGGTTATTTTATTAAACAAAGCACAAGGGAATGGAAAGATTTTTGAAGGGTGCGCGCGGCATCTGCTATGGCATACAGAACCACTTGAGCATATGTATGTGCATCCTAAATCAATCTTCCGGAAACCCGCGCGAGTAGTAGGCCTTCCACAAAGCCGCAAATGAAGTCATTTAATAACACGTACTGAAGATATGCTTAAAGATACAGTTGTATGTAAGGAGAAATAGCATGAAACAAGGAGCTTGTATTCAGTAAAGTTGGAAATTTATTGCGTGTGCTTGAAAATATAGGAGCCAGGACAACACATGCACGGAGATTTCTGCCCGTATTAATGGAGAGGGACGAAGGAGACATCGTACTAGAGAAACAAATTGCAATCCTGTGTTTGAATGCCGAAAGACCTCAAGTGCAAGGACACCATTGCAACGTGCTAAAACCATACTATTTCATTAGAATGGTGGGAATGAAAGAATTAAAAAAAAACTTTTGACCGATTTATTGATCATATTTACACCATTAACCAGTTGATAGAGAAATGATCAAAATATAAGCACTCAGTTTCATAGTTTTTATAGATTACATAAATACTGTAGGGTGATGCATTTTCGCCCATATTATTAACTACGTACTTACAAGTGGTATTCAGAAATGTTAGAGAGGGAAAACCTGGAATGCAAGTGTTGTGGAAAACGTTAGTAACATTTCATTTTGTGATGCCATTGACCTCCTTAGCAGTACAAAGAAAGTATTGCAGTGCGTCAAGAAGTTCAACTCGACGGGGTCTCGATGATGTAGATAGATTGCAACGCAGAACTTCGCATGAAAATACGAAGTTAAGCATGCGAGGTTCCAGCCAAATGCTGAAATTGTTTTTGAATTCATCAGGTATTTTCCAGCCGTTAAACATGACGTGTATCGACATTTAGCCTGTGAGGAAGTCCACAGTTTCCCACTTTAAACATAGCCCCCTGAAAGAGAACTGTCACTGCGGACGCATTTCCGCCGCCGTGCTTACATTCCTGACATGCGTTCTCTGCTCGAACGCCGTGTGGTCGTCCTTCTTTACACTTTAATGACAGGCTAGGGAGATTGAAGGATAATTTTCGGCGCAGTGGGTTTCTTAAGTAAATATGGTAGATCCCCAGCAGCACAACTGATTGGCCCAATATTGTAAATTTGCTGGCAAATACCGGTCCCACAAATGACCAGACTGCAGCCATCAATTTCCAATATTGGGCCGATCAGTTGTGCTGCTGGGGATGTGCCACCTGGTTCAGATTCATTGCGAGAAACAGAGAGCAAAAGTGACGCTATTCAACTTAAGTTCACAGGAAGAGCGCTAGAAGTACTGGCCCGCAGAATGCTCGCGAAGTAATGGAAATGCCACAGCCTGCCAGCTATCCTGACGTAGAGATGAGTGATTTGAGAAGAGTACTGGGGTGAACTTTTTTTTTGTAATAATGTGGCTACTTCTGCCTGAACCCCGCCAATAATTTTGCACTTATTTCCATCACTTGCAACAAACAATAATAAAACACCGTAAAAAAACAACCTCCACTAAGACAGCCCTAGCTTTATGGCTGCTCTCTTACACAAAGAATGCCTTTGAAATTATATGCTCCATAACGGGGATTGATCGTTGTACCTATCAATTTCGCATATGGATGGTATATAGCACACAGAAAAGAGAGCTACTCTCACGCGGTGTTTCTGAGTTCGAGCGCTTTTAACAATTCAGTTAAAATTTTGAGTACGTGGACGAATGAGCGAGAGAAGTAAACTCAAGGTTTCTCATCGGTATAGAGTAAAATGCATTAGGATTAACTAATCTACATTACAGAATGGTAGTTCGTTTCGTAAACAACACTCTTACTCTCACTTTAGCCATTTCGTAGAGTGTGCTTTGTTTTAAGATCTCCTAGCGCGGCTTTCGATTAGTAAACTTGTGCTGCAAAATCTCTTATTTTGTGTGTGCGTGTGCGTGCGCGTGTGCGTGTGCGTGTGTGTGTGTGTGTGTCCGCTAATATGGACCAAGATTTATAAACAACCTAAGCTTCCTTCTGAACTGAAATCGCGTGGATGTTGTTAGGGTTTATCTATAGTTACAGTACCATTTTTTCCCTTCTCCTATTTGAATAGTAGTCGATATCAATAAATTAACTTTTTAAATGTAGCTTGAAACGTTCCGGTGTCAATGGAGAAGTTGTGGAGCTACACAAATGTTGGCCGACTCAGGGACTTCCAACGAGACCGACTTAGCGACGCCGATTTTATTAGGGAAAAACGAAAGGGTGCGGAGTTTAAAAAATACCGCGTGACAGCGCGCTCCGTGCGCCCGAATGCGCCGCGATCACAGCGCTCTGATCCGTGCTTTGTAAAAAGCATCACCCGCTTCACGCCTTGCGTACTGCCCAAGACAGGGCTTCGCGTTGCGCTTGGTTCCAAGATAAGCGCCGGTGGGTTCGGGCGGCAATTGAAAGAAAGCGCGGCTTCCGTCTTTCATCGTGATTCACATGACCTTATCAAGCTTGTTACATGCGTTTTTGCTTGTTGGGATCTTGCTCCCAAATTCGAACTCATGAGATTGTTATCGTTCCTCCGCATGCATTCTGCTCACGTGAGAGCGCAATTCTCGCCGCGAAAATGGGAGCCGCGCTTTCTTTCAACTGCCGCCCGTGCTCACTGGCGCTTATCTTGGAACAAAACTAAACGCGAAGCTCTGTCGTGGGCAGCACGAAAGGCGCGAAGCAAATGATTGCTTTTTACAAATCAGGGATGAGAGCGCTGTAATCGCGGCGAATTCGGCCGCACGGAGCGCGCTGTCACGTGGTGCTTTTTAAACTCCGCGGGCTTTCGTTCTTCCCGAATAAAAACGGCCACGCTAAGTCTACCTCGTTGCAAGTGCCTGGGTTGGACAATATTTGTGGAGCTCCACAACTTGCGTATTGACGTCTGAACATTTCAAGCTATATTTAAAAAGTTAATGTATTTATCTCGACTAATTAATCAAATAGGAGGTGCGAAAAATTGGTGCTGTAACTTTAGATAAACCCTAACAACCTCTCCGCGATTTCAGTTCTGAAGAACACTTTGATTAAAAATCTTGGTCCAAGTTAGCTGGGACACCCTATGTGTGTGTGTGTGTGTGTGTGTGCGTGTGCGTGTGCGTGTGCGTGTGCGTGTGCGTGTGTGTGTGTGTGTGTGTGTGTGTGTGTGTGTGTGTGTGTGTGTGTGTGTGTGTGTGTGTGTGTGTGTGTGTGTGTATCCATGCAGGGTGTCCCAGCTAAATGTAACCAAGCTTGCAAAAAAGAGGGTGGTTCCCAGCCCGAAGAGACCAACTGAGGGTTGTTGACAGTCGCGTGTCCTAGTCTGCGGTAGTTTTTCATTCTACAAAAGTAATAAATTAGCAGATAGCAATTAGCTAACTTTTTAATTATTACCTTGAGGAAGAAAGTGTCAATGCAGGATTTGCAGATCCTATAGAAAAATAATCGTTTGCCGTGTTTGCAACCAAGTACCACTGATACAGCTTTTTTATTTGTCTTAAAAGAAATCCCGCGAAATCCAAAAAGAACCCCGTGATAGGGAAGCAGTTTCAGCGCCCCCAAACGACCGGTCAAGCAACGACATCCGCTTATGTTCGCAACGCTGTCCCGAACAGGGTTCGGCGTTTTGACTTGGTGGCGACATATGCACCAGGAACTGCTTATGCGTCATGGAAAGTAAGCGGACGCTGCTTTTCAAGGAAGTGAAGCGCGGCTCGCATGGAGCGCTTTTTCACGCGAAACCTCGCCTCGAGTGATAAGCATGTGGCCGTGCCTCCGATCTTGCACCGCCACGCGCTGAAGAAGCGGTCGCCCTAGCGCCGAAGCGAATGCTGCTGGCGTATATCTCGCAACCATCGCAAAACGTCGAACCCCGTTCGGGACAGCGTTGCAAAGATAAGCGAATGTCGGTGCTTGGCTGGTCGTCTGGGTATATATATATTGTCACGACCAGAGGAGCCGTGAAGGTAGACGTCGAGAAGAACCCAAGACTGGGAGCCCTTTTTTAATTATGGAGCCAGCTTCCACGACACAGAACAGAACAGCGCGCCATGAGAGCCCACTGCCGCTTCGTCGTCGTCTTCGACTCAGCGCGGAGGCCACGCGGCGCGTTAGGCGCGTGGCATTATTCCCCCCCGCGAAAGCAAACATCGTCTCGATGTGGAATGGGGTATGTACAGTGAGGGGAGGAGGAACAAAAAAAAAAGACTGGGGGTGAGGTGAATTATACAGTGCGCTCTAGATGACATGCAGGGAGAGTCAAGTTCACACGTGGGGTAAGGAGAAAAGGTACGAAACAGCGTGAACACAGCGCTCAGTCACGCGAAAAGTACGGCTTTAAGCGCACTACATGCACGATTTCAGGCCGTTGACGCTGAGGGCCGGCGACCACAGTTCCATGGGGGACAACTTCGTAGTTGACGCTGTTCAGGCGGCGCAGGACTCTGTACGGGCCAAAATACCTATTTAAAAGCTTTTCGCACAATCCCTTGCGGCGCACTGGTGTCCACACCCACACGTGGTCGCCCGGCTCGTAGTGCACGTCCCTGTGCCGAAGGTTATAGTGTCGGGCATCGGCGGATTGCTGGTCCTTGATGTGCAAGCGGGCCAGCTGACAGGCCTGCTCTGCTTGCTCCACGAAGTGGCCAGCTTCAGGGGGAAGCTCTGCGTCGCCGTACGGCAGCATGGCGTCTAGCATCATGCGGACCTCCCTGCCATACACGAGACGGAACGGGGTGAACTGGGTGGTTTCCTGCGTCGCGGTATTATATGCGAAGGTGACGTACGGCAAGACCTCATCCCAGGCTTTGTGTTCAACGTCGACGTACATCGAGATCATGTCCGCCAATGTTTTGTTGAGCCGTTCCGTTAGACAATTGGTTTGCGGATGATACGCTGTTGTCGGTCGATGAGCAGTATGGCTAAGCGCTAAGATGTCACGTAGGAGTCGGGCTGTAAACGCCTTGCCTCGGTCAGTAATGACGGCCGATGGGGCGCCGTGTCTAAGCACGATGTCGTGCATAAAGAAGTGGGCAACTTCGGCGGCAGTACCTCGCGCCAGGGCCTTCGTTTCAGCGTAGCGGGTCAAGTAGTCTGTGGCGACTACGATCCACTTGTGGCCGGAATACGAGAGAGGAAATGGCCCCAGAAGGTCCATGCCGACTCTGTCGAATGGTATTTGTGGCGGCTCGATGCACTGAAGCAGTCCAGGAGGCTTGAGCGCGGGTTTTTTTCGCCGCTGGCATTGCCGGCATGTCCGGACATAATGCTTGACACTTGAAGTTAGGTTGGGCCAGTAATAGTTCTGCCGGATTCGGGATAAGGTGCGGGTAACTCCAAGGTGGCCGGAAGTCGGTTCATCATGGCAGGCAAGGAGGACTTCATCCCGCAGATCAGACGGTATGACGAGCAGGTAAGTTGTCGGACTTGAAGTAGAGTTCTTTTTATAAAGCACCCCTCTCCGCAGGCAGAACGACGATAGTCCACGAGCTAGGTTTCGTGGTATCTCAGGGCACCCACCTTCGAGATGTTCGATGAGCAGACGGAGCTCGGCGTCGGCACGCTGTCTGGAAACGAGCTCAGATGTGCTGACCGCTCCAAGGAAGCTATCATCGTCGGTGGTGTCTTGCGGAGGAGGTTCGACGGGAGCGCGTGACAAGGTATCAGCGTCGGTGTGTTTCCGGCCTGACTTGTAGGTGACGGTGAAATCGAATTCCTGCAGGCGTAATGCCCAACGTGCTAGGCGGCCGCAAGGGCCCTTTAAATTTTTCAGCCAGCACAGCGAGTGGTGGTCGGTGACGATACGAAACGGTCTGCCATAGAGGTATGGGCGGAACTTGGCGGCGGCCCAGACTACCGCTAAACATTCTTTTTCCGTGGTAGAGTAGTTCAACTCAGCACGCGACAGCGCGCGGCTGGCGTAGGCAATTACTTTGTCGACACCGTTTTGCCGCTGAACTAGAACGGCGCCAAGACCGACGTTGCTCGCATCCGTGTGCACCTCCGTATGGGCATCTTCGTCGAAATGTGCCAGGATGGGCGGTGATTGGAGTAGGCGTCGTAACTCGTCGAAGGCAGTCTGTTGTTCGTTGCCCCAAGAAAATGACGTGTCATCACGGGTTAGGAGAGTCAGAGGGCTGGCGAGCTGGGCGAAGTTTCTAATGAAGCGGCGATAATAGGAGCACAGGCCCAGAAAACGTCGGACTGCTTTTTTGTGGGAGGGGACCGGAAAGGCAGCAACGGCAGCAAGCTTCTCTGGGTCAGCGCGGATTCCGTCAGCACTAATGACGTGCCCGAGGAACTTCAGTTCGGTGAACCCAAAGTGGCATTTTTCTGGTTTGAGGGAGAGGTTGGCGGATCGAACGGCTTTGAGGGCAGTCCTGAGGCGGTGCAGATGTTCCGTGAACGTTGCGGAAAAAATGATGACATCGTCAAGATAAACAAGACAGGTCTGCCACTTCAAACCGGTGAGAACGGTGTCCATCATTCTTTGGAACGTGGCAGGAGCACAGCAGAGCCCGAATGGGAGGACGCGAAATTCATACAGCCCGTCCGGTGTAATGAATGCGGTTTTCTCACGGTCCCTCTCATCAACTTCTATCTGCCAATAACCACTTCTGAGGTCGACCGAAGAGAAGTACGTGGCTTGACGAAGTCGGTCGAGGGAGTCGTCGATACGCGGTAGCGGGTACACGTCTTTCTTGGTCACACTGTTCAGCTTCCTGTAGTCGACGCAGAACCGTAGTGTCCCGTCTTTCTTTTTCACGAGGACGACAGGAGACGACCACGGACTGCTTGACGGTTGGATGACGCCGTCTGTGAGCATCTCTTCGACCTGTGTTTGAATAGCATCTCGCTCACGAGGGGACACACGATAGGGCTGCTGATGGATGGGTCGGGCTCCTTCATGCGTGATAATGCGGTGTTTAACGATCGACGTTTGGCGCACTTTGGACGACGACGTGAAACAGGCACCAAACTCCCGCAAGAGGTCCTGGAGTTGCCTCTTTTCAGTGGGTGGAAGGCCAGGATTTATGTCTACGCTGGTGACCGCTTCGGCGTCAGCTTCAGGTGTGTCCTCCGCACAAGCAAAGCATTCGGCCACTTCCTGAACATGGTCGACGTAAGCGATGGCTGTGCCACGGAACAGATGTCGATGTTCATTGCAGAAGTTGGTGACAAGGACCTCTGTACAACCTTCATGAAAGGATCCAAGGCCCCGTGCCACCGCAACCCCCTTAGTGAGTACGAGGGAGACATTAGGCTCGACAACCCGGAGTCCCCTATGTGGCTCGTCGCAGGTAACTCTCGTGAGAATTCTGGCACGTGGTGGCACCGTAACGTTATCGTCGGCGACTCGCAGGGCGGACCGAGAACCCTGGTGCGCTGGTTCTTCTGTGGCCATTGCGGTAGAAAACGTCACCAAGCGGTTCGGGAGGTCTATGATCGCACCGTGCTCGCGAAGAAAGTCGATGCCAAGGATGACATCGCGAGAACATTCGCGGAGAACGAGAAACGTGGCAACGAATGTGCAGCCTCGAACCGTAACCCGGGCCGCACACATGCCGAGTGGTGCGACAAGATGTCCGCCTGCCGTGCGTATGTCGGGACCGTCCCAGGGTGTCGTCACTTTTTTCAGGGCCGTCGCAAGCCGTCCGCTAAGGATAGAGTAATCTGCGCCCGTATCGACCAACGCGCTAACCTCCTTTGTGTCGACGAGAACAGGGATATCCAAAGAGACCCTTCCTTCAGCGCGGCCCGTCGATGGCTGTTGTGGATGACTCAGTCGGTGCGGCGGCGGGAACTGGTCGGCGACTGGGGTTGCGTCGTCGGGTCGATTCAAGCGGCGGGTTGAGGGAAACTCTTCGGCGATGCGGCGTTCGGCGTCGGGGCGATTGGGTACGTGCGGCGGCGGAAGCGGGTCGGCGATTGGGGTTAGGGCATCGCGGCGAGTCGAAAGGCGCGTCGGGGAAAACTGCGCAGCGTTGCGGCATCCGACGTCGGGGCGATTAAGTTGCTGCGGCGGTGGAAGCTTTGCGTCGGAACGGCGTTCGGCGGCCTCGCCTCCAAAGGCCGCCGGAGCTAGTTTTCCCGACGAGGGCTCGAGGAACCACGTTGTCCTGAGGCGAAACGGGACCCAGAGGGCGAAGACCGGCGTGGAGAGGGCGATCGCGACTCGCGGCGCGGAGGAGATGGTGAACTACGCTGGCGGGTGACATACTCGGCGATGTCTTGAGGGCGCTCTCCAGGGCGTGGACGGGGGCTGTCGACAGAAAAACCGCGTAGTCCCATTGCGCGATAGGGGCACCGCCGGTAGAGATGGCCGGCCTCACCACAGTGGTAGCAGAGCGGGCGTTGATCCGGAGTGCGCCAGAGGTCAGTCTTCCGCGGTGCCTGGCGCCGATCCGCCCAGTAAGGAGTAGGCTGAGCAGAGTGCACTGCGACCAATGGTGCGGTGTAAGGCAAAGGCCCAGGAGATGGGGCCGCGCGGCGCACGACGTCCGCGTACGTGACTGGCTGGACCGGAGTCGGGTACGGCGCGGGATCGTATGGAGTCGGTTGCGGCGCCGGCACAACTGCAGCGTCTGGTGCTCTGAGGGCCTGCCGGACTTCCTCGCGGATGACGCTGGTGACGGAATCGACGCGAGGGGCAAAGGTTCCTTGAAGGTGCTGCAGCTCCTCGCGGACCACTGAACGGATGAGTTCGCGAAGGGAGTCCGGATTCGTCCTGGGATCATGGTCGAATCGGTCCAACGTTGACTGTGTCGACGACGGACGCAGTTGCCGGGCGTACTGTTGCGATCTCTGCTGCAGCAATTTCTCCATGTGGACGGCCTCGGCCAGAAACTCCGCGACGGTGTTGGGCGGGTTCCGCACGAGGCCGGAAAAGAGCTGGTCTTTCACGCCGCGCATGAGGTGCCGCAGCTTTTTTTCTTCAGGCATGGCCGGATCGGCGCGATGGCAAAGACGCGTCACATCCTCGACGTACATGGCAACACCCTCATTGGGAAGCTGAATTCTAGAGGACAGGGTACGCTCCGCGCTCTCCCGGCGGTCGCTGTTGGCGTACGTACTCAGGAGCTGACGTCGAAAGTCCTGCCACGTCGAGAAAGTAGCCTCACGGTTTTCGAACCAGGTACGTGCAGAGTCCTCAAGGCTAAAGTACACGTTACGCAGCTTTGTAGCGGCGTCCCAGCAGTTGAAGGTCGCAACCCGTTCGTAGTGCGCCAACCAATCTTCTGCATCTTCAAACAGGTCACCGTGAAAGGGCTTAGGCGTTCGTGGGGTCTGAAGAGTGAGGTAGGTAGGGCTGGCTGCAGGAACAGTCGGAGGCAGGGCGGGTATTGGCGTCGCCATGAGCGTAGGGGTAGTCGAGGGCTCACCGACAAAAGGGAGGGCCTCGGGGGACAAGCCTCGGATCCTCCGGCTGGCACGATGGACAGGGGTGGTCACAAGAGGCGGGCGTGTCGAGTCGTCCTCAGGAGTAGGGAGCATCGGCCGCACCTCCACCAGTGTCACGACCAGAGGAGCCGTGAAGGTAGACGTCGAGAAGAACCCAAGACTGGGAGCCCTTTTTTAATTATGGAGCCAGCTTCCACGACACAGAACAGAACAGCGCGCCACGAGAGCCCACTGCCGCTTCGTCGTCGTCTTCGACTCAGCGCGGAGGCCACGCGGCGCGTTAGGCGCGTGGCAATATATATATATATATATATATATATATATATATATATATATATATATATATACATATATATATATGTGCTTGGCGCATGATGACGTTAGCTGCCTATGTGCCATAAAACCCAACACAACACAACACACACACACATATATATATATCTATATATATCTATACACACACACGCACACACGCCGCCGCGGTGGCTCAGTGGCTATGGTGCTCGGCTGCTGGCCCGAAAGACGCGGGTTCGATCCCGGCCGCGGCGGCTGAATTTCTTTGGAGGAGAAATTCGAGGCCCGTGTACTGTGCGATGTCAGTGCACGTTAAAGAACCCCAGGTGGTCGAAATTTCCGGAGCCCTCCACTACGGCGTCTCTCATAGCCTTAGTCGCTTTGGGACGTTAAACCCCATAAACCAAACCATAAACCAAACACACACACACACACACACACACAGGGTGTCCCAGCTAACTTGGACCAAGATTTTTAATCAATGTGTTACTCAGAACTGAAATCGCGGAGAGGTTAGGTTTTATCTAAAGTTACAGTACCATTTTTTTCGCTCCTCCTATTTTATAATTACTCGAGATAAATAAATTATCTTTTTAAATATAGCTTGAAGCGTTCAGGCGCCAATAGGACAGTTGTGAAGCTTCACAAATATTGTCAAACACAGGTACTTCCAACGAGATAGACTGACCGTGGCCGTTTTTATTCGGGAAAAACGAAAGCCCGCGGAGTTTAAAAAATACCACTTGACAGCGCGCTCCATGCGCCCGAATGAGCCGCGATTACAGCGCTCTCATCTGTGCTTTGTAAAAAACATCACTCGCTTCGCGCCTTTCGTTCTGCCCAAGACAGAGCTTCGCGTTGAGCTTGGTTCCAAGATGTGCGCCAGTGGGTTCGGGCGGCAATTGAAGGAAACGCGGCTTCCAACGCGCTCTCACATTAGATGAATGCGTGCGGAGGAACGATGGCAATCTCATGAGTTTGAATTTGCGAGCAAGATCCCAACATGCAAAGACGCATATACCGGGTGTCCCAAAAATGACTGAGTCATTTTGAAAATCAGTAGAAAAAAGACGGAATGAGATAGAATTCTATTGTTTGCGATATTACGCTTAGGAAATCATTGAATTTCATCCCTTCAAAATTAAACTTTGGTTTCCATTTCCACCAAGAGGTGGCGCTGCAGGCGATCTGGAACAGTTACAGCTAAAACGGAGCCTATTTGAGCTCGTCATTCCGTAGCGTGTGTTACTGAGATTGCAATTCCGCTGTACCAAAATGGTTTGTTTCGGTGCACAGCAGGTGTTTACTGTGTTAGAGTACCACCGCCTGGAACACAGTTTTGTCGAAACGAGGCGCAGTTGGATGGATGGATGGATGGATGGATGGATGGACGGACGGACGGACGGACGGACGGACGGACGGACGGACGGACGGACGGACGGACGGACGGATGGATGGATGGATGGATGGATGGATGGATGGATGGATGGATGGATGGATGGATGGATGGATGGATGGATGGATGGATGGATGGATGGACGGACGGATGGACGGATGGACGGATGGACGAATGGACGGATGGACGGATGGATGGGTGGATGGATGGACGGATGGATGGATGGATGGATGGATGGATGGATGGATGGACGGACGGACGGACGGACGGACGGACGGACGGACGGACGGACGGACGGATGGATGGATGGATGGATGGAAGGACGGACGGCCGGAAGGACGGACGGACGGACGGACGGACAGACGGACGGACGGATGGATGGACGGATGGACGATGGATGGATGGACGGTTGGACGATGGATGGATGGACAGATGGATGGACGGATGGATGGATAGATGGATGGATGGATGGATGGATGGATGGATGGATGGATGGACGGACGGACGGACGGACGGACGGACGGATGGATGGATGGATAGATGGAGAGGAGCGCCCCCTTTGAAACGGGGTGGTGGCAATTGCCACCATGTTCAACTTTTCTTTCTTTATTTTTTTAAGTGTGTTAATTCTCATCAAGATTCTCCATCTTCTTTACCGACGGTTTCCTACACTTCTAACCTTATGCCAGATTTCTGCTTTTCAGCCACCAATCCTCCAATCGCTTTTTGCTGACTTCCACTGCAGATTTATTTACATGACCATTGTTATCTTTAAACCCTAGGGCCTCCGGAAGAGCGACTGCGCCTCCATCGACGTCCGGATGGATACCATCACATTTGAGTATGAGCTGTTCAATTGCTTCCACAGATCTACCACCTACTGCACATGTGTCATCTTCATTAAATTTCTTTTCGTAGCTGCGCGTTCTAAGACAACCTGACCTAGCTTAAAAAAGTAGGGCACTGCCTCTTGAGTTATCATAGAAAAATTCTTTCCTGATCTGCCATTTCTAGCGTCGATATAGTTCTACACTATGTTTCTTTTCCATTGAATTAATCCAATTTTTAAATACCGCTTTTTTAACCTGTCGTTTAATGTTCTTTCTTTCTCCGTCCTCACGACCGGCATACTTACTGGTTAGTTTTCTAGTTCTTTTCCGCCACTGTGAGTCAACGCTCTTTCTGTATAAATATTAAAATACCTAAGCTGCCCACCTGTTATCGTCCAATTTCCTCAGGCGTTCTACATATAGTATTTTACTCTTAGCTTCCCGTGCTTCGAACGATGCCCAGCCCGTATCCCCTTGTACTGCCTCGTTTGTGGTTTTGCTGTGGGCACCTAGCGCTAATCTTCCAACAGCTCTCTGATTTACGTCTAATCTCGACTGAACTTCTGCCCTTAAGCACAGAACCGCATTGCCGACAGTAAACCCCGGAACAATTATTTCTTTCCAAATAGCCCTTAATACTTAGTACCCATTAGTTTCCAAAGAAAATGCCCGCCACCTGTTGGTGGAAATGTAAACTAAATTTGAATTTCGCAGGGGAAAAAATTCCATAATTTCCTAAGAGTAAGGCCGCAAACAATATATTCTATCTCATTCCGTCTTTCTTTATTGATTTTCAAAATCTATCAGTCATTTTTGGGACACCCGTTAAGAAGCGTGATAACGCCGTGTGAATTTCGCTTAAAAACAGGAGTCGCGCTTTCTTTCAATTGCCGCCCGAGCTCGTTGGTTCTTATCTTGGAACCAAGCACAACGCGAAGCCCTCTCTTGGGCAGCACGAAAGGCGCGAAGCGAGTGATGTTTTTAAAAACCACGGATGAGAGCGCTGTATCGCGGCGCATCCGGACGCATTTAGCGCGCTGTCACGTGGTATCTTTTAAACTCCGGGGACTTTCATTTTTCCCGAATAAAAACGGCCACGCTAAGTCTATCTCATTGGAAGTGCCTGGGTTGGACAATATTTTTGGAGCTCCACAACTTTCCAATTGACGCCTGAATGTTTCAAGCTATATTTAGAGAGCTGAATTATTTATCTCGTCTAATTATTCAAATAGCAGGAGGGAAAAAATGGTACTTTAACTTTAGATAAATCCTAACAACATACACGCGATTTCAGTTCTGAAGAACGCTTAGTTTTTTACAAATCTTGGCCCCAGTTAGCTGAGACACCCTGTATGTATTATGGTGTGTTGTAACAAAACTTTGACTGAACTGTGCTGTGAACCGCTTCGGAACGGTTTCTCTGAATCGTTCAGCTTTGGGTTCGATTCCAATTTGCCTAAATACAAGTGTATTCTACTCGTTTCTTTTTACGGGCAAAAATATGAGTTAGTTCCGGTTTCGGTTTTTGTATCGGTTCGACATCGCTCTCATGCATTGCTGCTCTCTACAGCTCAATTGTAATTATCAGGTTTTAAGTTAACGTGATGCTGGATTGTCGAACCGGTAAACTACTTCACCTGAGGCCTTGAGCGGGTAGGCCACAATGCTGTGGCCCATAGCGTCAAGGTCCTAAGAGAGATACTCATTTAGCACGGAGCACGCAAAATCACGACAGGCCCCCTAGGTAGCTGTGCACCTCGAGGCATAAGGAATTTCGCTTGCTAAAGCCCAACGCCCAAACCACGAGAGAAAGCCCCTAGGAGGGGTGCCCGGTAGAGCGTAGCCTGGCTGGCTGCGACAGCGCTGTGCAGGAGTCTTTGAGGTAAAAAAAAATGCTGCATGGAGCGTTACGTAGATAAAGTTTCGCGGCCACCCTATAGTTGAAAAATTTTGACTTTTTTTAATTTTCCCCTTTGAAAATTGGAAATGACAGCGCAGGGGAAAAAAACGGGGAGTTCCAGCAGAGCCAGAGGAATCTGCTTCTCAAGAGGATGAAGGGGAGCGAAGAGGAAGGTTTAGTGTTAAAGGGCAACTCCGGCGATTTTTTAGCCATTTTAAGTTAATGGCTGTTTTCTGTTCCTAAGAACCTCCTGTAATGTGTACAGTCGGGGACTAAAGTCTCCGGACCACGTGTTCCTCAAACGAAGCTTATAGCTCTGCTATCAGAAAGCGGCTGGGAACCGCACTTCTGGTGATGAAAGAACAAAAATTTAACTTTTACCTCCACAAGTGTGGTCTCCAGCCGCGGACTAATAGCAGAGCTTTCGGCTTCGTTAGAGGAACACGTGGTCCGGAGACTTTTGTCCCCGACTGTACAATACAAGGTTTTCAAAAGCAAGCGTAAAATAATTTTTAAACACCAAAAAACGCAAAACTCGAAACCGAAACCGCAAAACCGAAACCGAGAAGGTGCCTTCGTGCGGTATTGACGGTGACGTCACGAGCGGGTTCGCCGCTCTGTGAAGTCCCCGAAGATATCACAACTACCCTGAGCCGCGCTGTCGACATGACTGAAAGCGCGGAGGACAGCTTTTCCGAGACCAGCGAGTCTTTAGAAGACGACTCATTCGACGATTTTGGACTGGACGAGTCGCCTTTTAGTTACGATCCACCGCCGCGCGAGCCAGCCGAGTCACACCACAGGCCGCGTCACCTGCAGCACGGAGACGGTCTGAACTCAGAGAAGTGACTACTTGAGTGATTTCTCGTGCATGCATTTTTGACAGAGTCGTCAGAACAAAAGTTAATGAGATGCTCCCGCCGACAGCTGTTCGTGTGGCCAGTGCCGGCCGAGCCAGCCTGATGAAAGAATCTGCTGCCGGAACGCCGCCGCGGTGCACAACGTCCTTACAGGGGCATGCATCACCAACAGTCCTCTCTGCGAAGCTTTATCTCGACGGCGAGCTTTTGGAAGTGAGTTCACGCCAGCTACAGTTCTACAATCCAACATTCCTCTTGACGGCCGCGCTTCGTTCAGCTGGCCGCTGCTATAGACGGTTGTACTAGAATAACGTTGGCACAGAATATGCCTTCAAGCGCCAGTTGAACGAAGCCTTAGCGAGTCCAAAGCTCTCTTTGAAGTACACGCTTTCTTCATAGCAATCTGGCGCGAAATGTTCCAAGCACAAGCGGGAATGCTTCCTCGGAGGCCAGTTTACACGGCGGACAGCTCTCACAAACTTGTCGCGAAGGTTCTTATCGCTAGGAAACCTACGCTACATCACGCCCGTTGTCAGAGATCAAGACTTTGTGCACCCCACAGCACAACAGAAGTTGCCGTGACCCATCACTCTGGCGTACACATCACATCAGGCACGTTGAGATGGCGCGAAATTTCACAGGTGGTCGAAATAATTCCGGAGAGCTCCACTACGGACCTCTTTCTTCCTTTCTTCTTTCACTCCTCCCTTACGTCGCGGTTTGGGTGTCCATTGCTGCGTCATTTACTTTCCTCAAAACCAATTTTCAGTTTTCCCCTGCAATGCCAGCGCCAGCACGCGCCCAACCAGCTTGACACGCCGCCCCGCCAGTGACGTCACAGAACAGGGTGGCCTGTAGAAGTTGCTCGATCAGTGGGTGCCGCTCGCGTCAGCTCGCGTCGAGGAGCGCTTGTCTTCAATATTCGCTTGCGGAAAAACTACGCCGGTTTCAGGTGCGAAATTCTACATGAGGCATCAGACTATCATAAAGAATACAGACTTAAAATTTCATTTCATTCGATGCACATCGAAAAATTGCCGGAGTTGCCCTTTAAGGTTGCTTGAAGCCAATGGCGCATAACCGGTGGGCAGCGCCCGGTTGAATGCTTCGCAACATCTTTCGCGCCCCTTCTCAGCAGGCACCAAGCGTTGTTGAGGCGTTGGTCCGATAGAGTACAACAAACGTGGGTTCTTGCAACGCCTACGCCTCACACTCACCTTGTGCTGCGAGACTCTGATTGGCGCGTCTTCTCGGGCAGCAACATGTCGAGGCTGATCAGCAGCCAATAGGAGAGTGGCTGGAATCCACCATCGAGAGACTGGATGACTACGTATGACGTCTGAACGGCATACGCGTGCCTCGGTTTTCACGTGGATGACGAGCGGCACATGCAGTCGCTAGACGCTTGACGGAAACGGTCATGTGAGAGACCGAAGACAGAAGAGGGTCTGTCGCAGAAAACAAGGACAAACTGTCTTTCTGGGGATTTTTCCGTCGGTGAGCGCGTCTATTCCCAAGAGGTGGCGCTGTCAGGCTGCAGAGGCGTGTTTCTATAATAAAAAAATAATTTAGAACGACATTCGCTGCTTTAAAGACCAGAGTAGAGCTACGGCACACAGACTGTAAACCGTTCAATGTTCTTACTTGGGAGAAAACGGCGGTCCATTCAGAACAACAGTTGAAAGTTGGCGGGTCTTAAGATTGGTCTCGCATATGCGGACATGGTTTTTCATTTTCACGAAAGAACTACGCAAGTAGTTTGCCTATTTTCGTGGTTCTTCAGCTGGAAAAGTAAATTTCACTACATTAATTTATTTATTTATTTGATAATTTGCTTATTTGTTTATTTGCTCTATAATATTATCTATTATATCACTCACCTCTTAGATTGGAACAAGCAAACTAATATCGGGGATGCTATGCCGCTTCTATTCTCTTGTTTTTCACAGGTCGTGCAAAATATTATTCGATTTTTACAGCGCTGCCTCTTCCGGCAAAGATTCTCGGCAAACGCGTATGTGTTTCTCGCGTTCGTACCCAAAAAGCATTCGCGATCACGAGAACTCGCGTAGATAGCCGTTGCCACACGCTTTACGCTAGCTTCGTCGTTATCAGGTGGATCACAATAAAACGGCGCCAAATGCCTTTAAACACCGCTCAAGACGACATCATGAAACCACTTAACCCGAACTGACTCCAAGGCGCCCGGCATCCTGCGCGCCTGCGCACTAGCAGCAGCCGCAGTTATGATAAAGCCGTCAGCAGCAACGTGGCTCATCAGTCGCGTTGCCACTAACATGCGGCGGGTCGAAAGCAGGACGGACGGTCTCGGGACGCTGCAAGAGAAAAAGCTTAAGTCCGTGCCAACCCATTTGTCGCACCATAAACCTCTGGCTGCTACCCTGCCATCGCCTACTCGTCCGTGGCAGCAGCACTCAGAACAGATGCAACAATTATAAAAGCCAACAAGTTTGGGCAGGTAGGTGACACATGCTTTGCGAAGAATGACGCAGTAGAAGACGAGACGCACAAGAACAGCCAGTGTGGAAACTTTCAAATTCGCCGCAGTGTATGTATCCTTAACTCGGGTATGTCAGTTCCTGCTCCGTTGTCATTCTTTGTAATGCATGCAAAACCGTAATGTGGATAAGCTAGCGTTGATCATTCGCATTACGAGGGTTGTAATTTCAACCTTTCTGCCCGGAGGTGTCCAACTGCGCTTCTGTTGATTTGGCCGCATATATATGTTGTCATTCTTCGTTTTTAAAAAGCTTGCGGCTTTGCAGTAATGATATGACAGACAGATTTCCTGTGTGTTTTGAGACCCACTGCAGGAAACAACTCATAGAAAAATTGGCAAATGATAAGTGGCATGGTGGCAAAGTGTCTTCATGTTTTATTTTGTTTAAACACAGTGAAATGATCGAATTTTTGGTTTAATAGCTTAATAACTGCTTAAAAGCTTAACATCTTCTTGTCCGGGTGTACGTCAGCACTGCTAAATCCCGAAAATAAAGATGAACTGAAGTGAGCGGTATATGTTTCACCTCCCCCGCCTGCTAGTTGGGCTAAATTTTCATTCCGCACACTCACGTCGCTCCTAATTCGCTGTGAACTTTATCTGGATACCACTATGATCGGCTATTTTAATTCAAATGAACGAAGCGAACAAGCCAGACAGTTGACTTCCTTAATATGGATGTCATCATCGAGGCCCTAGCTCATTTTTCTGCCCACTTGTGATCAATATATTAACACAACCTATATGAGCCGAGGTACGTTGAGATAGGTCAAAAAGCCGAAGCGTGGATGCGATATAAGAACAGCAGCCCATGAAAACAAAATTTAAAGGAAGGGAAAGACATTGGCAGCTGTGAATAATACCTTCTGCTTCTCTTACCCTGGTTTTTTTTATTATATTGCGAAGAATCCGAAATCAAAATCGCTTCTTTAAAGGACCGTTTTTAATGTCAACAAAAACACGCATGACTCGTTAAAAATTGTGCTCTATTTTGCCAGTTATAAATCCAACTTCCTTTTGGCGCCTTCTTCAAATGATGCCCTTTATACTGATAGCGTGAGTTGCGGGTCTGTTTTTTTTCGTCCATGGTCGCAAAGTTGCAGCACTCATGAGCATGCGAACCGTTTCAGAAAAGCATAAATCCTAGATCCGCACTAATAAACGTGCCGGTTGTGACGCGTTCGTCCAACGCCCCATACGCCTCGTATTTCCGCTTGGCACTATATAGCATTCCTTGTTTTATTGCTGTTTCGTTGCCTCGTCTCAGTTGATTTCCCAATTGTAAGTGAATGGTCCAAATTGGCAATCGGTTGCAAATGGAGCAGTGGGCTGCAGCTGCATTATTTTGGCTTCATTTGGCACTTCTTTTTTATCCGAGACGTTTGCCATTTGGCATAATGTAAAAGGGAAAGAAAGTTATAAGAGGAGTGTAAACAAGCCTTGCTTAAAAAGTGGCAAAATTTCACGATAAAGCGATTATCATTTGGCACATGGCGCGTGCTGGGCCCTTTCTACAGTTTCAGCGGGTATAACAAATTATTGTCTCGGAGTTGGGACGAGATGGCTCAACGGAGAGTCCTATCAAATAATCCCGTACAGAAAGGTAACAATCTAACAAAGAGCCGACTACAGACCCAATTCCGAAAAAGAAAAAAAAAAGTCATAATGCCGGTCAAGAACGCACGTGTTCGTGCTTCACTTTTACGTTACTTGCGGCAAACCTAACTGCCACCACCTGCCAAGAACCCCATGGGCTGCCATGATTCAGGCGCATCAGCTTCTGTGCAACTTGGGCGGCCATTACACCGCTGGACTCTAAATGCGGTGCTGTTGATAACGCCTTTAACATCAGTCATGTTCTCAGCAGTAAACAGTTGCTGTAAAAAAATATATTTGAAGCCGCATGAGGTCCGCGACTAAACATTCCACATATTGAATTTTTTATTGCTGCAATTGTAAATCGCTACAGGCGACCAAGGCACCAAAGTCCGATGCATGTGCAGGTAGCGCCAGTGTGGAAGGGAACACATTATCCGCATCAAAGCAATGATTATTTCATAAGTACCAATGAAAGCACACTTCTTCAGTTGTTCTAAATAGCTTTCCTCTGACCGGATAATAACTTAGAAACGTTTCACACTTCAGTGAAGAAGTTTGGAGGTACCTGCACGTGATCATGCTGAGCCTTTTTTGGCGCGTAATCGCAACCGTCAGTCTACGTGCAAATGGTACAAGGCCACCATCCGATTTTAACCATTTATATTACAGCTTGCCATTGAATGTGGTTTCGGTGTCTTGTCCCCAGGTTTGTGCACTGTTCGTCCCTCTGGCTGCAATCCGCCTGGTGCATCGCTATGCGCCACGTCATGTTCACGCGGTCCTGAGAACAAGAGAAATGCCGAGCAGCAGAAGCAGCCAGGGCATGGTGTGAAAGAAGACGCGCCGTCGCCGATTCGTTTTTCTCCTCAGTGCTGGGGAGCGCAGGAATCCGCAAGGCGACTGGGTGCCGCGCAGCGAAGGGTGTCAGGTGCAGCAGCGTAACAGAATGAAATCATCTGACCTAGACAAGCAACAGAATCGCATGCAGGACTATAATGCCTTTGTGACGAAAAGTGTTATTTGATTACTTCTATCCCTTTTGCGTACGCGATGTTTGTTTCATGTTTTTTTTTGTTTATTGTACTGTGCATCTTATAAGAGGGCACATCGCAATAAACCCGCAGTTGTAAGTCAGCGCTCATGCTGTACGTTTCTTTCTTCGTCCGTGTCCTGTTCGCTCTGTTTTAGAATGGAGAGAAAAATGTTTGATGGAAAGCACGCTTGCTTCCTGTCCCTGTCCCTCTACTCCTTCTACAGCACCAACCTATCACCACATCACGTTACGCAGCAGGACCCTACGCCTCAGAGCTCCTAGATAATACGACCAAAGACTGCTATGGTGCGCCTTTCATTGGTCCATTATCCCGTTTGGAGACACAAGCATCTCCCGTCTTAAGACTGCTGCCTGCTGCTTTCGCGCTTTTTTTTTTGCGACGTCTTCGTTTTCCAACTTTAAAAAGAGATTGGTTTCGCATCCATTTCAATTCCTTTTTCTGTGAGTGCCTGAGCATTGTGACGTTCTCTGACTTGCTTCGTTTCTTCTTCACTGTGTCGCAACTAGCTCCATACACTAAGCGCAAGTTTAGCGCCATCTCAAGTCCGCAGTCATGCAGGGCGTAGAACCAGAATTTTTTCAGGTTCGGTTCCAGCTCGATATCACGCTTTTAGGGTCAAGTTCCGGCGATCGGCTCCAGTGCAACATTGAGTTCCGGTTCGAACCCGTTTGAACCAGGGTCAAACGGGTTCAGACGGGTTCGTGACAAAGGAAATTTTCAATGCGGATTTTTTTGTGACGTCTGTATGAAAACCTAAAAGCAGAAAGCTTTATTTATACATGTTTCGACTCGACCCATATGAATCTACTGCCACGGAAAAAGGCAATAATAAACGGCGAGTGCCGCACATTCAAGTAAAGTAAAACATTTTTTGGCGTACTATTACAATGAAATATTTGAAAGCCTGTAAATATTTTCTTTTTATTTAGTTTAGTTGCATCCCGAACCCTGCCTTCTTGTGAAAACGGCATACGAAAGCAGCTACGTCAGTATACATAAGACATATATCCCGCTACATAACAATAATGTAAGACGAGAATTAAAGGCTGCTACCGCAAAACAGCACGACCCACTCTATAACTGTCCTTTTTCTCCAAGCAACCAGCAAGAGAGACTTATCCTTTGCACAAGGCCAGGTGTTGGTAATGTGGTTAATTTGCGAGGGTATTCACCGCTGTTTTGTTTGTGTGAGGATCAGCATAAACACGCTTATCCGGAAAAAGGAGCAAATAAGGGTATTACAAAGATTTAAAATATAGCTGCAAGCTTTTCATAATCAACGCTTCCGAGAGTTCGAACGGGAATTTGCGAAACCAAGGAGCAGGTAACACAAATCCACTATTTATAATAAGGGATTAATTACATATCAGCATCCCCTCAAGCCCTGGCATACTGTAACAAAGGAAAGCTATACAGCTTCCTCAGAAACTTCATAATTGAAGAAAAAAAATACGACGTTTCTGGGTAAGCTGCGTTGACTACGCATGGCCATATGTTAATATGTAATTGCTTTCCTTATTACTAATCTAAATGATCCTGGGGGGATTCTCCTAAGCATCGGAACAAAAAGACTATTTATACGCCTATTTATATCTCAAGAGGGCCAATAAGAAACGGAAAGCTATAGCGATGTGTATGTAGGCCTAAACTCTAATTCACTCTTTCGTAAACCTTGTAGCGCGCGCAGCAGGCCTTTCACTAAGCCGACGATTTCACTCAAGTCATTTAATAACATGCACAGAAGATACGATATAGCTATATTTACCTGTAAGGGGATACAGTGTAATGTGAAACAAGGGATTGGAATTCGATAAAGCCGGAAATTTCTTCCGCGTGCTTAAAAATAAAGCAGCCAAGCCAACAGACATGCACAAACATTTTCGCAGATTTACAGGACAGCGACGGAGGAGGCACCGTTAATGAAAAACAAATTGCCACCCTGAGTATGAATACCGCGTGACCTCAAGCATGCGAAAAGAATACAAGTTTGCTAAAAGCGTACTATTTTGATTAGAAGGATGGGGCTTAAAAATGAAAAAAATTCTGTTGACCTAAGCTATAGAGTGCCATTCCTAGCAAGATGTGTGCGAAGGTAATCGCTAAATCAAAGAAACCTCACCTCCACCAACCAAACAGCTGGATTTTCCAAAAAGACGCACCGTAATAGATCATTTTCGCACCATCAATTAGTTGAAAAGAAGTGAACAAAAATATAAGCAGTCTGTTCAATACATTTCATAGACAGTATAAATTATTGCAGCCTATCTAGTACATGTAAACATGAAATGGCCTGCGGGGATAACGTAGCGCATCTACGGGGTCTCCTAGGTGGTGGAAGCTGCCTAATTTTGGCGGCCAGGTACTTGAACTCCAGAACATCGCATTCCTGATTCCCTTTTTTGTTGTGCGAGCTAAGCCGCGCATCAATCCCCTGCCTGCTTGCGCCACTCCACGAGTTTCCCCATCTTTTCTTAGCTGGACAGTATGCTCGGTTTTCTTTGCCGCTGTTGGGGCTTCATGTAAAGACTCGCGCAGCCAATTTTTTATGCATTTTTTGGTTAATTTTTTGCTAGCGGACTCAGTGTCTATCACTGCTATGGCTGTTTGAATTGCTGCAGGGATTGCCCGCTGTTAAGTGTAATTGAAAACGTTCACTTCGCGGAAAGAACCGTGGAAACCTGAAAAAGGCGAAAGTAGAGAATACACATACCGATAAGCAACCAGTTAGAACGCTTACGCCGAGTGGCTACGGAGATGGAACTATGTTCAAGAGTAGCGGCAAGCGAAGCTTCCGGTTTGCGTCTCCGATGGTTCGTGCGCCTGTTCAGAAATAAGGTACGATTAATTCTTGCAGCTTAATCGGCTATTCGAGCATACTTCGGATGATTCACAGCTTCAATGCACGTGACCAGATATTAGTGGCCTTGTGACCGAAATAAGGTCACGGGTTATCAAATGACCGGCGCTGGCAAGCTGCCTGTGGCGATCGTTGTGCTAGCTCAAGTTGCCACAAAGTCTGCAGGTTTTAGCCCTTAGCAAAATACAGGCAGGAGCACAGCGAGAGCTCTCACTGACTTTAGTGTATTACGCAGCAGAGTGTAAACACTAGGAAATTTTTTTCTGGCGGATACTGTTCAGAAGGAAAGTTTAGGAATGTTTTGGAACTTATGGTTCGCCGCGACTCCATGGCGATGTCTACCTTTGTTTATTAAGAAGGGGAGCAGAACTGAGAGCATTCCATGCCTAACAGCATTTGATTCGATAAGAACATCGGTAATCGCGTGAACACTGCTCAATTAGTGCGTCGAAAAGACATAAGGTGGCTAGAAAATATCTCTGTTGCAGTAAAGTTATTGCAGTATTTGTCTCTATCTAAACAACGAAAGAGCAATGATAGTTCTGCACACGAAAAGTTATAAAATACAAATAAGGAAGGGCGATGAATTCTCACCACTGCTTTTAATCGCGTGCTTCCAAGTGGTATTCGGGCCTGTTGGAGTTGGAAAATTTGGGGACGCAACTTCACATATGGATGGTATATGGCACAGAGAAAGGAGCGGGACTCAAAAGCGGTGTTTCAGACTTCGCACCGTTTTAACAATTCGCATTATGGAATTGCGTAGTTCGTTTCGTACACGGCACTCTTTTCTCTCACTTTAGACATTTCGTATATTGGGCGTGATTTTTAGAATCCCTAGTGCAGCTCTCGATGGGTGAAATTGTGCCTAAAGGCCTTCTATTGTGTCTGTCAAAAAAAATTTATGATGTATTTTACCAAAACTTGCGCCGAACCGTGCACCGAACCTGATCGGAACGGTTCCTCTGAATCATTCCAGTTCGGGTTCGGTTCCAAGAAGACGGAAAACAAACGGTTCGGTTGGGTTCCGGTAAAAATAGGGGTTACGTTCCGGATACGGGTTCCACTTTGGTTCCGATTCGACACCCTGCTCTCAAGCATTGCGGCTCTCCACAGCTTGATTTAAATTATTACGTTTTAACTTAACGTGGGGCCTGATTGTCAAACTGGTAATCTACTTCACCTGAGGCCTTGAGCGGGTACGCCACATTCCTGCGACCCATCGCTCCAAGGCTCCAAGAGAGACCCACATTTTGTACTGCGCACGCGGCCTCACGACGTACCCCAGAGGTCGCTGTGGACCACGACAGAATGCACCTTGGAGGGGTGCCCGGTAGAGTGTAGCCTGACGAAAATGATAGTTTTGGCTGGCTGTAACGGCGCTGTCCGCGGTTCTTATCCAATAAAACATAAAAAAATGCTGTAAATAGCATTTCTTGGATAAAGTTTCGAGGGGCCACCATATTGTTAAAATAAGTCAACCTTTCAAAAAGTTTGCCGTTTCAAAATGAGAAATGCCAGCGGGAAAAAAAATCGGGCAATTCCAGTGCACCCAGAGGAGCCTGCTTCTGAAGAGGGTTAAAGGGGCAAAGCAGAAGGTTTATTGTTCAGGTCGCTTGAAGCCTGTGGCCAATAACCGATGGGCAGCGAGCAGTTGCATGCTTCACAACTTCTTTCGCGTTCCTTCGCAGCAGGAACCAGGCATCGTTGGGGCATCGATCCGATACAGCACACCACACTTGGCTTCTTACTACGGCTACGCCTCTCTCTCTCCTGGGGCTGCGAGTCTCTGATTGGCGCGTCTTCTCGGGCAGCAACATGCCGAGGCTGATCGGCAGCCAATAGGAGAGCGGCTGGAATCCACCATCGAGAGACCGGATGACTACGGATGACGTCTGCGCGGCATAACTATGGCTCGGTTTTGTCGGGGACGACGTGCGGCACATGCACGCGCTAGACGCGTGACGGAAATAGTAATATGACAGACCGGACGGCAGAAGGTGACCTCTCGCAGAAAACAATAGATTCGTGTACAGGACTGCGCTGTCGACCAGCGCGCTTCCGCTGGGGCTGCGAGAGCTGTCCTTGTGGGGACTTTTCTCTCGGTGATAGCGGCTCTTCTCAAGAGCTGGCGCTGTCAGGCTGTCGAGGCGTGTTCCTATGATAAGAAAAAAATTTAGAAGAATTTCGCTGCTTTCAACTACCAGAATACAGCTACGGCACACAGACGCTACACTGCTCGATGTTCTTACTCGTGAGAAAACGCTGACTCATTCAGAAGAACAATTCAAAGTGTGGTGTGCCTTTAAATTGGTCGCGCATGTGCGGACTGTGTTTTATGCGAAGCATACTACTTTAGCTACCACTTCAGCCCTTCACCGTGGTTATGCGCCTCCAAATCAGGTGATGCATGACGTCACACCACGTGACACGATGACGTCACGACAGTAGAGAAACGGGGGCCCACCTCGCGCCGTCGCTGTGCTTGTGCGCTTCCAAATCACGTGACACGATGACGACACACCACGTGACACGATGACGTCACGGCAGTGGAGAAACGGGGGCCCACCTCGCGCCGTCGCTGTGGTTGTGCGCCTCCAAATTACGCGACACGATGATGCTTCGCATTCTACAGGCTTAACCAAGTTAAGCCTCAGCCATTTTTTAATTTCCACGAAAGAACTACGCATCTATTTTGCCTGTTTTCTTGGTCTTTCCCCTTTCGCCTTTAATTATAAACTTAGCTGTGTTTGAAACAACTACCTGCCGGAGCAACGGCGCATCGCTCAACCGCTGTGCCAGTAGCAATATGAGGACTCCGCGCTATCTATAAATGCGATGAGAGAGTCGTAACGCCATCAACACCACGTGACCACCAGCAGACCAATTATGTTGCACCGCCAAATTTAAAAGAACTTTTAAAAACTACTGACCCAAAAAAATTTGGAAATCGGCCCGCCCCGAAAATTTCAAAGGACCACCGAAAGTTTTGTAATTATGACCTAACTACAAATGTGTCAAGCTGAATTAGTGGGTGGGGTAAGGAGCATTAGTTGGTCCGATTACTATAATCCCATTTTATATTTCAACACAAGGTACTAGAACATTCTAGAACTTGATGACTCATGCATACCATATAAGGGTAAAATTCAGGGGCACTTTGACTGTCTAAAGTGCGTAAAGGCGAAAGCGTTTTCCGCACCACTTTGACTGCTTCTGTGGCACTGGTGGCGTCAAATGTAATTGAGTACTAATTACTAAGTGATGACAAATCACTAATGAATGGTTAATTACTGATTGATGCCTGAATGCTAATTAATGACGCTTAAGCTTCGCCTTTAAGAGTGGAACGCGACAGCGTGTTGTAGCGCTGGCAGGGTCCGCGGAACGCCACCACCCGTTCTCCACCGCTCTACCAACTGAGCTATATATCTGTGGCATTCGGCTCGGAGCCTTCGGGCTGCGGACGTGTATCTGTTTTTTCAGCCAGCGTCCGTTCCGGCGGACGTGGTTGCTGCGACGCGCGTCTTTACTGTCTCTTTTACTCTGTCCTCTTATCTCTGAACTCTCTTTTATCTGCACGTGGAAGCGGTGGTGGCTCGGCAGGAGCCAGTTGGCAGGCCCGTGCTCTTTTCCTTTTCATTCTTCTCTCAGTCGCAACCAACCAACCAACCACCACCCGTTCGGCGCGATGCCTTGCCGTTTGAACGCAACGCTTTGTGAGGAAAGGAAATGGCGCAGTAATTCTCTGTAATCTCGGTGGACACCTGAACCGCACCCTAGAGGAAGGGAGGAAGTGGGAGTGAAAGAAGAAAGACAAAGATGACCCGTAGTGAAGAAAATGAAAATTGTATTTGAGGAAAGGAAATTACGCAGTAACTGTCTCACATATCTCGGTGGACACCCGTCAAAATTCAGGGAGGGGGGTGCACTTTTTTGACCTAAAGTTCGGTCACTGATGTGTGGTTAAGATGTTAAGCTTCGCCTCTAAGAGTGGAACGCGACAGCGTCTTGCAACGCTGCCAGGGAGTCCATAGAACGCCATCGCCCATTCGGTTCTACGCCTCGCTCGTCGGGAAATTGGTTTTTGAGGAAAGGAAATGTATCTGTCTCTCATATCTCGGTGGACATCTAAACCTCGCCGGAAGGGAAGGGAGGAGGATGGCAGTGAGCGAAGACACCGTATTCACTAGACGCGCCTTTGTTCATTGCAAACCGTCGAGCTGGCATGGCGGAGTGGATAGCATGCTCGTCTAGCACTCCGAAGACCGGGGTTCGATACCCGGGCTCGACCAATTTCTTACTCGGTTTTATTTATTTATATGGCCTGACTAGAAAAGTTAATTAGGCTAATTAGGTAATTAAGCAATTAACTAAGCTCAGTCCCACTCACTTGGAGCATCACTATATGATCCCTTCAATTGGTTGCATGTTTACTAGCCAAAGTATAATTGGCCCCGTTTGAAATTGGCGCACTGTGACGTCACGACCGTTTCGACCAGCTGAAAAGCGTGACATTTCTGTCGACAACTTTTGCTTACAATGATGAGACATTAAAGGCTTTCGCCTTAATATAACCAGTTCCAACCAGAGTTCTAGTGAGAAAATAGCAAGAACATTAGACCCTCATTGCAGAGTCATATAGCAGGCTACATAAATGTTACCGCACTGTCTTCTTTAGGAATGCGGTTAAGAAGGCCCCATGTTTTTTTTCCCTAAACAGGACGTCGTGAAAGGATCCTGCAGATGCAGCGATCAACGCGATGTAGATGGTACAGGGGAATGTGAATTGCTTAACAAAGGCCCAGAAGAAACTCATGCTGTTTTTCAGCGCCGAAAAGGGTCACCGGAGGAAATAATAAAACGCTGTAAAAACCAAGAAAAATAAGCGTGGCGCACACGGTAGTCTGAGTTTCACACGCAAAGCCGAAACAAGCCTTTGGAGATCGCTGTTCACTGTTACGATCTCTTTGTATGTAATTTTTACAACTGTTTTCAAACTGCTGTAAATAGTTGCCTCTGCTGTCAAGGGTAGGATGGCCCCGTCAGGCGGGAACAAGCCTTTAGCCTACTCACCCTGGGCCGAATTTTTTGTAAATTTTGTCCTGAATAAAGAACTTACTTACTTTGTGCGCAACCGTTCGGAAGAAGTAGTCGCACGGAGGCATTCGGGATTCCCAGAGGTGAGGCCTTCATTAAGCGGCCAAAATAACGCGATGGGCAACGAAAAAGCTTTCCCCTGTATCATGTCCACAGGTAAAAAGAAAGTCTCTCCTGGGGTGTACTGTTAGTGGTCAGTTTAAGTCCATGAAATGTCTTACGAAACGCGGAAACACGAACAAAGATCGAGCAAGCACCAGGTACCCTTGGTAGGCTTGGCCAAGTCCTTCACTGCGCTGGTGTTACCGGGCCCCGTCGTACTCCAAAGGCCTCCACGAATTAGCAAAGGTAAGTGAGCTGGCGGCGGGCGAACTGACGCTTCGCGAAATCGAGCAAGCCCCGCATAGCGAAACGGGCGAACTGACGCTTCGCGAAATCGAGCAAGCCCCGCATAGCGAAACGGGCGAACTGACGCTTCGCGAAATCGAGCAAGCCCCGCATAGCGAAAAAAAAACAACTATAGTAGATAGTTCCTCTGGGCTTTGTGGAAAACAGACCAGAAAACCAGAGCGCCGTGGAGGTAACACTGACAAGCGGTCCACCTCAAGCCCCAAGGGGAGACTCCATCGCCCGCTTGAGAATGACCGGATCAATCCGCACTCTAACTGGGTGGCTTCAAAGTGATAAGAGTTACCATAAGGTGCAACGAATGCTGTCTTCGCTATCTATGCCATCCACTGCAACCTGGCGAAAAGCGTAACGGAGATCAATAGATTACGCCACACCTATTTTTGTGAGAAAAATTCGTATTTTTTAGTTAAAACACGAGCGAAAACGTTAAGTGCTTTACTTTTATTTTTTTGAAAGGCAGCATTACCAATGAAATGGACAAATGTAACGTTTTCTGTTGTGAATTATTGTTTGTATTTTAACTGCGGCGTATAACGTCCCGAAGCGACACATCGGCTATGAGAGACGCCTTAATAGGGGGCTTGTAGTTAATTTTGTCCACCTACGTTTCTTCGACAAGCACTCACGTTGCATTTCGCCTCCGTCGAAAGACTGCCGTGGGGACCAGGATCGAACCCGCGATCTCGAGATCAACAGACGAATCCTTAAGCTACAGAGCCATCATGAGGGGTTTCAGTGCTTGCATTGACAGTGTGAAAGTCGAAACGATGAATACATTGGCAAGAAAGCAAGCTTTGAGCATGTCATATCGTGTGAATAACTATACGTACCAACCCTTTCCTCGTAAAGCAAGTGTGGCGTAATCGCCACGTGAAACACAAGTTCTTGAGTGACAAGCACATGGAAACACCCTCACTGAATCTGCACCCTCCTCAGTGCTGCAGTCGGTGCGGTATGCACCTATACTAGTGACGCCACTGGTGCTTGGCTATCACATAATGAAGTATGTTTATTATTCGCAGCTATTGCCATAGGGGATGTCGAGTATTCTAGTCTGTTACAGGCGAGTAAATAAGCGTACGCGTCATTTATGCATCGCTGTAGGTGGCGTTTACATTGATGCCCCTGCCATAAGGATGTCACCATTGGAGTTCCAGTGAATGTGTAGTAGTCTTTCGGATTCTTATGCAAGCTGCTCGTCACTTTGAGAATCTGCATGTGACGCCTATAGCAGTTTGGAGAAGGGTTTGGTGAAAAGATATCACATGTTGAGCATTCTTGAACAAAGAATTCAAATATTGTAAGATTGTAAGGTACTGTTATGGAAATATCGATTATAATGGTCCATTCTTCAGTTCCAGTCTCAGTTTTCTTTTCTTTCTTTTACAAAGAAGGAAACAAAGGCTAAAAGCTGTATTCAACAGTTTGACGAAGGCTCTGGCATCTAGAAAATATGTGGCAATGCAGCGAAATCGAAGGTCAAAGCAGCCTTTTACAAAAAGTCGCCACATCAGTACGCATTATAGAATGCTGTTAAAAAATGCAACTCGTTTGCATGTAACATGCTTAGTATCACATACGCCTAAAACGTAACCTTGGTTACAGGAAAAATTTCTGGCGACAAAAACACTTTTATGGATTTTTTACATTGCTTGGCCGGGTCAAAACATTCCATTTTCAATTCATTTATCAAAACAGGAAACTTAAGAAATATTATGTATTATAATGTGCCCGTCGTGTAGGGATGTACCATTTTTCTCTATGTCGTGTTTGTCGGACAGAATACTTTTCCTCGTTTCGCAAGAAATATTATGATATTATTGTCAGTTTTTAGAAAGGCTGTGTTGTGTATGATTTATCTCTAATGACAGAAATAACAGACTGGAAGAATATTGTAGTTAAAAAAAAGCACTACTGCGATGACAATAGGCTACATCAGCCATACATCTGAGTGCCCTCTAATGCAACAGATGTAATTTGGAAATGTTGGTAAAACCAGTGGTACAGCAGATAATAGGGAACATTGCAAAAAGCGAAAGCACTAATTAGATATAAAGTAATTTATTTTTGCAGCATATTCCTTCTTCTACATATAATTCCAACAAATGATGCGACCTTCTAAGCAAGGTACTCAACATGTTCATTAAATGTCACGTTCTCAGAAAACATCACAACAAGGACCTTTACATAGTCAACTAATCCAATAGGTTCTCTTCTCACATGTGTGGTGTTACTTCCCGATAGCTGCTCTCCTCTCGCGACATACCGGGTGTTTTTTTAGAAGGTCCAAATTTTTTTAAAAAAGGTAAATTGCTTTAGATTTATTTTAGCACTGGGGCTATACTGGAGGCTACGGCGGGCGCCAGGCAAGAGGAAAACTGCTTTAATTAGTTCGCTGATTATCTAAATATGTTAATTAACTTTTTTTTAATTTTTGTTTTAGGGGATATGTTGTATTCGCAGAATTGGAGATCGTCCTCTAAACAGTCCAACCGAGAAAAAAAATTACCGACGATTACGTTACTTCCTAATGCGAAATTTGAGCGCAGCAAATAAGCTGTTTCACCTTTTCGATAGTGAGTCAACCCCAGCTGCGGAGTTGGTTTCAGGGACAACGCCGCTGATGCCGACACAAACAATATGATACCCTCGCTTCCGCAGCGCTAAGAACCAGGTCCAGCCGTGGGAAGGTGGTCACGTATTCGTCGACGTGCCGGGGCCTACGTGAAATAACCGGCGTGTCGGCAACTGAAGAGCACCCTATCCGCCACACAAGAACAGGGGGGGGGGGGGACCCTTTCCTCCTCTTTCTGCATGGCGGCGACGGTGTTCTATGCAGTCACGTTATCTTGACTCTCTAGCGGCGTCAGCGGCATCCAGCGGTATCAGTCGGTCGCTGCTAGCGCTGGGGGGATGAAAGGGGGGCGGAGCTGGTTACGAGGCCGACGACAACGCCGACGACGACGCGAAACCCAGGAACGGACGCCAAAGAGCTGCGCTCTAAAACAATTTTAATTAAAAATTTTTCACGCACGTTACGAGGCGCGAAAAATTCACTCTGGTAGGCATCTTCACACCGTAAAGCAGCGGCGGGAGCGCCTCTGACGTAGTTCACTCCGCCCTGCGCTTTGCGTCACGCGTCCCGGACTGGCGGCCTATGCTATCGCTGCTTATCTCGCTTCGCTCCGCGGCCTCACGGAATGCCGCGCTGGAACAAAAACGCATTGACACAAAGTGCAGGGCGGAGCGAGCTACGTCACAGGCGCTCACAGACGCTGTGTTACAGTGTGAAGCTGCCTACCAGGGTGACTTTTTCTCGCTTCGTTACGCGCGCAAAAAATTTTTTCATGAAAATATTTTTTCTTGGCTGGACTGTTTGGAAGACGATCTCCAATTCTGCCAATACAACATATCCCCTAAAATAAAAATTATAAAAGTTAATTAACGTATTCAGTTAATCAGCGAACTAATTAAAGTAGTTTGCCTCTTACCTGGTGTCCGCCGTAGCCCTCAGTATAGCCCCAGGGTTAAAATAAATCTAAATAAATTTACCTTTCTTTAAAAATTTTGGACCTTCTAAAAAAAACACCCGGTATACAGCTGCCTTCGATTTATTTGAATTATTCTTAAACCATCAACGTTTACCTAATGAGATAAACGGCTCAAAACTAAATTTGCTTTTTTTCAATGAAGGATTCATCATCCCCTGTCACAAAGAATGCAGTGCCGTGAGCATAAGAAACCACCCGCGCATTTTTTTCACAATGCACAACATCATTCACATAAATGTTGAATAAGAGTGGGCCAGGAATACTTCCTTGTGGCACACCGCTAACAGCAGCTTGTACTGTTACCAACGATATCAAGACCTGGTACCACCGATATCCACATACTGCACTGTATTTTCCAGGGATGATTTCATTAGGTTTAAAGCTTCTACACGGACACCATATTTCTTTAGCTTTGAAACCAAAATATTGCAATTAACGAGATCAAATGCTATTGAGAAATCTATTTATATCCCCTTCAACATTTTTTCTTGCTAAAGGCTTCTATTATGACCTCTTTTTGTGTCGGAAGCACAGTTTCTATTTCAGTGATGCCTAACAAAATTTTTCTTTTAAGTTTTTTCCTTTGCTCGCAAAGAGCAGTCACAGAAAAACAATAGGGACCGTTTTTGACGGTACAAAATGCTGTAATGGCAAAAAAATGCAAGCCTGCAGAGAGCAGCTTGCTCTGTCCACGACAGATGGCGCCACTAGGAGGTCTGCCACTTCTGGCCTTCAAAGCCGGCGTCAGCAGCATTACCGCGCATTGCGAAACGCTGTTGCGCAGCTTGTGTACGAACGTCAAGTGACTCTTAAACAACCCAGCTGTGACACGAATGTCATGTGTATTGTTGAATTAATTTAGCTGTTTGTTGAGTCAGTATCTAGATCTAATATCCCTGTGGTGTAGAGTCGAAAAAAAAGTTGGAGGTTTATCAAGGTTAAGCCCAGTGGATGCGAAGCAGCCTTCGTTTTGCATTCTTATTATTAACGTCCTTAGCGTTTGGAGGCATCTTGACTGCATACACGCCCGGCGCAAAGACGCTGGCGCGGTTGCGGGCACAGAGACTGACGCGACGGCGGGTGCGCGCCGCTTCATCCCTGGCGTGACGTCACATATCAAGTGATGCAGCGATGGTGGCGCCGCCGCCGCGTCGCGCGCGACGGCGCGAACCGAAGCATGGAGGCCTCCGCCGGGCGACGTCCGACGGCGCGATATGAGGCCCCATCTGCAGCCGGTGTGACGTCATCACGTGACGTCCCATCAAGTGATCTCACTTCAAGGTCAATGGTGGCCACCGCCGGGCGTCGCGCGAAGGCCCGAAACCTACGTTAATATGCTTCGCATAAAAATAGACGCGCTTGTTACATGAAAGAAACCGCGAAACACTTACTGCCGTTTTTGGAGGAGCTGTGTTGCGAGTTCATGCTGCTTCAAAGAAGAATAGAACGTTAATGTGTTGTTCCACGAAAAAATAAACATATCACAAACGCCGCGCGCCAGTTTATTTCAACGCCAGCAGTACCTGCGGGAATGGCAGAACGTGCGTACCTATGCCTGTAACCTTTCTCACCATTGACAAACACTGATCCAGTACATCGAATGATCGCTGTGTTTTAGACCTTTGCAAAAGTGCTTCCTCGGCGTCCGCACAGTGCTCACTAAACTGTCGTGCGTACTTAACGCTAGCACGGTGGAAGCAGCAACTGAGCGTTTGTATAAGTCCTCAAATGAGGCGCTTCAACATGCAAATCTGTCGCCCAGTGCAAAGCTCTACAGAAGTGCGCTAATGCACAGGACAGCGGCGAAATTTATCATTACAGGCCTTCGAATATTCTAGCTTATTCCGGCTGCTTACATCTGCGGGTGCTGAACTCCGAGCAGTTTTCCGTTTTACTGAGCAAGAGAGCACGGTCGAACGTCACTGAGCTTCTGAAGGGTTCCTTGAAAAAGATCCATACTCTTCCTTTGGAAGCCGGAATGTTAACGGAGGATAAAGTAAATATCAGGACAATCGGCCGGCGATCACACGCACGCGGACGTACGACTGTAAGACGCATGCACAGTGCTGAGCAGCGAACGTTCTTGATAGCTATGAACACATATTCCTCCATTCGGCAAAAATATCGAGCTCTAAAAAGCACGCTTTCAGGCATTGGCCCGCTTTTAATCTGCAGTTCGACAACAAGTTATGTGGTCCACAAATATCGTTACGTGGTGAATTGATTGAATAAATATGAACGCGCAGGTAGCTGACCGCGGTATGTTGACACTTTCGAGCCGATGCCGGCAGCCTGAACGAGGCGAGTAAATCAGCTGGTTGAAGCAAACATTTTCCAGCACCAACACGTTCTATGCGCACTCGCAAGAAATTTTTGTGGCGTCCGGCAGCTCGTTATCCACAACGAGAGCGGGAGAAGCGTCTTGCAGCCGGGCACCAGCGCGCCGGCAGCCGTCGAAACGAGAAGGCCCGAAGGCCAGCGATGGCGGAATGGTCATGTGACAAAATATGGCGGCGCCCATGCTCCCACGCTGTAAAGCGTCTATAGTTGCTATAGCGAAATCTTCTAATATGTGAAAATATTGCGTTCAAGAGCTCTTTCCCGTTCAAAACTGCTTTGTCCAGAATTGCTGGGTATGTGCGTGAGCGAATGCGTGAGAACTCTACACGTGTGGCGCTACCCGTCCTTTTGCGTTCATTCTAAGTGCGTAGTTTGATGACCCACACAAATAAAGTGAATATTCGCTAGAGATAAAATCCCTGCCAAGAAATAAACGCTGAATCCCAACTCATCCACAGGTTGCCTGAGAATGAAAAATAATTAATACGAGGTTGTAACGGCTAGTGGGACGAAATTAACACAGAAAAAAGCTAAAAAAGCTTACTGGTTATGTTGTCGTGCGGCTTATTCATAGGCCCAGTGTTTAATCCGAAGAATTCAGCGGCCGCATTTTTATAGCGTGAAGACGAGAACGGTTATCACAAAAACTTCCCCAGGCTGACAAAGAAAGATTGACTGAAAATTATGCAGGAAAGGATCGTACAGTTTCAAAACCAACAGAAAAAACCCAAGCAAAGGCTATTCCATGGCCGTCCATGACATCCACTGCAATCACCCAAGAAGCGGAACGGAGATCGATAGAACAAAAACGGCCCTACCATCGGGGCAAAAATTATATATTTATTCTTTAAAACAAAAGACAGAAAACAATGAGTTCTGGACTATATTTTTTTTTTTGAAAATCTGCATTAACGAAGACATGGACACGGCTTTACCGTTCTGTCAACCACTTTTTCCCAGATCTCAGATTTTTACCCGGTGCGGGGGCGCAACTGCTGCTGACCCAAGGTTGCGAGTTCGACTCCAACCAGGGCAGCCGTATTTCGATGGAAGCGAAACGCAAAAAATACCTGCCGCGGTGTCTCATTAGTTTAGGCGCTCGTCTGCTGAGCCGGAGTACCGTTCGAACCCGACCGCGGCGGGCACGTTTCGATGGAGGCGAAACGCAAAAGGCGCCCATGTGCTGTGCGATGTCAGTGAACATTGAAGATCCCCCGTATGGGTCGTGCAACCCAGCAAACTTCGAAACATGCTGGTGAAACTAAAGCACCTCCTGCCAGATAACCGCTTTCTCGGCGTTGTCCATCCAGTTCGCTGCTGCGATTACAAGCAAGCCTACGTCGGCGAAACATGAAAATTGCCCAGAAGCATCAAAGAGCATCAGCGCGAAGTCCAAAATCCCAAAGTTGATTCCGCTGCGATTCATGCGATATGCGAAAAAAACGCATGATATCGACTGAGACAACGCTGCAATTATATACAAACAGTCGTCACGGACTGGAAGGAAGGGACGATGTCACTCGTCTACATGCAATCATTATTCCACTGCATTATTTCACTGCAGCCTGAACTGGATTTAAAACAGCCCCGACCGTCATCACCTTCATTTGGCAGCGGAGGCAGTGGCCTGAGCGGAACCTAACAGCTACCTATTTCACAGGTTGGAACTGATTTGTATCATTTTTTCTTTTTTGTTTTTATTTCTGCCACCGCTGCCTACTGCTGCCTACTGATCTTTATGTTGTATGTTGCTGCTTTCATTAGCTTTTTTTAAATACCTTTTTGCAATCAGTTTCCGATTTTGGGTATGGGGACCGAGATAGAAAGTTTCAAGCGCGAACTTCGGAAAGAAATTAGGGAGCTGAAAAATAGCCTGGAATTTATAAACGACGAGTTTGAAACCCTCAAGACCTAGTGTAGTGATGTGAAGAGGGAAAACTCTGAGCTACAAGCGTCTAACAAGTTACTGATGCAAGAAATTGAAGCTCTGAAAAAATAAGTGCAAGAAAATGCTTTGAAGATCACTGCCAAAGACCAGTATTCAAGAAACAGAAATATAGAAATCAAGGGAATACCACTAAACAAAAATGAAAACTTGATTGATATAATTGGCAAAGTTGGCGACACTCTTGGTGAGCCAATAACACAGGAGGATGTTGAGGCATGCCATCGCGTACGTGCATGGAATCCATCTGAGGGCCAAAACATTGTTGTGGCTGTCAACCGCAGAGCAAAACGGGATGCGGTTGTCGAGAAGGCAAAAAAGACGAGGTTCACGACTGAAGACTTGGGATTTTCCCCCACCCAATCAGTGTTTGTAAATGAGCACCTGTGCCCGCAACTGAAAAAACTGCTCGGAGAAACGATCAGAAAGAAAAAGGAAATGGGCTGGAAATTTGCCTGGTCGAAGGGCGGAAAGATTTTTGCGCGGAAAACAGAAACTTCCACTGTCGTCCCAATCACATGTGAAGCTGACTTAGCAAAGATATCTTGAAGTGACACCCTCAAATGTGCTAGCTTATCTTACCGATTTTCGCGATGACCGCAACACGCGATGTCACACTACCAAACAAAAATGGCTATCTTAATTTTTTGCACTGCAATGCACAGTCTGCAAAAAATAAGAATGACGAACTTACAGCTTTCTTTAACAGCTTTAGTTTCAAATTTGACGTCATCATGATAACAGAAACCTCATACACTTCACAAGAAGACGTACTTAGCATGGATGGCTTCAACAGCTTCTACTTAAACAGATGCCGACGCCGAGGTGGCGGCGTATTGCAACTCGTCTCCAACCGCCTTACTTGCAATATGCTCTCCGAATTCTCTGCCATGACAGCTGATTATTAAGTGTTAACACTACAAAGCCAAAACACTGTTTTTTCCGTTATATACCGCCCACCGGACGGTAAACCTGACCTCTTTTTCACGTTTCTAGATAAGTTATTAAGCTTTACATGTTCCAATCAATTGAATCTCATTATTGGTGGCGACTGTAACATAAATTTGCTTGAAGATACTTCCAGCTCCCATGAGTTTCAAACACTTCTAGATTCCTTTCACTGCAGTAACGTCATAACAGAACCCACACGCATCACCTCCTGTTCTGAAAGTCTTCTTGACTAGCTTATCACAAACGAAACAACGGAGTGCGTCAAATCAGGTGTCGTTGCCGCACAGCTAAGTGATCATTTGCCAATTTATCTGATCTGCAAACAAAATGGTGTTTTGAAAAACTGTGCTAATCCCCCAATGTCTTTCCTTACACGAAATATTAACCTGAAAACTCTCAATCTTTTTCGAAGTCGGGTGGAATGCACAAACTGGACCTCTGTATATGAATGCACAGATGGAAATCTAGCATATGACACGTCTATGACTGTCCTTAAGAATGTTTACGATAGTTGTTTTCATGTGAAAAGAGTAAAGAGTTCAAAAAAAATTCGCAAGCCATAGCTCACAGATGAGTGCCTCGAAATGATACGCGAAAAAGATGAAATGTACTTTCATTTCGTGAAAACTAGAAATCCCGCAGACTTTTCTGCTTTTAAAAAATACAGAAATAAAGTCACGAAGTTCTTGCGGAAATCTAAGAAAGATTACTACGAACATGTTTTTAATGAGGCATCTGGCCGCAGTGACCTCATATGGCGTGAAATAAATCATTTATTGAAACCAGGTACAGAACAGAATGATAGTCTGCAAATCACAATCAACGATCAGCAATTAACTGGTACGCAATTAGCATCTCATTTTAACCAATACTTCACAACTCTTGCAAATAGCAACTATAATGAAAATGCAAAACTGTTTTTAGGTGCACCTAAGGCAAACTCTGCTTTTTTTGAACCTATTACACCACAGGAAACTCACTCAGTTTTTATGTCCTGCAAAAACAGCAAAGCACGAGATATAGACGGGCTGGAAATCAGGCCTATTAAGTTTGTTGTCGACCTCCTGGAAGACGTTATTGCCCATATTTTCAATGTTTGTCTAGCCACTGGTGTCTTTCCAGTGAACATGCAGAGGGCTAAAGTGACTGTCCTGTACAAATCTGGAAACAAAAATGAGTTTTCGAACTACCGCCCAGTTTCGGTGCTGCCAGTTATCTGAAAAAAAAAAAGGGATTTGAAAGGGAAAGGGATTTGAAAAAGTCATCTGTAAAAGGATTATGTCATTTTGTAATAAGCATAATGTTTTGTCGGAGCGCCAGTTTGGTTTCCGCCAAAATATGTCTACGGAACTGGCTCTTTTAACCCAAAAAGATTTCATTATCAAACGATTCGAAGAAAGAAAATAACATTAGGTGTTTACTTTGACTTTTCAAAGGCTTTCGACAGAATTAATCATCAAACTCTTTCCGCTAAATTAGAGCACTACGGTTTTCGTGGCATTGTCCTTGCTCTCCTAAGATCTTATTTAGAAAACAGAAAACAATGCGTTTCCATCGGAGAAGAGCAGTCCACATTACGAAGCATAACATGCGGAGTACCACAGGGCAGTGTCCTCGGACCGGTACTCTTCAATATATACATTAATGATATAACACGGGTATCCCCAGAAGCCTCTTTGGTAATTTATGCAGATGACACGAGCTTTTTCATTCAATGTGACGATATGACGGAACTCGAGAAATTAGGAAATATTACCCTGAATAAATTGTCAGAATGGAGCAAAATTAATTCTTTAGCAATAAACAATAAAAAAACAAAGGCTGTCATTTTCTCGCCATCACAAAAATTTGTTGACCGTTATCTTAATCTCTATTTAGGATCTGAGAAGATAGAATTAACAAAAGAAGTGAAAACGCTCGGTGTCACCTTTCACGAAAACTTGATCTGGGATATCCTTGTAGACTGTGTGATTAGATGTCTGGCCAGGGCTTGCGGGATACTTTGCCGATTTAGACAAGTTCTTCCACTCAAAATAAAGCTGCTACTTTATAATGCTATTTTCAATCCTCACCTAAACTATTGTAATCTTGTATGGGGAACTACATCACTAACGAACATCAACAAACTCCTTCTTTTACAAAGAGCTCTCCGTCACATAGCAGATGTTCCATACGACGCTCACACAAGTGACCTGTTCCCCTTACTTGGTGTTGTGCCTGTGACACGTATGTACGAGATGAATGCCCTATTAAAATACAAATATTCCCTGAAATTTAATCGGATGCCTTTTCTACGATTATGCAATTTAACAAAACCACCCGAGGTACCGTACAATATAAGAACAAGAGAAGTATGGTTGGTGCCGTTTTCCCGCACGAATCATGGTCAGAACAGACTACAATACATTATGCCTACTTTACTTAAATATCATAATTCAAACACGGACATCCACGCACTATCGAAACAATACCTTAAGCGTTTGTTCACTTACAATTTAGGGAGGTAACGTCAATGTTTTCAAATCTTGTTTTATTATTGCAGCCTTTTGTGCACGTATTTTCAATGGTGGCTGCATTACAGCTGTGTGTGGTAAAACTGTGGTCTGTGCTTCTATGCCTGGAAATGTAGCAGGAAATGTTTTTAGTCCTGTATAGCCATATGTCAATTTCGCCGTTAGATGTTCTTCAGTGTGCAAAATATTGGTGATTAAGTATTAGTATTCGTCTTATTGAATCCATGTCTATCAGTTACATTGAACCGGTATTAATACTTTTTACTAATATGCGGCATTTTGTGTTTGGAATTACTGTTTATATTATGTATTTTGTGTTTACTATATATTTTGTGTTTACAATTTCTATGTATACTGCATGCTCTTATCTTCGTACAATTTTAATCGCAGCTTTGTATTATTTCTGCTGTTATCCGTTGTCAAGAGAAAACAAGGGGTAAGAACCGTTGTCAAGCTGCTCGAGAAGCAGTTTTTTGTTCTTATCCTTGCATTTATTTCTGTATTGAAAGAAATGCTAAATAAATTGATTTGATTTGAAATTGATTTGATGTCATGTGCTGCGCATTTAGGCTTCGGCTGCTTGTCCTTTTAGCCTCACTGTGAGCAGGAAACCCGTACGGGTTCTGAAACGTTAGTTGTTACTTTGGCTTGGCCAGTGGCTGTAATATTTTTACTTCAACTAATGCCTGACCACACGAACATTGGTATAACCCACTGATCTCCACTAGGTGGCTGGATGCCGCATTCCCGCTTTCCGAGACGAGCGCGATTGAAGCCACCGAAAGTTGGACGGCTTGTCCCGGAAGTCGGGCGTCTGCTTTGTATTTCAATGCAAAAAGTCGCGTCTTTCGCCCTTTCGTTCTCAGTTTTTTGCGCTGTTCTCGTGTAATTTCTGCTGTTATATGAAAGGAACAAGCAAGCTGGACGCGAGAAATGTGAGCATTGTGTGCAGAACCCTGTAATTTCAGAGAAACCGAAGAAAACAGGCATGCAAGTCTCACCCTGCCGCGGCAAAGGAGTGCGTCCATTAAACACTGTGTTCTTGTCTGGTTCTTGTCTTCCTAGCGTAAAGGAGAAGAGTTTAATGACGAAGAGGCTAGGTCATCTTAAAACCGAATTTTCGTGTAGCAAAGAAAAGGCACAGCGCGCGAGGAACGACTGACAAGAAAGGCGAATGCTGCAGTGCGCAGTGCGCAAGAGAAGCGCTGTTAGAAGTCGACTGCATCAAGCACCACGAATAAAAGCCCATTCAGGCTTAACTTGCTACAGTACGAAACAGTACATGACACGCTCCGTCGAAAAAGCAGTACCATACCTTTTGGAGGCGCTAATGCGAACCAACCGAACACCATCAGCAGATAGTAGCCTAGCCCCCGCTCCGGTTCTGTCTCGCTAATTCGGTAAAATGGTCGCTGCAAAGTCAGCTGCCTGTTGAAGGTTTCCATCTATTCTTTCTTAAATGTATCCCCCATTGATAGCATAACTTGGGCTTGAGCGCGGGAACATGCATCACAGTAAAGAGCAGTGTTGGCGACGGGACGACACAGAGCTGAGCAGACGAGGTTCCATACTTGCTGTGTGTAGCGACGTCCTGTCGTCTGCTAGTGTAGCCCGATTGAGATGCAACTGGCCCTTATTTTTGAAACGTCTTTCCCGAAGACTTCGCTGGTCTCCTCGCTCATTTGACGGCGCAACAGGTAGGCATTCTCATGGAAAAAGACGAGAGCGGCGAAAAGACGAAATGCTAAGTGGGAAAACAAAACTGGAACTGAAAAACTGTGCTGAGGCCCGATTTCGTGTACTGCCAAAGGCTAACTTCCGGGACAAGGCCGCTTACTTCCGGTGGCTTCGCTTTCGAGCGCAAAATGCACCATCCAGCCCCGTAGTGGAGATCAGTGGTATATCCCTTGATTCAAATAGAGCATACTGCGTGCAGCGATGAATCCATCAGCCCCAATGGGACATCAAGCGGGATCGGACAACGACAGAGAAAGAAGACGATGGTTATCAACGCTATTAAATGACAAGGACAAAGTTCTAGCTACGGGAACACCACAGTAACAAGACACAAGAACAAAACCAAAGCACAATACTACATGAACAAGACCTCGAAATGCTCGCAAAATGAAAGCTTTAATAAAATCGCTGAAAGGTATCATTTTCAATGAGCCCCGTGAATTTTATTTGTATTAAGCAAAGTGTCTCCATGTTTTATTTCGTTAAATTGTCGTGAAATGATGGAATTTCCGGTTTGATAGCTAAATAACCGCTGAAAAGCATAACAGCTTTTTGTTAGGGAGTCCGCCAACACTGGGAAATCTTGAAAACAAAGATGACTTGAAACTAACTGCATATGTTTCGTCTCCCTCACCTGCTAGTCGTGCCAAATTTTCATCCTCTAAACTCATGTCGTTCCTGATTCGCTGTGAACTACATCTGGGCCTCACCCTGATCGGCTATTTTAATTCAAATGAAGGAAGCGAACAAGCCAGACAGTTGACTTCCTTAATATGCATGTCATAACCGGGGCCCTAGCTCATTTATCTCCCCTCTTCTGCTCAATATTTTAATACAACCTATATGAGCCAAGGTCTGTTAAGATAGGTCAGAAAGCCAAAGTCCGGTTGCGGTACGAGACCAGCAGCCCCTGAAAAAAAAATTTAAAGGAAGGGCAAGACATTGACAGTTGTGGATATTACCTTCTGCTTCTCTTGCCCTGTTTGGTTTATTTTATTGCGAAGAATGCGAAATCAACTTCTCTTCTGTTAAGGACTCTGTTTAACGTGAACAAAATCCCTAAGTCTTGTTAAAAATCGCCCTGTTTTGCCAAATTTACATCCAACTTGCTTCTGGCGCCTTCTTCAAACGATGGCCTTTATACTGCTGGTTTGAGTTGGGGTATTTTTTTTCTTTCGCGCTCGGAATGTTGCAGCACTCAGCATGCGAATCGTTTCAGAAAAGCATAAAATCTATAGCCGCACGAATAAACGTGCCGGTTGTGAAGTTTTCGTCCAACGCCCTGGTCGCCCCTTATTTGCACTTGGCACCGTGTAATATGCCGTGTTTTATTCCTGTTTCGTTGCCTCGTCTCAGTTAAGTTCCCTTTTGTAAAAATGCATGGCCCAAATTGGCAATCCGCTGCAAATGTTGCCAGTGGGCCTCAGCTGCCCTCGCTTGACTTCAATTGCAAATGGGTGTGCTGGGCCCTTCCAACAGTTTCAACGGGCATATTAAGTTTTTCTTTTATGTTGGGAGGACCTGGGTCAACTCAGACTGCTAAACATAAGCCAGCACTGAAAGGTGACAATCTACCAAAGGGCCGGCTAGGAACGCAAGCGCAAACAAAGAAAAATCCGCGTCCGAAACCTACGTGGTCGCGCTTCACTTTTACGTCCCTTAAGGCAAAATTAACTGCCTCCGCCAGCCATGAAACACAAATGCTGCCTTGTTTTAGGCGTATGAGCTTTCTTGAAAATTACGATGCTATTTTTAACATATCAACTATAAATGCGGTGTTCTTGATGACGCCTTGTGCATGCGCCAAGTAATCTGCAGTGAAGGCCTGGAATAAAATATATACGGGGCGTTTCAGCGAACGCTTTCAAAAATTTTCAAAAATCGCCCTTTTGGAGTAAAAATATTGGTTTTGCGGCACAGCATTACTAGGGTTGGCGGACACCAGATAACCGGTGAACCGTTTGAAGTGGTAAGTTGGTTAACTACTTTTTAATAATTAACTTTCTAACTATTAGAGAGGCCCCAGTTGCAATCTGAGATTTGCAGCCGGTCGCTAGTAATTGCCGTACCAGTTTTTAGAAGTTCGAAAACACGATTAACTTCGCCGATGTGTATCGAGGGAATTTGGTTCTATCGTGCGAAAATACACGAGCTTTCGAAAGCATGCAGGCAAAGCAACCACTCCAGTGCATGGAACAAGTCGAAAAAGCCAAATTTTGTCGAGCCACTGCACAAAGGCTCATCTCGCTTTCGAAATTATAAAAACTGATTAGGCCATTACTAACGACCAGCTAACAAATCTCTTATTCTTACTAGGCGCCTAAGTTTACTTGTTAAAAAGTCAATTATTAAAACTCAGTTAACCATCTTACTACCTAAGACGATTCCCCAATTTTCTGGTGTCCGCCAGCACAGGTCATACAATGGTGCAAAAGCCGGTATTTGACACAAAAAAGCCTAATTTTGAAAATTTTTTAAAGTGTTCGCTGAAACACCCGGAACATTTTTCAAGTCGTATAAGGCCCGCGACTAGACATTCCAGATAACAAATTGTTTATCGCCACAATTGGTAAATCACAACATGCGAGCACACCGCGAAAGATTGATGCATGTTCAGGTAGCGCCAGTGTGAAAGGGAACAGATCACCACCACCCAACCTATGGTTTTTCCATAAGTACGAATGAAAGCCACACTTCTTTCATTGTTCTAAATAATTTTCCCCTATACGATTAATAACCAAGTGACGCTTTAGACTTCAGCGTAGAAGTTACTGGAGCTTCCTGAACATGCTCATGTTGAGTTTTTTTTTTGCTTGTAACCGCAACCGCCGATCTACGTACAAGGCCATCCTCCGAATTTAACTGTATATGCCACAACTTTAGGAGCTTACCTCGATGCCACTGAAGGTGGTGTCGGTGCCTTGTCGCCCGGTATGCGCACTGCTCGTCCCTCTGGCTGCAATCCGCCTTGTGCGTCGGTATGCGCCACGTCATGCTCACGCAGCCCTGAGAACAAAAGATATGCCGAGCAGCAGAGCCACCAGTCAGGGCATATGGTGTGAAAGACGACGCCCCGTCGCCGATTCTCTTCTCTGCCTCAGTTCTGGGAGGCTCAGGCGTCTGCCAGGTGACTGGGTGACGCGCAGCGAAGGGTGTCAAGTGACGCTGTCTAACAACACAAAATCAGCCGCTCTAGAGAAAAGCCAGAATCGCATGCCTGGCTCATGTCACGCTGTTGCTATGGCAGGGAAATTCGTGCTAGTGAACGGCTCAAATTCGGAGCCCAGCTCGCATCAGTATAAGCGCCAAAATCTGCAGGATTTGTGCTTATTTGACGACAATACAATCCCTGACACTAAAAGGTTCCATGCAAAACTCAGATATTTCGGACTGCGAAAACGAGTTATAAACTTAAATTTATATCCATCCGCCCAGTGAAAGAAGGCAAAAAGTTGAATGGAAAGAACGCTCTCGGTAACTCACCCTCTCGACAGAATCAACGCCTTCTTGGACGTATTCTACATCCGATGGTGGGAAAGGCTGAACCGTTAGGCGGAAGGACCCCACGACTCCGAGAACATTTATTATAGATCATACGATTAAAGATCCCTCTAGTACGCCTTTCATTCGTCCATCACCCTGTTTGAAGAGGAACGTTTCCTATCTGAGGTCTGCTGCCTGCTGCTTTCGCACTTTTCCGACGCCTTGGTTTTCCAACTTCAACACGAGATTGGTTTAGTATTTGTTTCCATTCCTCTCTCTGTGCGGCTTGCGCATTGTAAGGTTCTCTAACCTGCTTCCTTTCTCCTCTTCTGTTTGCCGCTGTCAACACGGTGCCGAACCGGAATTTTTTCGAGTTCGGTTTCAGCTCGGGCTCATGCTTTTACGGGTCAATTCCGGGTTCAGCTATAGAGCAACGTTCAGTTCTCGTTAGAACCGGTTGGAACCAGGGTGAAACGCGTGTTTAGACGGGTTTGGGACCAAGAAAAATTTGAATGCGGATTAATTTTCTAATCAAACATGTGTATGCGGTTTCAATTTTTTGTGACGTCTGTATACAAGCCCAAAAGAAGAAAGGGATATTTATGTGATATGTAGCGACTCGACGAATTTGAATCTACTGGCATGTATCACGCTATTAAATAATAATGCAAGACTGGAATTAAAGGCGTCAACAACAAAACAGCCCGACCCACTCCAGAAGTGTGCGTTTTCTCTAAGCAACCAGCAACAGATGCATTTCCTTTGCGCAAGGCCAGGTGTTGTTAATGTGGTGAACTTGCGAGGGTATTTGCCGCAGTTCCGTTTGTGTGTGGGTCAGCATTAGTACGTTTATCCAGAAAAAAGGCCCAATAAGGCTATTAAAACGATTTGGAATATAGTTACAAGCATTTCATAATCTAAGCTTCCAAGAGTTCGAACGAGAATTCGCGAAACATAGGAGCAAGTAACGCAAACACGCTATTTATAATAAGGGAGTAATTACATATCCGCATCCACTCAAGCGCTGCCATACTGCAACAAATGAAAGTTATACAGCTTCCTCAGAAACATCGTAATTAAAGAAAAAAAAATACGATGTTTCCGGATAAGCAGTGTTGCTTTCCTTTGTAGCCTTATGACTGCGCATTGGCGTATGCTAATATGTAATTACTCCCTTATTGATAAATCAAATACATCCTCGGGGGATTCCGGTATGCAACGGAAGAAAAAGACTATTTATACGCCACCACGTACTCTATCTCAAGAGGGGCAATATGAAACGGAAAGCTGGAGGCATGTGTATGTAGGCCTACACCCAATTCACTCTTCCGGAAACCTCGTCGCCTGAGTAGTAGGCCTTTCACTGAGCCGAAAAAAATTCAGGGGGGGGGGGGGGGGGGGGCACTTTGTTGACCTAAAGTGCGGTGAGGCGAAAGCCTGAAGCGCGGTGTTGCTGCTTGTGTCACTGATGTGTGGTTAAGATGTTAAGCTTCGCCTCTAAGAGCGGAACGCGACAGCGTCTTGCAATGCTGCCAGGGAGTCCACAGAACGCCATCGCCCGTTCGGTTCTACGCCTTACTCGTCAGTAAATTGGTTTTTGAGGAAAGGAAATGTATCTGTCTCTCATATCGCGGTGGACACCTAAACCTCGCCGGAAGGGAAGGGAGGAGGATGGGAGTGAGCGAAGACACCGTATTCACTAGACGCGCCTTTGTTCATTCCAAACCATCGAGCTGGCATGAGCGGAGTGGTTAGCGTGCTCGTCTCGCACTCTGGAGACCCTGGTTCGATTCCCCAACTCGACCAATTTCCTACTCGGTTATATTTATTTATCTGGCCTGACTAGAAAGGTTAATTAGGCTAATTGGGTAATTAATCAATTAACTAAACTCAGTCCCACTTACTTGGAGCATCACTGTACGATCTCTTTAATTGGTTGCATGGTTACTAGCCAAAGTACAATTGGCCCCGTTTGAAATTTGCGTACTGTGACGTCACGACCGTTTCGACCAATTGAAAAGCGTGAAAATTCTTTCGAAAACTTCTGCTTACAACGATGAGGCATTAAAGGCTTCCGCCTTAATATTCATTTAAGTCATTTAATAAGGCGTACTGAAGATACAATATGCGCCGCCGCGGTGGCTCAGTGGTTAAGGCGCTCGGCTGCAGACCCGAAAGACGTGGGTTCGATCCCGGCCGCGGCGGCTGAATTTCGATGAAGGCGAAATTCTATCTGCGCGATGTCAGTGCACGTTAAAGATCCCCAGGTGGTCGAAATTTCCGGAGACCTTCACTACGTCGTCCCTCATAGCCTGAGTTGCTTCGGGACGTTAAAACCCAATAAACCAAACCAAGATACGATATAGCTATATTTACCCGTAAGGGGATGCAGCGTAATGTGAAACAAGGGACTGGAATTCGATAAAGCCGGAAATTTCTTCCGCATGCTTGAACATCAAGCAGCCAAGAAAACAGACATGCACAAAGATTTCCGCAGATTTAAAGGACAGGGACGAAGGAGACACCGTGAAAGAGAAACTAATCGTCACCCAGGTATGAATGCCGTGTGACATCAAGCGTGCGGAAACCATACAAGTTCACTAAAACCGTACTACTTCATAAGAAGGATGGGGCTTAAAAATGAAAAAAATCTGTTCACCGAAGCTATCGAGTGTCATTCCTAACAAGGTGTGTGCGACGATATTCGCTAAAAAAATCACAGAAACCTCAGCCTTCGCCCAACCAAACAGCTGGATTTTCGAAAAACACACTTCGTAATAGATCATTTTCGCACCATCAATGAGTTGAAAAGATTGGTTTGGTTTATAGGGTTTAACGTCCCAAAGCGACTAAGGCTATGAGAGACGCCGTAGTGAAAGGCTCCGGAAATTTCGACCACCTGGGGTTCTTTAACGTGCACTGACATCGCACAGTACACTGGCCTCTAGAATTTCTCCTCCAAAGAAATTCTAGCCGCCGCGGCCGGGATCGAACCCGCGTCTTTTGGGTCAGTAGCCGAGCACCATAACCACTGAGCCACCGCGGCGGCTGAGTTGAAAAGAAATGAACAAAAATATAAGCAGTCGGTTAAATACAATTCATAGAGATTATAAATTATTGCAGCCTATCCAGTAGATGTGAACATCCAATGGACTGCAGGGATAGCGTAGTGAATCTATGGGGAGCTCCTAGGCGGTGGATGCTACCCAAATGTAGTGGCCAGGTACTTGAACTGCAGAACATGGCCTTCCTCTGCCTGCTTCTGTTGTGCGAGCTAAGCAGCGTATGAATCCTCTTGCTGCTTTCGCGACTCCATGAGTTTCCACATCTTTTCTTACCTGGAGAATATGCCCGGTTTTCTTAACCATGTTGGGGCTTTAAGTAAAGACGCGTGCAGCCGATTTTTTAAGTATATATTTTTAAAATTTTTGCTAGCGCACTCAGTGTCTGTCGCTGCCATGGCTGTTTGACTTGCTGCAGGGATCGCCCGCTCTTCAGTGTCATTAGAAAACGTTCACTTCGCGGAAAGAACAGTTGAAACCTGGAAAAGGTGAAAGTAGAGGATACATAGACCGAGAAGCAACCAGTTAGAACACGCGCGACGAGTGGCTACAGAGGTGGCAGAGTGTTCAAAAGTGGCGGCAAGCGAAGCTTCCGCTTTGCGCCTCCGATGGTTCGTGCGCCTGTTCAGAATTAAGGTATGATTAATTCTTGCAGCTAAATCGGCTATTCGAGCATACTTCGGATGATTCACAGCTTCAATGCACGTGACCAGATATTAGTGGCCTTGTGACAGGAATGAAGTGACGGGTCATCACATGTCCAGCGCTGCCCAGTTGCCTGTTGCGGTGGTTTTGCTAGTTTAAGTTGCCACAATGTATGCAGGATTTAGCCATTAGCAAAATACATGCAGGAACACAGCGACAGCTGTCACTGACTTTAGTGCGTTACGCAGCAGAGTATAAACACTAGGAAGCTTTTTCTAGCGGATACCGTTCAGAAGGAAAGTTTCGGAATGTTTCGGATGACTTCTTCATGTCCTGCTTCTGGTTCGCCGCGACTCCAGGGCGATGTCTGCCTTTTTTTATTAAGAAGCGGAGCTGAACTCAAAGCATTTCATGCCCAACAGCATTCGATTCGAGAACAACATGGGTAATCACGTGAGCACTGAGCAATCAGGGCGTCGAAAAGACATGTAATGTGGCTGGAATATATCTGCGTTGCAATAAAGTTATTGCAGTCTCTGTCTTTATCTAAACGACGAAAGAGCAATGATAGTTCTGCACAGGAAAACTTATAAAATACAAATCAGGAAGGGCGATGAATTCTCGCCACTGCTATTAATCGCGTCCTTCCAAGTAGTATTCGGGCCTGTTGGAGTGGAAAAATTTGAGGACGCAAGTAACAGTGGAAAACCTTAGTAGCGTTTGATTTAATGATGCCTCTGCCCTTCTTAGAAACCCATAGGAAAATAACTGCAGCTATTCAAGAGTTATAACTTGACGTTCTATGGATGATCTAGATAAATTGTGACGCAGAAAATTGCATTTAAGGATACCAAACCACTTGTGTGCGAAGTTCCACCGAGATGCTGCTGAAATAGCCTTCCATGAGCTTTGTCAGCATCTCGTCACCCCGTTTCTCTCTGAGCTAACTTTGTAGTCATTGTACGAGCACGGCCGCTTGATGCGCTTTGTATCTAGCGGCCGTAGTACGAGCTTCTTCAAAACTTCAGCAATGGCTGTTCGAGTTACCGCCAGTGTGGCCACCACGCTTTCTAATCCCCCCCCCCCCTCGCTCCCGGGAAGTGATTCCCGTCTTCGTGGAGGCAAAACTGCCTCTGAATTTCTCAACGTTTTACCAGAAGTTGGTCATGACATGCACAGACACCCACCCTTGATCGGCAAAGCAGCGTTAGCCCCTAAAGACAGCCTGAGAAGGAGAATTGTCACTGCGGACTCGATGCCACCGTACTGCCTGCACCGTGGACATGCGTTCTCTTTTCGAACATTGCATGGTCGTCCTTCTTGACACTTAAGGAACACTCAGAGGAGACGAACGGGTCATTTGGGGCGCAGTGAATTTGAAAATAAAGTTGTTAGATGAGCCACCTTGTTGAGGTTCATTACGGGACACACGCTCCAAAAAAGGCGCGATTCAACTTACGTTCACAGGAAGAGCATCAGAAGTACTGACCCGCAAAATCCTCGCTAGGTGAACTAGATGGCCCGGCCCGCCAGGTATGTTGATATACGGACAGTTGATATGGGAAGAGTGCTAGCGTTCTCTTTTTTTTTCTTACCACCTCAATTACTGACCCAAGTCCGCCAATAATTCGCGTGTAGTGAATACGGTGCTGTCTTAGAAGGTTGCTTTAGAGAGACATGGTGTCCATTCCTTTCGGGTGTACACCAAGATATGAGACACAGGCATTTCCTTTCCTTAAAACCAATTTTCATTTCATTGCATTTTCCTTAAGGCCCTTACGGCGCAGTTCGGGTATCCACCGAGATATGAGAGAGACAGGCTTCATTTCCTTTCCTTAAAACCAATTCTCTTTTCATTTTCCTTCCCTTACGGCGCGGTTCGGGTGTCCTCCGAGATATGAGACGTGCCTGGCGCACTGTTTGTCTTTTATTTATTTTTTTATTTCTGATATTATATTGCTGTCATTTATTTTTTATTCTCGTTTCTGAGCTTATCTTTATTCTTTTTTTTTATTACGGACTCGGCGGCCATCTTCGCTGCGCGTGTCGTCGCTCGGTTTCGCGCATGCACAGAAGTGGCAAATCTGGCCTCCGGCTCACGCGAAGCTCGGTGTTGACTAGCCTAGTGAAGATTTTCGCCTAAAAAAATCGGGCAATTTCAGCGGACCCAGAGGGGCCTGCTTCTGTAGAGGGGCGAAGAGGCAAATAGGAAGATGTAGTGTTAAGATCGCTTGAAACCTGTGGCGAATAACCGATCGGCAGCGAGCAGTTGAAGGCTTCGCAGCATCTTTCGCGTCATTCGTAGCAGGCGCCAAGCATCGTTGAGGCGTTGCTCCGATACAGTCCACCACACGTGGCTTGTTGCTACGCATACGCCCCTCTCTCCTCGGGCTGCGAGTCTCTGATTGGCCGTCTTCTCGGGCAGCAACATGGCGAGGCTGATAGGCAGCCAATAGGAGAGAGGCTGGAATCCGCCATTGAGAGACCGGATAACAACGGATGACGTCCGCGCGGCATACCTATGGCTCGGTTTTCTCGGGGACGACGTGCGGCAAATGCAGGCGCTAGACGCAAGACGGAAATGGTAATATGACAGACCGGACGGCAGAAAGGGCATCTGCCTCAGAATACAATAGATTCGTGTACAAGACCGCGCTGTCGACCAGCGCGCTGCCGCTGGGGCGGCGAGAGGTGTTGTTGTGGGGACTTTCCTCTCGGTGAATGTGGTTCTTCTCAAAAGGTGGCGCTGTCAGACTGTCGAGGCGCGTTGCTATGATAAAGAAAAAAAATCACTTAGAAGAATTTCGCTGCTTTCAAAGAGCGCAGTACAGCTACGGTACACAGACGGTACCCCGCTCGATGTTCTTACTCGTGAGAAAACGGTGAACCATTCACAAAAACTATTGAAAGTGGGTGCGCCTTAATATTGGTCGCGCATGTGCGGACTGTGTATTTAATTTCCACGAAAGAAGTACGCATGTATTTTGCCTGTTTTCTTGGCCTTTCGGCTAGAAAAATAGACTTCGCTGTGTTTGAAACACCTACCTGCAGGAGCAATTGCGCATCGCTCAACCGCTATAACAGTAGTATTATGAGGACTCCGCTCTATCGATGAATGCGATGAGAGCGTCCCCACGCCATCAACACCACGTGACCACCGGTGGACGAATTATATTGCACTGCAAAATTTAAAAACTTCTGACAAAAAAATTTGGAAATTGTCCTACCCCCAAAATTCCAAAGGACGCCCCAAAGTTTTGGAAGTGTGACCTGCCTAAAAATTTGTTAAGCTGGATTAGTGGGTGGGATAAGGAGGATTAGTTGGTCGGATTAGTATAATCTCATTTTATATTCCAACACAAGGTACTTGAACATTCTAGAACTTGATGACTCATGCAAACCATACAAGGAAAATATAACCAGTTCCAACCGGAGTTTTAGCGAGAGAATAGCAAGAACATTAGACCCTCATAGTAGAATCATAGCAGGCTACCTAAATGTTACCGCACTGTCTCCTTCGGGAATGCGGTTAAGCAGGCCTCTAGGTTTGTTAGTTTTTCCCTTCTAAACAGGACGCTGGGAAAGGATCCTGCAGATGCAGCGATCAACGCGATATGAATGGTACAGGGGAATGTCTATTGCTAAACAGAGGCCCAGAAGAAGCTCATGCGGTTTTTCAAAGCCCAAAAAGGTCACCGGAGGAAATAATATAACGCGTAAAAACCAAGAAAAATAAGGGTGGCGCGCCCGGTAGTACGTATGCGACAGGTTAAAATGCCCGGCGGTGAGCACGTCATTGAGTCTCATCCGCATAGATGAATCAAGCCTTTGGAGATCGCACGGAGCAGTTCAGGCCCGTCAGATAAGTTACTGCAGCGACAGTGTGCGCTACCGCTCAGACCAAATGGTCGCACGGAGGCTATCGGGTTCCCCAGAGGAGAGGTCTTCATTGAGCGGCCATAATAACGGGTCGCTGTTTTGTTCCGATACAATTTTGCGAAAGTGGGGAGCGGCGAAAAGACCAGGCCCACGGCGTCGGTCTCGCTCGAATCAGCTGTGTCCACAAAGGTCTGTGCAGAAGTAGGTTTGCTTTTAAGATCGCTTGAAGCTGATGGCGAATAACCTATGGGCAGAGAGCGGTTGCATGATTCTCATGTTTCCTTCGCAGCAGGCCCAAAGCATCGCTGGGGCGTTGGTCCGATATATAGTGCACCACGCTTGGCTTCTTGCTACGCCTACGCATCACTCTCTTTGGGCTGCGAGCCGCTGATTGGCGCGTCTTCTCGGGCAGCAACATGGCGAAGTTGGTCGGCAGCCAATAGGAGAGCGGCTGGAATCCACCATCGCAAGACCGGATAACAACGGATGACGTCCGCGCTGCGTACCTATGGCTCGGTTTCCTCTCGAATGATGTGCGGCACATGCACGTGCTAGACCCGTGAAGGAAATGGTCATGTGACAGACCGCATGACAGGATGCGGCCTGTGGGAGAAAACAATCGATTGGGAGATCTGTCCTTGTGGGGATTTTTCCGTCGGTGAGCGCGGCTATTCTCAAGAGGTGGCGCTGTCAGGCTGTCGAGGCGTGTTTCTATGAAAACAAAAAATAATTTATAACGAATTTAGAACGGCCGCTGCAGTTAAGATAAAATCGTCAGCAGCAACGCAGCTTATAAGTCGCATTGCTGGAGGGCCATGTATGTAGCGAGTTAGATCGTTTTGCTGTGAGCGCTGCACGTCTGCGGATTGCCAGAGCCACTAACATGGGGCGGGTCGAACGATGGATGGCCGCTCTCGGGACACTGCTAGACAAGAAGCCCAAGTCCGTGCCAACACATCATAAAGTGCTGGTTGCTATTCGGCCATACCCCACTCGTCCGTGGCAGCAGCATTCAGATTAAATACAATAATTCCAAAAGACCTAAATTTTGGCAAGTTGGTGAGACGTGAGTTGCGAAGAATGACGCAGCAGAAAGCGACACGCTCAAGAACAGCCAAAGCACCAACTTTGAAATGCGCCGCCGGTGTGTATGTGTCCTCCACTCGTGCATGTCGGTTCCTCCTGCCACAATCTTTGTAAGGCATGCAAAAGCATAATGTAGACAAGCTAGCGCTGATCATCCGCATTACCGGGGTGGTAACCTCATCCTTTCAACCGGAAGGTCTCCAGCTCAGCATTTTTTTTTAATTTCGACGGAAATATATTGCCATTCTTCATTTTAAGAAGCTTGAGGCTTTGTATGAATGACAGAATAGACAAATGCCCCGTGTGTCTTAAGACCAACTCCGGGAAGTGACTGATGGAAACATTGGCAAGTGATAAGTGACGTGTTTTTAAAGTGTAAGCTGTGAAGTTCACTCTGCCGAGCAGCCAAAAAAATTGCAGGGGACACTTAAGCTCCGCTTTAAGGTTATGACGAGATAGCGTTAATGAGCTCATCCGTATATATGCGGAAATGGTCATTCTGAACTTAACATTCATTGATCTCTGCGAGGCCTCACTCCAAACCTCTCGCAATGGTGCAGCGGTTAAGGGATGCGCAGCTGCCCTGCGATGTCAGGCGCTGTACCCGGTGCGGCTTGTGCGACCCAAGTTGTTCTTCCCGAGGAACCTTTCGCGATCAATCGTGAAACAGTCACCTGCCACGGTGGTCGCTTTGTTCACTATTCGGTGGGTACGTTGTGATGACGCCACAAGGTACGCGACCTATGGGTGGCCCACCTTGGTTGCTTCTCCGGCAGGTGGCCACCCAGGCGACGCTCCGCCACCCTGTTTTTCGCTCACAACGCCTGGGTTAACAGCTTGGTATATTCTCGGTAACGGGGCGTTTAAAGCTGTCGCGTTAAGATTTCAGTAAAGCATCCCACGAAAACTCTGCTTAGGTAAAATAAAGCCACTTGAAGACGCATTTACAAAGGTGGCAATATATAAAGAAGAAAACTAGAGCACACGCTCAGGCGATCAGTTAATGGCACGGGACTCCTTACATGAGAACCGATCTTTTTCGTTTTCCGCACGTATCATCATGAGACAACGCTCCGGCGACAGAAAGAATCGTCCTCGCAATTCCGTTAGTCACTGTTGGAGCACGCAGTTCGGGCCAGTATTCGAAAAGAGAAGCTTTTGAGACAGTCAGACTTAGTGAGATGTACAGCATAGGAGAACAAATGAGTACGGGCTAAAGTGGGCTTCCCGATGCCAGCGGTAGTAAAGAACAGACCTCTGTCGAATGCCTTCTTTTGAAATTCTCATAGTCTTGTGACGCGAAGAAGTATTCTCAGGAAACGTTGCACGGCAGATCGACTGGCGCGATGACATCTAGTGCGTAGTGTTTGATATAAATGGCGGTATTGCAACGGGCACAATTCCAGACTAACGATACATAAGGTAGCACCACAAATACTGCGGTCGGCTGAGACGTACTATCCAGGACAAAAGACTTCAGGACACGCGAAAATTTATCATGGCGATGTTTTCCAGACGCCACTTCATTTCACTAAAACAGATTTCTTAAGATCTATTACTACAATCCTGTCCTTCAGAACCGTGTACTAACTACCCCTACATATGTTTCAGGCCGCATTGAACATCTTCACAATATAGATGTTCCTTCATGTCATGCCAAACACGCTTTCTATTCGTTTGTCCCTAACGCTTCTGACAGTTGGAACCAACTTCCCAGGCTCATTGTCAATATTACTGACCCAAATGCCTTTAAGACTGCCGTATGTAATCTCTATTTATAGATTCTAGTCAATTTTCTTTGAGTTGGTTCTCGCTGCCATATTGCTGTCTGCCGGAAATGTTCTTTCTTTTTGCCTCACTTTCTTTTTGCCTCACTTGTTTTTTTTTCAGCTTTTATTATTTGCCTTATTTTTTATTTTTTTTCTCGCTTTCGCCGCGTTATAAATTCTTCTCTTTTGTTTTTCTGCTGCACTGTACCTTATACAATGTATATCTATTCCACTCCCATCTTTAATGCCTTCGGGCCCTGAGAGTATTCAAATAAATAAATAAATAAATAAATAAATAAATAAATAAATAAATAAATAAATAAATAAATAAATAAACTTTTGCAGCGAAATCGGCTATTCGAGCATACTTCGGATGATTCACAGCTTCAATGCACGTGACCAGATATTAGTGGCCTTGTGACCGGAATGAAGTCACGGGTCACCACATGACCCGCGCCGCCAAGTTGCCTGTTCCAATCGTTGTGCTAGCTCAAGTTCCCACAAAGTCTGCAGGTTTTAGCCATTAGCAAAATACAGGCAGGAGCAGAGCGACAGCTCTCACTGACATTAGTGCGTTACGCAGCAGAGTATAAACACTAAGAAATTTTCTTTTGGCGGATATCATTTAGAAGGAAAGTTCCGGAATGTTTCGGATCTTCTGGTCCGCCGCGACTCCAGGGCGATGTCTGCCTTTGTTTATTCAGAAGGGGAGCAGAACTGCAAGCATTCCATGCCTCGGTAATAGCGTGATACATCGGTAATAGCGTGATACATCGGTAATAGTGTGAGCACTGCGCAATCAGGGCGTCGAAAAGACACGTAATGTGGCTAGAAAATATCTGCGTTGCAATAAAGTTATTGCAGTCTCTGTCTCTATCTAAACAATGAAAAAGCTATGGCAGTTCTACACAGCAAAAGTTATAAAATACAGATCAGGAAGGGTGATGAATTCTCGCCACTGCTATTAATCGCGTGCTTCCAAGTGGTATTCGGGCCTGTTGGAGTGAGAAAAATTGGGGCGCAAGTAAGAGCGGAAAACCTTAATAACATTTCATTAAGTGATGCCATTGTCCTCCTTAGAATCCGATAGAAAAAGAAACTCTAGCTCGTCGAGAGTTAGATCTCGACGTGCTATGGATGATCTAGATAAATTTGGACTTGGAAATATCATTTAAGGATACCAATACACTTGAGTGCGACGTTCCAGCGCAATGCTGCTCAAATAGCCTTCCATGGGTTTCGTCAGCATATTGTAACCCCCTCCTCTCTTCGCTAATTTTGTAGTCATTGCACGAGCTTCTGTGAAGCTTCAGCAGCGGCTGTTCCAGTTGGCGCTAGTGTTTCCAGTAGCCTTTCTAATCCTCGCCTCGCTTCCGGGAAGTGATTCCCGTCTTCGTGGAGGAAAAACTGTCACTGAATTTCTCAACATATTACCAGCCGTTAGGCGTGACATGTACGGACACCCACCCTTGTTCGGCAATCCATTGTTAGCCCCTAAAGATAGCCCTGAAGAAGAGTTGTCACTGCGGACTCTACGTCACCGCACTGAATACGCCTCGAACATTGCATGGTCCTCCTTCTTGACACTTCAGGAAAAGTCAAGGGAGATCACCGAGCCATTTGGGGCGCAGTGGATTTGAAACTAAAGGTGGTAGATGTGCCACCTGGTTCAGGTTCATTACGAGACACCAGAGCCAAAAAAGGTGCCATTCAACTTCAGTTCACACGAAGAGCATTAAAATTGCTGACACGCAAAATCCTTTCTAGGTAAACTAAATGCCCCAGCCCGCCAGGTATGTTTATGTAGGGACAAGGGATGTGGGAAGAGTGCTGGCGTCCATTTTTTTCTTAGTACCTCTATAACTGACCAAAGCCCGCCTGCAACAGACACTTATGGAATTCTGTAAAAAAACCTGGCCTGATTGATTGATAAAGCCTTTCTTTTGCGGCTGCTGTCTGTGAATATGAATGCCTGTGAATATGAATGCAAAGAAGACGAAAAACAAAGGGTTCGATTCGGTTCCGTGTAAACATACGCGTTCCGTTCCGGTTTCCAGTTCTGCTTTCGTTCCGGTTCGACACCCTGCTCTCAAGCATTGTCACTCTCTACAGCTTGATTTAAATTATTACGTTTTAACTTAACGTGGGACTTCATTGTCTATTTGGTAATCTACTTCACCTGAGGCCTTGAGCGGGTACGCCACATTCCTGCGACCCATCACGTCAAGACCCCACGAAAAACACCCAGTTAGTACTGCGCACGCGGCCTATCGACATACGAGGTCTGTTAGAAAAGTATCCGAGTTTTTTTTTTTTGCGAACACCTGATGGATATGAAACAAGCGCGCTTGCATCAGGTGACCTTGAACCTTTATGCGCATGCACGAATTTTTTCCCGCCTGCCGATAGCGTCAGTCACTGGGACACAGCGTTTGAGTGAGGCAGTGCGCAGTGCTCTCGTCGGTTTTTTATTGCAAGGAAAATGGCGGGGAGAGAGCAGCAGCGCTACTATATCAAATTTTGCCAGAAACTGGGCGACAACCAAGTGGAAACTATTCGGAATATTCAGACGGCTTTCGGTGACGATGCTATGAGCAGCACACAGATTAAGCAGTGGTACAATTGGTTTAAAGACGGCCGCACATCCGTGGAGAGAGAGTCACGCTCCGGTCGGCCATCAACATGACGAAATGACCAGGTCATTGCCGAACTGAACGCTATGGTGATGCGGGACCGTCGCGTGACTATCCGAGAAATTGAGAAAGAGGTGGACATGAGCAATTTCTCCGCACATTCCTTTATCACCGAAGATTTGGCCATGGAGAGAGTTGCGACGAAATTCGTGCCGAAGCTGCTCACGGTGGAGCAAAATCAGCTTCGTGTTGAAGTCTCACAGGACATGCTGGATTCCGCAAACAGTGACCCCGACTTCATTGACATCATAATCACTGGCGACGAGTCTTGGGTGTACAGGTACGACCCGGAAACCAGATCCCAGTCGTCACAGTGCAAACATCCCACGTCACCAAGACTTAAGAAGGCCCGCCAAGTGCGCAGCAATGTGAAAGTGATGCTGACTGCTTTCTTTGACCCCCTCTGTGTGGCAGACCACGAGTACGCACTCCACAGGGTCAATGACCAAAGAGTACTACACGGATGTCCTCTGTTGCCTACGTGATGCTGTGGGGCGCAAGAATCTGGAGCTGAGGTCAACAGGAAATTGGCACATCCCTCATGACATTGCTCCTGCACATTCCTCGCATTTGATTCAGACTTTTCTGGCAAAAAAACAGACTCCTGTAGTTCCACAGGCTCCTTACTCTCTTGATATGGCCCCCTGCGACTTCTGGCTGTTTCGCAAAATCAGAGACCATTGAAAGGAGCGCGATTTCAGAGAAGAAAGGACCTTAAGGCTGCAACGACAGCAGAGCTAAATTCCATTGCGAAACGGGCCTTTTCGGAATACTTCCAACAATGGCAGCACTGCTGAGAGAAGTATGTGGAGTCCCAAAGAGACTACTTTGAAGGTTATTAGGCTTCTAACGCTCCAGTTATATCAGTTTTTTTTTCTTCGGCCAAAGGTCGGATACTTTTCTAACAGACCTCGTACACCCGAGGTCGCTGTGGACCACGACAGAAAGCGCCTTGGAGGGGTCCCTGCTAGAGTGTAGCCTGACGTAAATGATAGTTTGGGCTGGCTGTAACGGCGCTGTTCGCGGTTCTTTTCGAATAAACATCAAAAATTGCGGCAAATAGCATTTCTTGGATAAAGTTCCGAGGGGCCGCCCAATTGCTAAAATATGTCAAACGATTAAAAAAATTTGCCCTCTCAAAATTAGAAATGCCAGCGGGAAAAAAAAATCGGGAAATCCCAGCGGACCCAGAGGGGCCTGCTTCTGAAGAGGGGCGAAGGGGCAAAGAAGAAGGTTTAGTGTTAAGGTCGCTTGAAGCCTGTGGCGAATAACCGATCGGCAGCGAGCAGTTGAATGCTTCGCAATCTGTTTCCCGTCCCTTCTCAGCAGGCAGCAAGCATCGTTGGGGCGTTGGTCCGATAGAGTACGCCCCACATGGCCTCTTGCTACGCCTACGCGCCACTTTCTCTTCGGGCTGCGAGTCTCTGATTGGCGCGTCTTTTCGCCCAGCAACATGGCGAGGTTGGTCGCCAACCAATGGGAGGGCGGCTGGAATCCACCATCAAGAGACCGGATGACAACGGATGACGTCCGCGCGGCATACCTTTGGCTCGATTTTCTCCGGACGACGTGCGACATATGCACGCGCTAGACGCGTGACGGAAATAGTAATAAGACCGACAGGACGTCAGAAGGTGACCTGTCGCAGAAAACAATCGATTCATGTTCTAGGCCGCCCTGTCGACGAGCGCACTGCCGCTGGGGCTGCAAGAGCTGTCCTTGTGGGGACCTTTCCGTCGATGAGCGCTGCTCTTCTCAAGAGGTGGCGCTGTCAGGCTGTCGTGGCTAATTTCTATAATAAGAAAAAATAATAATTTAGAACGAATTTCGCTGCTTTCAAAGACCACAGTACAGCTCCGGCAAACAGACGCTACACTGCTCGATGTTGTTACTCGTGAGAAAACGGTGAACCAATCAGAAGAACAGTTGGAAGTGGGTGCCCCTTAAGATTGCTCGCGCATGTGCAGACTGTGTTTTTAATTTCCGCGAAAAAACTGCGCATGTATTTTGCCTGTTTTCTTGGTCTTTCGGCTTAAAAAATAAACTTGGCTGTGTTTGAAACAGTTACCTGCCGGAGCAATGGCGCATCATTCAGCCGCTGTACCTGTAAACTAATATGAGGACTCCGTGCTATCTATGAATGCGGTAAGAGCGTCCTCCTGTCATCAGCAACAATTGACCACCACTGGACCAATTATATTGCGCAGCCAAATTTTATAAGGATATTGACCCCCAAAAATTGGAAATTGGCCCACCCCCAAAATTCTAAAGGACCCCCAAATGGTTCGGAAGTATGACCATCCTAGAAATGTATTAAGCTGGATTAGTGGGTGCGATGAGGAGCATTAGTCAGTCGGATTAGTATAATCCCATTCTATATTCCAACACAAGGTACTCAAACATTCCAAACCTCGATGACTTGATTCCATTGCCTATATAAGGGCAATATACCAGTCACAATCGGAGTTTTAGCGAGAAAATAGCAAGACCATTAGACCCTTATTGTAGAATCATAGCAGGCTACCTAAATGTTATCGCACTGTCTTCTTTAGGAAGGCGGTTAATAAGGCCCCCAAGTTTGTCGTTTGTTTTACCAAGTTTGTCTTTTGTTTTACCTTTACCGACAGGACGTCGGTAAAGGATCCGACAGATGCAGCGATTAACACGATATAAATTGTACAGGGGAATGTAAATTGCTTAACAGAGGCCCAGAAGAAGCTCATGCTGCTTTTTCAGCGCCGAAAAGGGTCACCGGAGTTAATAATACAACGCTGTAAAAACCAAGAAAAGTTAGGGTGGCCCACTCGGTATTCATTGAGTTTCCCCCGCACAGCCGAAAGAACCCCTTGGAGATCGCAAGGAGCAATTGAGGCCCGTCAGATGGGTTACTGCAGCCACAGTGTGGGCTACCGCTCGGAATAAGCAGTCGCACGGAAGGATTCGTGTTTCCCAGAGGTGAGACCTTAACTGAGCGGCCATAATAACGCGGTAAGTGATGAAAAGCTTCCCGCTCTGGCACGTCCTCAGATAAAAGCAACGCCTCTCCTGCGGAGTACTGTTAGTGGTCAGTTTAGGTCCATGAAATGTTTTACGAAACACGAAAATACGAACAAAGATCGAGCAAGCTCCGGGTACCCTTGGTATACTTGGGCAACTTCTGCACTGCGCTGTGTTACTGGGCCCCGTCGTACTCCAAAGGCGTCCACCAGTTAGCAAAGATTAGCGAGCTGGCGGCGGCCGAACAAACGCTTCGCGAAATCGAGCAAGCCCCGCATAGCGAAAAAAAACAAAAATTTAGTAGAAAGTTGTTCTTAGCTTCGTGAAAACACACGAGAAGACCAGAGTGTAGTGGGGGTAACACTGACAAGTGGTCCACTCCGAGCCCCAAAGGGAGACTATCATCCGCTTGAGGATGACCGGAGCAATGCACATTCTAACTGCGTGGCTTCAAAGTGATAAGTTATCATAAGGTGCAACGAATGCTGTCTTCGCTATCTGTGCCATCATCCACTGCAACCTGGCGAAAAGCGGAACGAAGATGAACAGATTAAGCCACACCTATGTTTGTGGGAAAACATCATAATTATTCGTTAAAACACGACAGAAAACGTTGAGCGCTTGGATTTTACTTTTTGAAAAGCAGCATTAACCCCGAAATGGACACCGGTAAAGATTTCTGACGTGGATTGTTGTTCGGATTGTAAACTGCGGCGTTAATCGTCCCGAAGCGACACATAGGCTATGAGAAACGCTTTAATAGAGGGCTGGCTTCTAATTATTTTTGTCCAGCTGCGCTTCTTCGACAACCACTGGCGTTGCATTTCGGCTTCCTGCAAATACTGCCTTGGCGACCAGGACCATACCCGCGTTCTCGAGATCAGCAGCCGAATCTTTAAGCTACTCAGCCACCACGTCGGGTTTCAATGCTTGGATTGACAGTGTGAAAGCTGGGAGGGCGAATAAGTTGGCAAGAAAGCAAGCTTATAGCATGTCATATCCTGTGCATAAATATACGTACCTACGCTTGCCTGGCAAACTGCGCGAAAACGAGAAGCAAGTGTGTTTTCACGTCCACACGAAAAATTAAAAACACAAATTCTGGAGTGATAAGCACATGACGACACCCGCACTGAAGCGGAACCCTCCTTAGTGCTGCAGTCGGCACGGCACTCACGTGTACTAGTGACGACACTGTTTCTTGGTAATTACATAATGAAGTATATTTATTGGTAGCAGCTATTGCAATAAGGGATGTCAACTGTTCTAGTCTGCTACAGGCGAGTAAATAAGCGTAAGCGCCATTTATGCATCGCTGTCGGTGGCGTTTACATTGATGCCCCTGTGATAAGCATTTTACTGATGGAGTTGCAGTGACTCTGTAGCAGTCTTTCGGATTCTTACGCAAGGAGTTCGTTACTTTGAGAATCTGCGTGTGACGCGTCCAGCAGTTCATAGGGAACTGTGTGGCAGTGTGCATGTTTGGTGAAATGTTATTAACAGCACATCTCCAGCATTCTTGTACAAAAAATTTGAGTATTGTAATAATGTTAAGCCGCCGCGGTGGCTCAGTGGCTATGGTGCTCGGCTGCTGACCCAAAAGACGCGGGTTCGATCCCGGCCGCGGCGGCTAGAATTTCTTTGGAGGAGAAATTCTAGAGGCCCGTGTACTGTGCGATGTCAGTGCACATTAAAGAACCCCAGGTGGTCGAAATTTCCGGAGCCCTCCACTACGGCGTCTCTCATAGCCTTAGTCGCTTTGGGACGTTAAACCCCACAAAACCAAAGCCAAACCATGTAATAATGTTAGGTAGAGTTATGAAAATATCGATCATAATGGTTCATTCTTCAGTTTCAGTCTCTTGTATTTTTTTTTCTTTCACAATGAAGGAAACAAGGGCTCAAAGTTGTATTGAAAAGCTTGACGAGGGCCCTCACATCTAGAAAAAATGTGGCAATGCAGCTAAATCGAAGGCCACAGCAGCCTTTTACAAAGTCACCACATCAATACGGACTATACAATGCGATTAAAAATGCACCACGTTTGCATGCAAAATGCTTAGTATCCCATTCGCCTAAAACCTAACCTTGGTTACAGGAATAAGTTGTCACGACAAAAAACAATTAATAGATTTCTTAGATTGATGAGCCGGTTCTAAATATTCCATTTTCAATCTATTTAACTAAACCCGCCAAGTATAACATAAACACTGTGTATTATAATGCTCCTGTGGTGTAGGCATTTAACATTTTTCTCTATGTCGTGTTTGTCGGACAGAAAACTTTTCCTTCAGTATCGCAAGCGATGGTATGATATTGCTGTTACTGTTTAGAAAGGTTGTGTTGTTTACGATTCATCTCTAATGATATAAATAAAAGACGGGGAAAATATCGTATTTAGAAATAAAAAGCACTAGTGGGATGACAATAGGGTACATCAGCCATACATCCGACTGCCCTCTTTTGGAGCAAATGTAATTTGGACGTGTTGGTAACACCAGCGGTACACCAGATTATACAGCAATATTGTAAAAGTGAAAGCACTAATTCATCATAAAGTCAATTTTTTTGCAGTATATGCCTTGTTCCGAATATAACGCCAACTGATGATCCGACCTTCTGAGCAAGGTACTCAACATGTTCATTCCAAGTCATGTTTTCAGAAAAGTCACACCAAGGACCTTTACACAGACAACTAATTCAATAGGCCCTGTTGCCACATGTATAGAGATACTTCCCGATAGCTGGACATATACCACTGCCTTCGAGTTATTTGAATAATTGTTAAACGATCAACATCTATACCAATGAGATAAACGGCTCCAAACTAAATTTGCTTTTTTCTCAATGACGGATTCATCATCCCCTGTCACAAAGAATGAAGTCGCGTCAGCATAAGAAACCACCCGCGCGTGTTTTGCGCAATGCACAATATCATTCACATCAATGATGAATAAGCAGTGGGCCAAGAATACTTTCTTGTGGCACACCGTTAACAACAGCTTGTTCTGGTGCCACCGATATCAAGACCTGGTACCACCGATATCCACATACTGCACTCTATTTTCCAAGTATGATTTGATTAGGTTTAATGCTGTTACACGGACAGCATATATCTTAAGCTTTGAAACCAAAATTTTGTAATGAACAAGATCAAATGCTTTTGAGAAATGTATATATGTATATCTCCTTCACCGTTTTTTTTCCCCGCTAAAAGCTTATATTATGACCCCTTTATTCATTCGAAAAGGAGCTTCAATTTCAGTGAAGCGTAACAAAATCTTGATTTTAAGTTTTTTCCTTTGCTCGCATCGAGCACCCCCAGCCACAGAAAAGCAATAGGAAGCGTTTTTGACGATAGTAAATGCTGTAATGGCGAAAAAATGGAAGCCTGCAGAGATCCGCAGATATTGTAACTGCCATAGTGAAATCTTCTAATATACGAAAATATTGCGTTCAAGAGCTCCGTCCTGTTGAAAACTGCGTTTCTCCAGAATTGCTGGGTATGTGCGTGACCGAATGCGTGAGTGAACTCTTCACAGGAGGCGCTACTCGTCATTTTGCGTTCACTCTAAGTGCGTGGTTTGAGACCCCCACGCAAAAAAAAAAAAAATGAGTATTCGCTAGAGATAAATTCCCCGCCGAGAAATAAGCGCGGAATATCAAGTCATCCACTGGTTGCATGTGAATCGAAAACAATTAATTCCAACTTTTAACCGCTAGTGTGACGAAATTAACACAGAAAAAAGTTCAAAAGGCTCGGTGGTAATGGCGTCGTGCGGCTAAAGCAGAGATCCAGGGTTTAATCCCAGCGGCCGCATTTGCAGCGGCCACATTTTTACAGCGTGAAGACGAGAACGGTTATCACAAAAAATGCCCCAGGCTGACAAAAAAAAAAAAAACATTTGAAAACAATGCAGGAAAGAATCGCACAATTTCAAAAACAAAAGAAAAGACTTAAGCAAAGGCTATGCCACGGGCGCCCATGACATTCACTGCACAAATCCAAAAAGCGGAACGGCGATCGATGGATGAAAACGGCCCTACCGTCATGGCAGAAATTATATATTTATTGGCGCGAAAAAAGACAGGAGACATTGAGTTCTAGACTTTTTTTTATAGTACAATTAACGAAGACATGGGCACAGATTTTTCATTTTCTTAATCTCTTTTTCCCAGATCTCAGGTTTTCACCCTTCGCGGTGGCGCAACTGTGCTGATCCGAAGGTTGCAGCTTCGATTCCTCCAGGGCAGCCGTTTTTCGATAGAAGCGAAATTCAAAAAAATACCCGCCGCGCTGTCTCAGTCGCTAAGGCGCTCGTCTACTGAGCCGGAGTATACGGGTTCGAACCAAACCGGGGCGGGCGCGTATCGATGGAGGCGAAACGCAAAAGGCGCCAGTATGCTGGGCGATGCGAGGGCACGTTAAAAATCTCACGCACAGGACTCGTGCCATCCAGCAAACTTCAAAACACGGTGGTGAAACTAAAGCACCCCCTGCTTGCACCCAAGTCTATATCGGGGAAGCAGGAAAATTCCCCAGAAGCATCAACGAGCATCAGCGCGATGTCCAATATCCCCCAGGAGCATCAACTCCAATCGCCGAGCACGCGCGCTAAAACAAAATCTCATGATATCGACTGATACAACGCTGAAATTTTATCCAAACAGTCGTCATTCATCCAAATGACGACTGGTATCATGAACCGGAAGGAAGGCACCATGTCACTCGCCTACATGCAATCATTATGTCATATGCTGAACATTTAGGCTGCGGCTGCTTGTCCTTTTAGCCTCACTGTGAGCAAGAAACCCGCGCTGGTTACGAAACGTTGTTGCTACTTTGACTTGGTCAGTGGCTGTAATACTTCAACGAATGCATGACCGGACGAACTTTCGTCGAACCCTTGATTATACCTTCAAATAGAACATACGTGCACAGCGAGGACTGCCGCAACTCCAATGGGACATCAAGTGGGATCGGACAACCAGGAAGAGACCGATGGATATCAATGCTTCAATAAAACATGGCACTGGGCTAGTTGGTAATTCATACTTGGTGGGAAGACAGCGCAAAAAACGACAACCACAGGGGAGGACAAGACACAAAAGAACGCTACCTCACAAAGCTGTCAACACCCTCAAGAAGGCACCTCTCCTGGTCTTCACCACTTCCTGTTGGTCGCGAGCAGTTCGTGGGCTGGCAATTGTGCTTCAACGGCAAACTTTGGTCCTTTCTGTAGAACTTGCTCAACATGTCTGGGAATTGTGACGTCCCCCACTACGACCACTGGCTTCCTGGGTTCGCGCTCAGACCTTCCAACACTTCCGAGAAGGCGCTTCAAAATACAGGCCCAACTGACCTCTGTGATTTGAGCTGCCTGGGACTTGAGGGTGCGGAACATATGTGGAGCGAGCCACACCGGATAATGTCTGAAGCATGCGAAGTGTAGCCAGTCCTGGAAAGGCCTTACTTGACGCCATAACTCAGCTCTGAGGGTCCTGCACAGCTTTTTCACATGTCCCAAGGAAGGGTGACCACTCCAAAGAGCGCAACCACTTCATCCGGAATCCAGCTTTTCCTAAGGCAGAAGCGTTCTTTTGTGTCTTGACCTCCCCTGTGCTTGTCGTTTTTTGCGCTGTCTTCCCACAAAGTATAGATATCAATGCTATTTATTTAACGACAACGAAAAAGGTGCAGCCACAGGAACACCACAGGAAGAAGACACAAGAACAAGACCAGAGGACAATCACACATGAACAAGACCTGGAAATGCACGCTAAAAGAAACCTTTAGTAAAATCGCTGAAAGCTATCATTTTTAATGAGCCCCGCGAATTTCATTAGTATTAAGCAAAGTGCCTTGATGTTTTATTTTGTTTAAATAGCATAAAATGATAGAATTTCTGGTTTAATAGCTCAATAACTGCTTAAAAGCTTAAAACGTTTTTGCAAGGGAGTCCGCCAAAACTGGGAAATCTTAAAAATGAAGATGAACTGGAACTAACTGCAGATGTTTCGTCTCCCGCATCTGCAAGTCGCGCTAAACTTTCATTCCGCACACTCACGTCGCTCCTAATTCGCTGTGAACAACATCAGGGCACCACCCTAATTGGCTTCAAATCACGGAAGCGAACAAGCCACACAGTTGGCTTCCTTTATATGTACATTATAACCGACGCCCGATTTCCCTGCCCACTTCTGTTCAATACTTTAATATAACATATATAAGCCTAGGTCAGTTACGATAGCTCAGAAAGCCGAAGTTCAGATGCGGTATAGGACCAGCAGCGAGTGAAAACATAATTTAAAGAAAGGGCAAGACATCGACAGCTGTGCAAATTACCTTCTGCCTCTCTTAACCTGGTTTGTATATTGTACTGCGAAGAATACGAAATCAACTTCGCTTCTGTTGAGGACTTTGTTTAACGTGAACAAAAATGAGCATGTCTTGTTAAAAATTACAGTGTTTTGCCTAATTTAATTCCAAATTGCTTCTGGCATCTTCTTCAAACGATGCCCTTTATACTGCCGGCGTGAGCTGCGGGTCTTTTTTTTTCTTTTATGGTCGCAATTTTCCATCAGTCATGATCATGCAAACCGTTTCATAAACGCATAAATTCTAGAGCCGCACGAATAAGCGTGCTGGTTGGGAAGCTTTCGTACAACACCCTGGTCGCCTCTTATTTCCGCTCAGCAGCATGTAATATTCAGTGTTTTGTTCCTGTTTCGCTGCTCGTCTCAGCTGATTTCCCACATGTAAATGCATGGTCCTAATTGGCAATCCGTTGCAAATGGTGCCTGTGGGTTCCAGCTGCAGTCATTTGTCTTCATTTCCACATGTCGCGTGCTGGGCCCTTTCTACAGTTTCATCGGGCATATTGAAATTTTCCTGTATCTTGGCACGAGCAGGGTCAACTCAGACTGCTAAACATAAGCCAGTACTGAAAGGTGACAATCCACCAAAGGGCCGGCTAGGAACACAAGCGCAAACAAAGAATAATCCGCGTCAAAAACCTACGTGGTCGCGCGTGACTTTTACGTATACTTATGGACTGCCCCCACCAGCCATGAATAACAAATGCTGCCATGTTTTAGGCGTATGAACTTCCGTGGATGTTACACCGCCATTTTGCACATCTCAACTATAAATGCGGTGTTGTCTATGGCGCCTTCAACATGGGTCAAGTTCTGAGCAGTAAAGGTCTGAAATAAAATATATACCGGTCGTTTCAACGAACAATTTCAAAAATTTTCAAAACTCGGCTTTTTGGCGTTGGCGGACTCCAGTGTTGACGGGCATCAGATAACCGATGAACGGGTTTTCATGGTGAGCTGGTTAACTAATTTTTGAATAATTAGCTTTTTAACTATTAGAGTTAGCGCCTACTTGCAATCAGATTTGTACCCGGTCGCTAGCAATAGCCATATATCAATATTTAGAGCTTCGAAAACGCGATTACGTTCGCCGCTGTTTCGAAAGCATGCATGAAAGCATGAATACACGCGCTTTCGAAAGCATGAGGGCAAAGCAACCACTCCAGTGCACGTAACTATTCGAAAAAGACAAATTTTTTCGAGCCACTGGAAAAGGCTCATCGCGTTTTCGAAATTCTAAAAACTGATTCGGCTATGACTAACGACCAGCTACGAATCTCTTATTGCTAATAGGCGCCTAACTTTACTTCTTAAAAAGTCAATTATTCAAAATTAGTTCACCAACTTACTACTTAATACGACTCAGTAGTTTTCTGGCACCCGCCAACACAAGTCATACCATGCTGCAAAAGCCATATTTTCATGCCGAAAAAGAATAATTGTAAAATTTTTTGAAGTGTTGGCTGAAACACCCGGTATATATTTGAAGCCGTATGAGGCCCGTGACTAGACATTCCACAGAACAAACTGTTTATCACGACAATTGGTAAAGCACAATATGCGTGCAGGGCGCGAAAGATTGATGCATCTTCAGGTAGCGCCCGTGTGAAAGCGTGCACATCATCCCCACCCAACCTACGGTTATTGCATAAGTACGAATGAAACCCACACTTGTTTCATTGTTCTAAATAGTTTTCCCCTGGACGATTGACAAGCAAAAGACATTTTAGACTTCAGTGTAGAAGTTACCGGAGCTGCCTAGACTGGCTACTGTTGAGTATTTTTTTTGCATTTAATCGCAACCGCCGATCTACGTACAAGGCCGCCCTCCGACTTAAGCTTTATACACCACAACTTTAAGAGTTTACCTTGATGTCATTGAACGAGATGTCGGCGCCTTGTCGCCCAGATTGTGCATTGCTCGTCCCTCTGGCTGCAATCCGGATCGCGCGTCGGTATGCGCCTCGTCATGTTCGCACGGTCCTGAGAACAAAAGATATGACAAGCAAAAAGCCAGCAGTCAGGGCATATCGTGTGAAAGACGACGCGTCATCGCTGATTCTCTTTTCTACCTCAGCGCTGGGCGGCTTAGGCGTCTGCAAGGTGACTGGGTGACGCGCAACGAGGGGTGTCAGTGACGCTGTCTAACGACACAAAATCATCCGCCCTAGAGAAAAAGCAGAATCGCATGCCAGGCTGATATCACGCTGTTGTTATGGCAGGGACGTTCGTGCTAATGATCGGCGCAAATACGGAGCCCAGCTCGAGTCAGTATAAGCTCCAAAGTCTGCAGGATTTGTGTTTATTTGACGACAATGCAATCCCTCACAATAAGAGGCTCCAGGAGAAACTTAGACATTTCGTACTTCGAAACTGCGTTATAAACTTTAATTGATGTCCATCCGCACAGTGAAAGAAGGCAAAAAGTTCACTGGAAAGGGCGCTCTCAGTCAGTCTCACCCTCTCATCAGCACCATCGCCTTCTTCCACATCTTCTACACCCGATGGTGGGAAAGGCGTAACCGTTACGCGGAAGGACCCCACGCCCCAGATCACTTTGAGTATAGGTCATACGATTAAAGATCTCTCTAGTACGCTTTTCATTCGTCCATCATCCTGTTTGAATAGGAGCGTCTCTCATCTGAAGACTGCTTTCCTGCTGCTTTCGCACTTTTCCGACGCCTTCGTTTTCCAACTTGAACAAGAGATTGGTTTAGCATCCTTTTCCATTACTCTCTCTGTGAGGCCTCCGCATTGTAAGGTTCTCCAACCTGCTTCCTTTCTCCTCTTTTGTTTCGCCGCTGTCAACAGCGGCGGGGGTGAATTCCGGGTTCGTCTCCAGAGAAACATTCAGTTCCCGTTGGAACCGGTTGGAACCAGAGTAAAACGCGTGTAGTGCGCCAGCCATGGCGCAAGCCCTCGCCGGCACAACTTACGCGTGCTTCTTCCCTGCGCCTCCGGCAACGTGAGGTGAACGCCGTTGCGGTCGAAGTCTGCGGTGTCCCTTCAAAGAACCAGACCGCCCCCCGTGCGCCCCCGCATCTGGCGCGCTCTTCCCTTCTCCTCCCTTTTCCCTCTCGCAGCGGCGGGGCGCGCCTCCCGCGCTCCCCGCCGCAGCTCCGGTACACAGAGAATAAACGCTTGAACAGAACAGACGTCTTGTCTTCTCTGAGGATCTCCGAGCAGCTTACGCCCTACACGAGTGTTCAGACGGGTTCGGGACCAAGAAAAAGTTGAATGCGGATGAATTTTTTAATCAAAGAGGTGTATGCGGTTTCTGTTTTTTGTGACGTCTGTATGCAAACCCACAAACAGAAAGCTATATTTATACGATATGTAGCGACTCGACCCATGTCAATCTACTGGCAAGTATCCCGCTATTAAATAATAATGTAAAACTGGAATTAAAGGCTTCAACAACAAACCAGCACGACCCACTCCAGAAGTGTGCGTTTTCTCTAAGCAACCAGCAACAGATACTTTTCCTTTGCGCAAGGCCAGGTGTTGTTAATGTGGTGAAGTTGCGAGGGTATTTGCCGCAGTTCTGTTTGTGTGTGGATCAGCATTAGTACGCTTATCCAGAAAAAGGCCAAATAAGGGTATTAAAAAGATTTGGAATATAGTTGCAAGCTTTTCATCATCTAAGCTTCCAAGAGTTCGAAAGACAATTTGCGAAACCTATGAGCAAGTAAAGCAAACACACTATTTATAATAAGGGAGTAATTACATATTAGCATCCACTCAAGCGCTGCCACACTGCCACAAAGGAAAGCTATACAGCTTCCTCAGAAACATCGTAATTAAAGAAAAAAAATATGATGTTTCCGGGTAAGCTGTGTTGCTTTGCTTTGTAGCCTTATGACTGCGCATGGGCATAAGCTAAGATGTAATTACTCCCTTATTGCTAATCTAATACATCCTGGAGGGATTCCCCTAAGCAAAGTAGCTGCCTATGTGCCATAAAACCCAACACAACACAACACCTAAGCAAAGGAACAAAAAGAATATTTATACGCCAGCACTCTATCTCAAGAGAGGCAATATGAAACGGAAAGCTGGAGGGATGTGTATGTAGGCCTACACCCTAATTCACTGTTCCGGAAACCTCGTCGCCTGAGTAGTAGGCCTTTCACTAAGCCAAGGATTTCATTCAAGTCATTTAATAACATGTACTTAAGATACGATATAGCTATATTTACCTGTAAAAGAGGGTGCAGCGTAATGTGAAACAAGGGATTGGAATTCGATAAAGCCGGAAATTTCTTCGACGCGTTTGAACATCAAGCAGCCAAGAAAACAGACATGGACAAAGATTTCTGCAGATTTACAGGACAGGGACGGAGGAGACACCGTTAAGGAGAAACAAACTGCCACCCTGGTATGAATGCCGCGTGACATCAAGCGTGCGGAAACCATACAAGTTCGCTAAAACCGTACTACTTCCTTAGAAGGATGCGGCTTACAAATGAAAAAAAAAAATCTCTTGACCAAATCTATCGAGTGTCATTCCTAACAAGGCGTGTGCGAAGGTAATCGCTAAAAGAATCAGAGAAACCTCAGCCTTCAACCAACCAAACAGTTGGTATTTCGAAAAAGACACTCCGTAATAGATCATTTTCGCACCATCAATGAGTTGAAAAGAAATGACCAAAATATAAGCAGTCCGTTTCATAGATTTCGTAGCCAGTATAAATTATTGTAGCCTATCCAGTAGATGCAAACATGAAATGGGCTGCAGGGATAGCGTAAGGCATCTAGGGGCGCTCCTAGGTGATGGAAGCTGCCCAAATGTAGTGGCCAGGTACTTGAAGCGCAGAACATGGCCTTCCTCTGCCTGCTTCTGTTGTGCGAGCTAAGCAGCGTGTGAATCCTCTTGCTGCATTCGCGACTCCACGAGTCTCCACATCTTTTCCTAGCTGGACAGTATGCTCGGTTTTCTTCACTACTTTTGGGACTTTACGTAAAGACGCAGGCAGCCGATTTTTTATATCTATATTTATTTCAATTTTTGCTAGCGCACTCACTGTCTATCGATGCTATGGCTGTTTGACTCACTGCAGGGATCGCCCGCTCTTCAGTGTTATTGAAAAACGTTCAGTGCGCGGAAAGAACAGTCGAAACCTGAAAAAGGCGAAAGTAGAGAATAGGCAGACCGAGAAGCAATCAGTTAGGACACGCACGACGAGTGGCTACGGAGATGGCAGAGTGTTCAAGACTGGCGGCAAGCGAAGCTTCTGTTTTTGCGCGTGCGATGGCTCGATCGCGTGTTCAGAAATAAGGTACGTTAATTTTTTTTTTCAGCTAAAGAGGCTATTCGTGCATACTTCGGATGATTCACAGATTCAATGCACGTGACCTGATATTAGTTGGCTTGAGACAGGAATGAAGTCACGGGTCATCACATGACCAGCGCCGGCTGTTGCGATCGTTGTGCTAGCTCAAGTTGCCACAAAGTCCGCAGGTTTTAGCCATTAGCAAAATACAGGCTCGAGCACAGCGACAGCTGTCAGTGACTTTAATGCGTTACGCAGCAGATTACAGACACTGGGAAATTTTTTTGCTGGCGGATACCATTCAGAAGGAAAGTTTCGGATTGTTTCCAATCAGTTCTTCATTTCCTGCTTCTAGTTAACTACACTCCAGGGTGATGCCTGCCTTTGTTTATTAAGAAGGGGAGCTCAACTGAAAGCATTTCATGACTAATTGATTTCATTCGATAACAGCATCGGTAATCTCGTGAGCACTGCGCTAGCAAGGCGTCGCAAAAATATGCTATGTGGCTAGACAGAATCTTCGTTGCAATAACGTTATTGCAGTCTCTGTCTCTATCTATACGACGAAAGACCAATGTTAGTTCTCCACAAGAAAAGTTACAAAATACAAACCAGGAAGGGTGATGAATTCTCGCCACTGATATTAATCGCGTGCTTCCAAGTGGTATTCGGGCCTGTTGGAGTGAGAAAATTCGGGGACGCAAGTAACAGTGGAAAACTTTAGTAACATTTGATTTAGTGATGCCCTTGTCTTACTTAGAATCCCATAGGGAAAGAACTCCAGCTCATCAAGAATGACAACTCGACGTGCTATTGATGATCTAGATAAATTGCGACGCAGAAAATTGCATTTAGGGATACCAAAACACTTGAGTGCGAAGTTCCAGTGAGATGCTCCAGAAATAGCCTTCCATGAGTTTCGTCAGCATATTGTGACCTCTGTCTGTCTTCGCTAATTTTGTTGTCATTGCACGACCTTTTTTGAAAGTTCAGCAGCGGCTTTTCCAGTTGGCGCTAGTGTGGCCACCGGGCTTTCTAATCCCCGCCTCGCTTCCGGGAAATGATTCCCGCCTTCGTGGAAGAAAAATTGTCACTAAATTTCTCAACATTTTACCAGCGTCACATGTACGGACACCCACCTTTGTTGGGCAATCCAGTGTTAGCCCTAAAGATAGCCCTGAAAGAGATTTGACATTACGGACTCTATGTCACCACACTGATTACGCCGCGAACATTGCATGGTCCTCCTTCTTGACACTTCACGAAAAGTCAAGGGAGATCAACGGGCCATTTGGGGCGCAGTAGATTTGGAACTAAAGGTGGTAGATGTGGCACCTGGTTGAGGTTCATTACGAGACACAAGCGCCAAGAAAGGTGCCATTCATCTTAAGTTCACACGAAGAGCATCAAAAGTACTGACACGCAAAATCCTGACTAGGCAAACTAAATGGTCCAGCCCGCCAGGTACGTTTATGTAGGGGCAAGGGATGTGGGAAGAGTGCTGACGTCCAGTTTTTTTTTCTTACTACCTCTATTACTGACCCAAGCGCGCCTGCAACAGACAATCATCGAATTCTGTAAAAAAAACTGCCCTGATTGATTGATACAGCCTTTACACTGCGGCTGCTGTCTTTGAATATGAATGCCTTCGAATGCCTTCGAATTGTCTGTGAATATGAATGTTCCACAACGGAGCTCGATTATTGCACCTATAAACTTCACATATGGATGGTATATGGCCCAGAGAAAGGAGAGCTGCTCAAAAGCGGTGTTTCTAAGTTCGTCCCGTTTTAACAATTCAGTTAAAATTTTCAGCACGTAGATCAATGAGGGAGACTAATAAACTGAAGACTACTCTTCAGTCTTGTGTAAAATGTTTTCGGCGTAACAAATTCGCAATATGGAGGTGTGAAGTTCCTTTCATATACGAAACTCTTTTCTCTCACTTCAGACATTTAGTACATAGGGCGTGATTTTTAGGTTCCCTAGTGCAGCTCTCGATGGGTGAAGTTGTGCCTAAAGACCTCTTATTGTTTCTGACAAAAAAATATGATGTGTTGTACCAAAACATGGGCTGAACCGTGTCCCGAACCTGATCGGAACGGTTCCTCCGAAACATTCCAGTTCGGATTCGGTTCCAAGAAGACGAAAAACAAAGGGTTCGGCTCGGTTCCGGATGAAAATACGGGTTCCGTTCCGGTTTCGAATTCTGCTTTGGTTCCGGTTCGATACCCTACTCTCAAACATTGAAGCTCTCTACAGCTTGATTTAAATTATTACGTTTTAATTTAACGTGGGGCTTGATTGTCGGACTGGTAATCTACTTCACCTGAGGCCTCAAGCGGTTAAGCCACAATCATGCGACCCATCGCTCCAAGGCCCCTCGAGAAACACCCAATTAGTATTGAGCACGCGGCCTCTCGACATACACCCGAGGTTGCTGAGGACCACGACAGAAAGCGCCTTGGAGGGGTGCCTGGTAGAGTGCTAGCTGACGAAAATGATAATTTGCGCTGGCTGTAACGGCGCTGTTCGAGGGTTTTTTCGAACAAACATAAAAAACTACTGTAAATAGCATTTCTTGATAAAGTTTCGAGGGCCGCCCTATTGCTAAAATATGTCAACGTTTCAAAAATTTAGCTCTTTCATCACCAGAAATGACAGCAGGGAAAAGAAAATCGGGCAATTCCAGCGGACCCAGAGGGGCCTGCTTCTGAAGAGGGGCGAAGGGGCAAAGACGAAGGTTTAGTGTTAAGGTCGCTTGAAGACTGTGGCGAATAACCGATCGGCAGCGAGCAGTTGAATGCTGCGCAGCATCTTTGGCGTCCCTTTGCAGCAGGCACCAAGCATCGTTGGGGCGTTGGTCCGTTAGAGTACGCCCCACGTGCCTTATTGCTACGCCTACGCGTCACTCTCTGTTCGGGCTGCGAGTCTGATTGGCGCGTCTTTTCGCCCAGCAACATGGCGAGGTTGGTCGCCAACCAATAGGAGAGCGGCTCGAATTCACCATCGAGAGACCGGATGACAACGGATGACGTCCGCGCGGCATACCTATGGCTCGGTTTTCTCGGGGACGACGTGCGGGACATGCACGCGCTAGAAACGTGACGGAAATGGTAATATGACATACCGGACGGCAGAAGGTGAGCTGTCTCAGAAAACAATCGATTCATGTTCTCGACCGTGTTGTCGACCAGCGCGCTGCCGCTGGGGCTGCGGGAGCTGTCCTTGTGGGGACTTTTCCGTCGGTGAGCGCGGCTCTTCTCAAGAGGTGGCGCTGTCACCCTGTCGGGGCGTGTTTCTATGATAAGAAAAAATAATAATTTTGAACGAATTTCGCTGCTTTCAAAGACCACAGTACAGCTCCGGCAAACAGACGCTACACTACTCGATGTTCTTACTCGTGAGAAAAAGGTAAACCATTCAGAAGAACAATGGAAGTGGGTGCGGCTTAAGCTTGCTCGCGCATGTGCAGACTGTGTTTTTAATTTCCGCGAAAGAACTGCGCGATATTTTGCCTGTTTTCTTGGTCTTTCGGCTTGAAATTTTAACGTGGCTGTTTTTGAAACAGCTACCTTCCGGAGCAATGGCGCATCACACAGGCGCTGTACCAATAGTAATATGAGGACTCCGGTCTATCTATGAATGCGATAACAGCATCCTTCTGCCATCAACAACACGTGACCACCAGTGGACCAATTATATTGCACCGCCAAGTTTAAAAGAACAATTGAACCCAAAAAATTTGGATATTGGCCCACTCCCAAATTTCCAAAGGACCCCCCAATGTTTTGGAAGCATGACCTCCCTAGAAATGTGTTAAGCTAGATTAGTGGGTGCGATAAGGAGCATTAGTTGGTCGGATTGGTATAATACCATTTTTATATTCCAACACAAGGTACTCGAATATTCTAGAACTTGATGACTTGACTCTATTGCCTATAATAGGGCAACATAACCAGTTCCAACTCGAGTTTTAGCGAGAAAATAGCAAGACCCTTAGACCCTGATTGTAGTATCATAGCAGGCCACCTAAATGTTATCACACTGTCCTCTTTAGGAGTGCGGTTAATAAGGCTCCCAAGTTTGTTTTTTGTCTTTTTTTCCTAGAAAGGACGTCGGGAAAGGATCCTGCAGATGCAGCGATCAACGGGATATAAATGGTACAAGGGAATGTGAGTTGCTTAACAGAGGCCCAGAAGAAGCTCATGCCGTTATTTCAGCGCCGAAAAGGGTCACCGGAGTAAATAATACAATTCCGTAAAAACGCTGTAAAGAAAAATAACGGTGGCGCATTTGCTATTCATTTAGTTTCACCCGCACAGCCGAAATAAGCCCTTGGAGACCGCAAGGAGCAATTCAGACCCGTGAGATGGGTTACTGCAGCGACAGTGTGCGCTACCGCTCGGAATAAGCAGTCGCACGGAGACATTCGGTTTTCCCAGATGTGAGGCCTTAATTGAGCGGCCATCATAATGCGATGGGCGACGAAAAAGCTTCCCTCTGTGGCATGTTCTCTGGTAAAAGCAAAGTCTCTCCTGGGGAGTACTGTTAGTGGTCAGTTTAGTTCCATGAATTGTTTTACGAAACGCGGAAATGCGAACAAAGATCGAGCAAGCTCCGGGTACCCTTAGTATACGAGGTCTGTTAGAAAAGTATCCGACTTTATTTTTTTTTGCGAACACCTGATGGATATGAAACAAGCGCGCTTGCATCAGGCGACCTTGAACCTTCATGCGCATGCACGAATTTTTTCCCGCCTGCCGATAGCGTCAGTCGCTGGGACGAAGCATTTGAGTGAGGCAGTGCGCAGTGCTCTCGTCGGTTTTTTATTGCAAGGAAAATGGCGGAGTGAAAGGAGCAGCGCTACTGCATCAAATTTTGCCATAAACTGGGCGACAGCCAAGTGGAAACCATTCGAAATATTCAGACGGCTTTCGGTGACGAGGCTATGAGCAGCACACAGATTAAGCAGTGGTGAAATTGATTTAAAGATGGCCGCCCATCGGTGGAGAACGAGCCACGCTCCAATCGGCCATCAACATGCCAAAATGACCAGGTCATTGCCGAAGTGAACGCTGTGGTGATGCGGGACTGTTGTGTGACTATCCGAGAAATTGCGGGAGAGGTGTACATCAGCAATTTTTCTGCACATTCCATTATCACCGAAGATTTGGCCATGGAGAGAGATGCGGCGAAATTCGTGCCGAAGCTGCTGACGGTGGAGCAAAATCAGCTTCGTGTTGAAGTCTCACAGGACATGCTGGATTCCGCAAACAGTGACCCCGACTTCATTCACATCATAATCACTGGCGACGAGTCTTGGGTGTACAGGTACGACCCGGAAACCAGATCCCAGTCGTCACAGTGCAAACATCCCACGTCACCAAGACTTAAGAAGGCCCGCCAAGTGCGCAGCAATGTGAAAGTGATGCTGACTGCTTTCTTTGACCCCCTCTGTGTGGCAGACCACGAGTACGCACTCCACAGGGTCAATGACCAAAGAGTACTACACGGATGTCCTCTGTTGCCTACGTGATGCTGTGGGGCGCAAGAATCTGGAGCTGAGGTCAACAGGAAATTGGCGCACCCATCGCGACAATGCTCCTGCACATTCCTCGCAGTCGATTCAGATTTTTTGGCGAAAACTCAGCCTCCTGTAGTTCAACAGACTCCTTACTGTCCTGATATGGCCCCTGCGACTTCTGGCTGGTTCCCAAAATTAAAAGGCCATTGAAAGGAGCGCGATTTCAGACAAGGAAGAACATTATGGCTGCAACGACAGCTGAGCTCAACTCCATTCCGAAAGGGGCCTTTTCGGAATACTTCGCACAATGGCAGCACCGCTGGGAGAAGTGCGTGGAGTCCCAAGTAGACTACTTTGAAGGTGACTAGGTTTGCAACGCTCCAGTTATGCAAGTTTTTTTCTACGGCCAAAGGTCGGATACTTTTCTAACAGACCTCGTACATGGGCAAGGTCTGCGCTGCGCTCTGTTTCTGGTCCCCGTCGTACTCCAAAGGCGTCGACCAGTTGGCAATGATTAGTAGCTGGCGGCGGCCGAACAAACGCTTCGCGACATCGATCAAGCCCCGCATAGCGAAAAAAAAAACTAACTTTAGTGGAAAGTTTTTCTGAGCTTTGTGAAAACACACGAGAAGACCAGAGTGTCGTGCGGGTAACACAGACAACGGTCCACATCGAGCACCAAGGGGAGACTATCATCCGCTTGAGAATGACCGGAGCAATGCACCTTCTAGCTGCGTGGCTTCAAAGTGATAAGAGTTATCATAAGATGCAACGAATGCTGTCTTCGCTATCTATGCCATCCACTGCAACCTGGCGAAAAGCGGAACGGAGATCAACAGATTAAGCCACACCTATGTTTGTGGGAAATCATCATATTTATTCGTTAAAACACGACAGAAAACGTTAATCGCTTGGCTATTCCTTTTTGAAAAGCAGTATTAACGACGAAATGGACACCGGTAAAGATTTCTGACGTGGATTGTTGTTCGGATTGTAAACTGCGGCGTTTATCGTCCCGAAGCGAATCATGGGCTATGAGAAACGCCTTAATAGAGGGCTTCTAATTATTTTTGTCCACCTGCGCTTCTTCGAAAACCACTGACATTGCATTTCGGCTCCGTGGAAAGACTGCCTTGGCGACCAGGATCGCACCCGTGTTCTCGAGATCAGCAGCCGAATCTTTAAGCTTCTCAGCCACCACGTCGGGTTTCAATGCTTGGATTGACAGTGTGAAAGCCGCGAGGGTGAATAAATTGGCAAGAAAGCAAGCTTAGAGCATATCATATCCTGTGAATAAATATACGTACCAACGCTTGCCTTGCAAACTGCGCGAAAAAGAGAAGCAAGTGTGTCTTCACGTCCACACGAAAAATTAAAAACACCAATTCTCGAGTGATAAGCACATGGCGACACCCGCACTGAAACTGCACCCTCCCCAGTGCTACAGTCGGCAAGGTCTGCACCTGTACTAGTGACGACAATGTTGCTTGGTAATTACATAATGAAGTATGTTTATTGGTAGCAGCTATTGCAATAGGGGATGTCAACTGTTCTACTCTGTTACAGGCCAGTAAATATGCGTAAGCGCCATTTATGCATCGCTGTAGGTGGCGTTTGCATTGATGCCCTTGTGATAAGGATTTCACTGATGGAGTTGCAGTGACTCTGTAGTACTCTTTCGGATTCTTACGCAAGGAGTTCGCCACTTTGAGAATCTGCGTGTGACGCGTACAGCAGTTCATAGGGAACTGTTTGACAGTGTGCATGTTTGGTGAAATGTTATTAACAGCACATCTCCAGCATTTTTGTACAAAAAAAATTGAGTATTGTAATACTGATAGGTAGTGTTATGGAAATATTGATCATAGTAATTCATTCTTCAGTTTCAGTGTCCGGTATTTTTTTTTTCACAATGAAAGAAACAAGGACTAAAAGCTGTATTCAAAAGCTTGACGAGGGCCCTCGCATCTAGAAAAAATGTGACAATGCCGCCAAATCGATGGCCACAACAGCCTTTTACAAACAGTCACCACATCAATAGGCACTATACAATGCGAATAAACAATGCACCACGTTTGCATGCAAAATGATTAGTATCCCATTCTCCTAAAACCTAATCTTGGTTACAGGAATAACTTCTCACGACAGAAAACACTTAATAGATTTCTTAGATTGATGAGCCGGGTCAAAACATCCCATTTTCAATCTATTTAACAAACCCCGCCAAGTATAACATAAACAGTGTGTATTATAATGTGCCCGTGGTGTAGGGATTTAACATTTTTCTCTATGTCGTATTTGTCGGACAGAAAACGTTTCCTTCAGTATCGCAAGCGATGGTATGATATTACTGTTCGTGTTTAGAAAGGTTGTGTTGTTTACGATTCATCTTTAATGAATTAAATAAAAGACAGGGAGAATATCGTATTTAAAAAAAAAGCACTAGTGGGATGTCAATTGGGTACATCAGCCATACATCCGACTTCCCTCTTTTGCAGCAGATGTAATTTGGACGTGTTGGTAACACCAGCGGTACACCAGATTATACAGCAATATTGTAAAATCGAAAGCACTAATTCATCATAAAGTCAATTTTTTTTTGCAGTATATGCCTTGTTCCGAATATAACGCCAACTGATGCTCCGACCTTCTGAGCAAGGTACTCAACATGTTCATTCCAAGATATGTTTTCAGAAAAGATCACACCAGGGACCTTTACACAAACAACTAATTCAATAGGTCCTGTTGCCACATGTATAGAGATACTTCCCGATAACTGGACATATACCACTGCCTTCGAGTTATTTGAATAATTCTGAAACGATCAACATCTACCCAATGAGATAAACGGCTCAAAACTAAATTAGCTTTTTTCTCAATAACGGATTCATCATCCCCTGTCACTATGAATGCAGTCGCATCAGCATAAGAAACCACCCGCGCGTGTTTTGCGCAATGCACAATATCATTCACATCAATGATGAATAACAGTGGGCCAAGAATACTTCTTTGTGGCACACCGTTAACAACAGCTTGTTCTGGTGCCACCGATATCCACATACTGCACTCTATTTTCCAAGTATGATTTGATTAGGTTTAATGCTGTTACACGGACAGCATATATCTTAAGCTTTGAAACCAAAATTTTGTAATGAACAAGATCAAATGCTTTTGAGAAATGTATATATGTATATCTCCTTTACCGTTTTTTTTCCCCGCTAAAAGCTTATATTATGACCCCTTTTTTCATTCGAAGAGGAGCTTCAATTTCAGTGAAGCGTAACAAAATCATGATTTTAAGTTTTTCCCTTTGCTCGCATCGAGCACCCACAGCCACAGAAAAGTAATAGGAAGCGTTTTTAAGCCGGAAGCCTTTAATGTCTCATTGTTGTAAGCAGGAGCTGTCGACAGAAATGTCACGCTTTTCAGTTGGTCGAAACGGTCGTGACGTCACAGTGCGCGAATTTCAAACGGGGCCAATTGTACTTTGGCTACTAACCATGCAAACAATTAAAGGGATCGTATAGTGATGCTCCAAGTAAGTTTGACTGAGTTTAGTTAATTGCTCACTTAACCAATTAGTCCAATTAACCTTTGTAGTCAGACCAGATAAATAAATAAAACCGAGTAAGAAATTGGCCGAGCTTGGGAATCGGACCCCGGTCTCCGGAGTGCGTGTCGAGCACGCTACCCCTCCGCCATGCCAGCTTGATGGTTTGGAATGAACAAAGGTGCCTCTAGTGAATACGGTGTCTTCGTTGGCTCCCATCTTCCACCCTTCCCGTTACGGCGAGGTTTAGGTGTCCACCGAGATACGAGAAACAGATACATTTCTTTTCCTCAAAAACCAATTTACCGACGAGCAAGGCGTATTTGTCCGCGTTTCAGATTGGTCCAAACTGTCGTGACGTCACCACGCGCGAATTTTGACGGGTGTCCACCGAAATATGTGAGACAGTTACTGCCCAACTTCCTTCCCTCAAATACAATTTTCGACTAGTGTCTACTGAGATATGTGAGACAGTTAATGCGTAATTTCCTTTCCTCAAATACAATTTTCATTTTCTTCACTACGGCCCCTCTTTCTTCTTTCTCTCACACTTCCTCCCTTCCTGTACCGTGCGGCTCAGGTGTCCACCGAGAGGACAGAGAACTACAGCCCCATTTCCTTTCCTTAAAAAGCGTTGCGTTCAAAGGGCAACGCATCGCGCCGAACGGGTGGTGGCGTTCCGTGGACTCCCTGGCAGCGCTACAACACGCTGTCGCGTTCCACTCGTAAAGGCGAAGCTTAAGCGTCATTAATTGGCAGTTAATTAGTGCACCAACAAAATGTGAAGTGAACAATCGCGTAGCAGAATGCAGCACTCAGGCTTTCGCCTTTCACCACTTTAGCCGCTAAAGTAAAACCGCTACCTGAGTGATTAAAAGCCTGTTTTTGTAGTTGCCTGACGTGAACTTTCGGTTATTTTCTGAGGCCCTGGAGGGGCATACCTTCTACGTTCGAGCTTTTCGTCCTGCAGTATATCTGCATACGTTATGAGGCGTCTTTGATTATTCTAGTTCATTAGGAAGAAAGTTAGGAACCTGGAGAGAAATTCCCAAGTGGGATTTTTGACGATAGAAAATGCTGTAATGGCGAAGAAATGGAAGTCTGCAGAGGGGACATCGGCAGATATTGTAACTGCCATAGTGAAATCTTCTAATATACGAAAATATTGCGTTCAAGATCTTTGTCCCGTAGAAAACTGCTTTTCTCCGTTATTGGTGGTTATGTGCGTGAACGAATACATGAGTGAACTTTTCACGTGAGGCGCCACTCGTCCACTTGCATTCATTCTAAATGCGTGGTTTGAGACCCCCACGCAAAAAAAAGAGTATTCTCTAGAGATAAATTCCCCGCCAAGAAATAAGCGCGGAATCCTAAGTCATTCACTTGTTGCATGTGAATGGAAAACAATTAATTCCAGGTTTTAACGCCTAGTGTGACGAAACTAACACACAAAAAAGCTCAAAAGGCTCGGTGGTTATGGCGTCGTGCGGCTAAAACGAAGGTCCAGAATTTAATACCACAAATTCAGCGGCCGCATTTTTACACCGTGAAGACGAGAATGGTTATCACAAAAAATGCCCCCGGCTGACAAAGAAAAATAAATTGAAAACAATGCAGGAAAGAATCACACAATTCCAAAAACAAAAGTAAAGACTTAAGCAAAGGCTATGCCACCGGCGTCCATGATATCACTGCAATCATCCAAAAAGCGGTACGGAGATCGATGGATGAAAACGACCCTACCGTCGTGGCAAAAATGATATATTTATTGGCGCAAAAAAAGACAGGAAAGATTAAGTTCTAGACTATCTTTTTTTCAGAAGGAGCATTAACGAAGACATGGACACAGATTTTTCATTTTCGTAATCTCTTTTTCCCCGATCTCAGGTTTTCACCCGGCGTGGTGGTGCAACTCCTGCTGATCCGAAGGTTGCAGCTTCGATTCCAGCCAGGGCAGCCGTATTTCGATGGAAGCGAAATTCAAAAAATACTCGCTGCGCTGTCTCAGTCGTTAAGGCACTCGTCTACTGAGCCGGAGTACCCGGGTTCGAACCCGACAGAGGCGGGCGCGTTTCGATGGAGACGAAACACAAAAGGCGCCAGTAAGCTGTGCGATGCCAGTGTGCGCTAAAGATCCCACGGATAGCACTCGTGCCATCCAGCAAACTTCGAAACACGCTGGTGAAACTAAAGCACCCCCTGCCAGATAACCGTTTTCTCGGCGTTGTCCATAGAGTTTCCTGCTGTGCTTGCACCCAAGTCTATATCGGGGAAGCAGGAAAATTCCCCACAAACATCAACGAGCATCAGCGCGATGTCCAATATCCCACAGTGGCATCCACTGCAATCGCCGAGCACGCGCGCTAAAGAAAACGCATGATATCGACTGAGACAACGCTGCAATTTTATCCAAACAGTCGTCATTCATCCAAATGACGCCTGGTATCATCAACCGGAAGGAAGGCACCATGTCAGTCGCCTATATGCAATCATTATGTCATATGCGGCGCATTTAGGCTGCGGCTGCTTGTCCTTTTAGCCTCACTGTGAGCAAGAAACACGCGCTGGTTACGAAACGTTAGTTGTTACCTTGACTTTGTCAGTAACTGTAATACTTCAACCAATGCATCACCAGACGAACTTTCGTCAAACCCTTGATTATACCTTCAAATAGAACGTACCGGGTGCAGCGATGACTACAGCTGTTCCAACGGGACATCAAGTGGGATCGGACAACGACACAGGAAGAAACCGATAGGGTATCAAGCCTATTTAACGACAATGAAAAATGTCCAGCCACAGGAATACCGCAGGAACAAGACGCAAGAACTAGACCAGATGACAATGCCACATGAGCAAGAACTGGAAATGCACGCAAAAGGAAAGCTTTAGTAAAATTACTGAAAGCTGTCATTTTCAAGGAGCCCCGAGAATTTCATTAGTATTAGGCAAAGTGTCTTCATGCTTTATTCAGTTTAAATAGCATGAAATGAAGTAATTTCTGGTTGAATAGCTTAATAACTGCTTAAAAGCTTAACACTTTTTTGTAAGGAAGTCCGGCAACACTGGGAAATCTTCAAAATAAAGATGAACTGGAATTAACTGCATATGTTTCACCTCCCCCACCAGCTAGTCGCGCTAAATTTTCATTCCGCACACTCACTTCGCTCCTAATTAGCTGTGAACAACATCTGGTCCTCGCCCTGATCGGCTATTTTAATTCAAATGAAAGAAGCGAACAAGCCACACAGTTGGCTTCCTTTATATTTACGTTATAACCGACGCCCCCGTTTCCCTACCGACTTCTGCTCAATACTTTAATATAACATATATAAGCCAAGGTCAGTTGTGACAGCTCAGAAAGCCGAAGTTCAGATGCGGTATAGGACCAGTAGCGCGTGAAAACATAATTTAAAGAAAGGGCAAGACATCGACAGTTGTACAAATTACCTTCAGCTTCTTTTGATCTGGTTTGTTTATTGTACTGTGAAGAATACGAAATCAACTTCGCTTCTGTTGAGGACAGTGTTTAACGTGAACAAAAATGCGCATGTCTTGTTAAAAATTGCACTGTTTTGCAAAATTTAAATCCAACTTGCTTCTGGCATCTTCTTCAAACGATGGCCTTTATACTTCCGGCGTGAGTTGCGGGTCTTTTTTTTTTATTTCATGGTCGCAATTTTCCAACACTCATGAGCATGCGAACCGTTTCATAAAAGCATAAATTCTAGAGCCGCACGAATAAGCGTGCTGGTTGTGAAGCTTTCGTACAACACCCTGGTCGCCTCTTATTTCCGCTCAGCAGCATGTAATATTCAGTGTTTTGTTCCTGTTTCGGTGCTCGTCTCAGCTGATTTCCCACATGTAAATGCATGATCCTAATTGGCAATCCGTTGCAAATGGTGCCTGTGGGTTCCAGCTGCAGTCATTTGTCTTCATTTCCACATGTCGCGTGCTGGGCCCTTTCTACAGTTTCAACGGGCATATTAAAATTTTCCTGTATCTTGGCACGAGCAGGGTCAACTCAGACTGCTAAACATAAGCCAGTACTGAAAGGTGACAATCCACCAAAGGGCCGGCTAGTAACACAAGCGCAAACAAAGAATAATCCGCGTCAAAAACCTACATGGTCGCGCGTGACTTTTACGTATACTTATGGACTGCCCCCACCAGCCATGAACGACAAATGCTGCCATGTTTTACCCGTATGAGCTTCCGTGGAAGTTAAATCGCCATGTTGCGCATCTCAACTATAAATGCGGTGTTGTTGATGGCGGCTTCAAAATGGGTCAAGTTTTCAGCAGTAAATGTATGAAATAAAATATATACCGGGCGTTTCAACGAAGAATTTCAAAAATTTTAAAAACTCGGCTTTTTGGCTTTGGCGGACTCCATCCAGTGATGGCGGGCACCAGATAACCGATGAACCGTTTTAAGTGGTAAGCTGGTTAACTAATTTTTCAATAATTAGCTTTTTAACTATTAGAGTTAGCGCCTACTTGCAATCAGAGATTTGTAGCCGGTCGCTAGCAATAGCCATATATCGGTTTTTAGAATTTCGAAAACGCGATTACGTTCGCCGCTGTGGGTCGAGGAAATTTGGCTCTATCGTGCGAAAACACACGCGCTTTCGAAAGCATGCAGGCAAAGCAACCACTCCAGTGCATGTAACTAGTCGAAAAAGACAAATTTTGTCGAGCCACTGCACAAAGGCTAATCGCATTATCGAAATTCTAAAAACTGATTCGGCTATGAGTAACGATCAGCTACCAATCTCTTATTGCTAATACGCGCCTAACTTTACTTCTTAAAAAGTCAGTTATTAAAAATTAGTTCACCAACTTACTACTTAACACGACTCAGTAGTTTTCTGGTACTCGCCACCACAAGTCATACCATGCTGCAAAAGTCATATTTTCATAACGAAAAGAATAATTATGAAATTTTTTGCAGTGTTGGCTGAAACACCCGGTATATATTTCAAGCCGTATGAGGCCCGTGACTAGACATTCCAATGAACAAATTGTTTATCGCGACAATTGCTAAATAACAACATCCGAGAAGGGTGCGCAAAATTGATGCATCTTCAGGTAGGGCCAGTGTGAAAGCGTACACATCATCCCCACTCAACCTATGGTTATTGCATAAGTACGAATGAAAGCCAGATTTGTTTCATTGTTCTAAATAGTTTTCCCCTGGACGATTGGTAACCAAGACACATTTTAGACTTCACTGTAGAAGTAACTAGAGCTACCTAGATTGGCTATTGTTGAGTATTTTTTTTTTTGCATTTAATCGCAACCGCCGATCTACGCACAAAGCCACCCTCCAACTTTAGCTCTATACACCACAACTTTAAGAGCTTACCTTGATGGCATTGGATACATAATGTAGGCACCTTGCCGCCTGGTTTGTGCACTATTCGTCCCTCTGGCTGCAATCCGCCTGGTGCGTCAGTATGCGCCACGTCATGTTCGCACGGCCCTGAGAACAAAAGAAATGCCGAGCAGCAGAGGCAGCCATCGGGGCACGGTGTGAAAGAAGACGCGCCGTCGCCGATTCTCTTTTCTACCTGAGTGCTGGGCGGCCGAGGCGTCTGCAAGGTGACTGGGCGACGCGCAACCAATGGTGTTAAGTGAGGCTGTCTAACAACACAAAAGCAGAATCGCATGCCAGGCTCATATCACGCTGTTCCTATGGTAGGGACGTTCGTGCTAGAGATCGCCGCAAATACGGAGCCCAGCTCACGTCAGTATAAGGTCCAAAGTTTGCAGGATTTGTGTTTATTTGACGACAACGCAATCCCTGACAATAAAAGGCTCCAGGCGAAACTTAGACATTTGGTACTTCGAAACCGCGTTATAAACTTTAATTTATATCCATCCGCACAGTGAAAGAAGGCAAAAAGTTGAAAGGACGCTCTCAGTCACTCTCACCCTCTCGTCAGCACCAACGCCTTCTTCCACGTCTTCTACACCCAATGGTGCGAAAGGCTTAACCATTAAGCGGAAGGACCCCACGCCCCAGATCACTTTGATTATAGGTCATACGATTAAAGATCCCTCTAGTACGCCTATCATTCGTCCATCATCCTTTTTGAAGAGGAGCGTCTCTCATCTGAAGACTGCTTTCCTGCTGCTTTCGCACTTTTCTTTTGCGACACCTTCGTTTTCCAACTTCAGCAAGAGATTGGTTTAGCATCCGTTTCCATTCCTCTCTCTGTGAGGCCTGCGCACTGAAAGGTTCTATAACTTCCTTCCTTTCTCCTCTTCTGTGCCGCAGCTTTCACAGCTTCTTTCAAAGCTGGCTCTATGCTCTAAGTGCGAGTTCAGAGCCATTTGAAATCCGCTGTCATAAAGGGTGTCGAACAGGATTTTTTCTCGGGTTCGGTTTCAGTTCCATTTCACATCATCAGGGTTCAGGTTCGGGTTCGGCTCCGGAGCGAAATTTAGTTCCGGTTCGAACCAGGGTCAAACGTGTTCTCAACGGTTCGGGACCAAGAAAATTTTGAATGCGGAGGAATTTTCTAATAAAACTTGTTTATGCTGTTTCTGCTGTTTGTGAATTGTGTATGCAAACCAAAAAGCACAAAGTTATATCTATACGATGTGTTTCGCCGCACCCATTTGAATATACTGCCGCGGTAAAAGGCAATAATATACGGCGAATGCCGCAAATTGATGTAAAGTAAAACATTTTTTGGCGTACTATTACACTCATGTATTTGAAAGTCTATAAATATTTTCTTTTTTACATTTTAGTTTATTTGCACAGCGCACCCTATCTTCGAGGAAAAACGGCTTTCGAAAGCAGTCACGTAAGGACATATAAGACATGTATCACGCTACAAAATAAAAAAGTAAGACAGGGATTAAAGGCTGCAACAGCAAAACAGCCTGACCCACTCACTGTCCTTTTTGTCTAGGCAACCGGCAAGAGATACCTTTCCTTTGCGCGAGGTCAGGTGTTGGTAATGCGGCGAGTTTGCGAGGGTATTTGGCGCCGTTCCGTTTGTGTGTGGATCAGCATTAATACGCTTATCCAGAAAATGGCAAAATAAGGGTATTAAGAAGATTTGGAATATAGCTTCAAATTTTTTGATAATCTAAGCTTCCCAGAGTTCGAACGAGACTGCGAAACCTAGGAGCAAGTTACGCAAACACACTATTTATGATAAAGGAGTAATTACGCATTAGCATCCACTCCAGTGCTGCCATTCTCCTAGAAAGGAAAGCTATAGATCCTTCTTAAAAACTTCGTTATAGAAGAAAAAAACTACAAAGTTTCTGGGCATGTAGCTTTCCTTTGTAGCTGTGGGACTTCGCATGGGTGTATGCTAGTGTGTAATTACTCCCTTATTGCATATCTATTATTGCATATCTACTCAACCTTGGGAAATGATCATGCGAACCGTTTCATAAAAGCATAAATTCTAGAGCCGCTTGAATAAGCGTGCTGGTTGTGAAGATTTTTTCCAAAGCCCTGGTCGCCTCTTATTTCCGCTCGGCACCATGTAATATTCAGTGTTTTGTACCTGTTTCGTTGCCTCGTCTCAGTTGATTTCCCGCATATAAGTACATGGTCCTAATTGGCAATCCGTTGCAAATGGTGCCAGTGGGCACCAGCTGCACTCATTCGGCTTCATTTCCACATGATGCGTGCCAGGCCCTTTCAAGAGTTTCAACGGGTATATTAAAATTTTCCTGTATCCTGGAAGGAGATGGGTCAGCTCAGGCTACTAAACATCAGCCAGTACTGAAAGGTGACAATCTACCAACGGACCGGCTAGGAACGCAAGCGCAAAGAAGAATCTGCGTCAAAAACCTACGTGGTCACGCGTGAATTTTATGTCCCTTAAAGAAAAATTAACTGTCCCCAGTATCTTATTGCTACTAGGCGCCTTACGTTGCTTGTTAAAAACTCAATTATTAACAATTATTTAACCACCTTACTACTTAAAACGATTCGTCAGTTTCCTTGTGTCCGCCAAAACAGGTCATAGCGTGCTGCAAAAGCCATATTTTTACACCAAAAAGCCCAACTTCGAAACTTTTTGGAAGTGTTCGCTGAAACACCCGGTATATATTGGAAGCCGTATAGGCCCGTGACTAGACATTTGAGAACAAATTGTTTATCGCGACAATTGCTAAATAACAACGTCCGAGCAGGACGTGAAAGATTCATGCATGTTCAGGTAACGTGAGTGTGAAAGCGAACACATGATCCCCACCCCGCCTGTGGTTATTTCATCAGTACGAATGAAAGCGACACTTGTTTCATTTTTCTAAATAGTTTTCCCCTGGACGATTAATAACCAAAAGACATTTTACACTTAAGGGTAGAAGTTACTGGAGCTGCCTAGACTAACTACTGTTGAGTATTTTTGTTTTTTTTGCATTTAATCGACACCGCCGATCTACGTACAAGGCCACCCTCCGACCTTAGCTCTATACACCACAACTTTAAGAGGTTACCTTGATGCCATTGAACGGGAGGTCGGTGCCTTGTCGCCCGGTTTGTGCTCTGCTCGTCCCTCTGGCTGCAATCCACCTTGTGCGTCGGTATGCGCCGCGTCCGGCTCGCACGGTCCTGAGAACAAAAGATATGCCGAGTAGAAGAGGCAGCAGTCAGGGCATATGGTGTGAAAGAAGACGCGACATCGCCGATTCTCTTTTCTCGTCATTGCCGGGCGGCTGAGGCGTCTGTAAGATGACTGGGTGGCGCGAAACGGAGGGTGTCCAGTGATGCTGTCTAGCAGCCCAAAATCATCCACCAAAGACAAACAACAGAATCGCATGCCAGGCCTGTATCACGCTGTTGCAATGGCAGGGACGTTCGTGCTTCTGATCAACGCAAATTGGAGCTGAGCCTGCGTCACTATAAGGTCCATAACCTGGATTATTTTTGCGTATTTGACGACAATGAAAACCCTGACAATAAAACGCGTAAGGCAAAACAAATACATTTCGAACTTCAAAAACGAGTTATAAACTTCAATTTATATCCATCCGCCCAGTGAAAGAAGAAAAAAAGTTCAATGGAGAGGACGTTCTCGGTCACTCTTCGTCCCTCTCGGTCACTCTCACCCTCTGGACAGCATCAGCGCCTTCTTCCAAGTCTTGCACCCCCGATGGTGATGGTGGGAAGGGCTGAACCGTTACGCGGAAGGACCCCACGCCTCAGAGCTCTTAGATTATAGATCCTACGATTAAAGATCCCTCTAGTAGGCCTTTCATTCGTCCATCATCCTTTTTGAAGAGGGACCTCTCTCATCTGAATAATGCTGCCTGCTGCTTTTGCACTTTTTTTTCCAACGGCTTCGTTTTCCCACTTTAACAAGAGATTGGTTTAGCATCCGTTTCCATTCCTCTCTCTGTGAGGCCTGCGCATTGTAAGGTTATCTAACTTGCTTCCTTTCTCCTTTTCTATGCCGTAGCTTTCACAGCTTCTTTCAAAGCTGGCTCTATGAACAAAGGGCGAGTTCAGCGCAATTTGAAATCCGCCATCATGCACAGTGTCGAACTGGATTTTTTCCTTTTTCGGTTCCAGTTAGGGTTCACGCTTTTAGGGTTCAGTTGCGGGTTCCGCCCCAGAGCAACACTCAGTTCCGGTACGATTCGAACCGCTTCGAACCATGATCAAAAACGTTCAGACGGGTTCCGGACCAAGAAAATTTTGAATCCGGTTGAATTTTCTAATCTAGCATGAGTATGCTGTTTCTATTTTTTGTGTGACGTCTGTATGCAAAGCAAAAAGCAGAAAGCTCTATTTCTACGATATGTTTCGACGCGACCGATTTGCATCTGCTGCCGCGGTAAAGGACAATAATGTACTGCGAGTGCCGCAGATTCAAGTAAAGTAAAACATTTTTTGGCTTACTTTTATAATTGTGTATTCGAAAGTCGATCAGTATTTTATTATTTTATTTTTTCAATCTACTTGTATGCCACCCCTTATCTTCGTGGAAAAACGGCATACGAAAGCAGCCACCTGAGGATGTATAAGACATGTATCGCGCTATTGAAATATCATGTAAGGCGGGAATTAAAAGCTGCAACAGAAAAGAGCACGACCCACTCCAGAAGTGTACTTTTTCTCTAAGCAACCAGCGAGACATACCTGTCCTTTGCGCAAGGCCAGGTGTTGTTAATGTCGAGATATTGATAGGTTATTTGCTACAGTTCCGGTTGTGTGTGAATCAGCGTTAATACGCTTACCCAGAAAATGACAAAATTAGGGTATTTAGAAGATTTGGAATATGGCTTGAATTTTTTGATGATCTAAACTTCCGAGAGTTCGAACGAAAAATTGCGAAAACTACGAGCAAATAACGCAAACACACTATTTATAATAAGGGAGTAATCACATATTAGCATCCACTCAACCGCTGACATACTGCAACAAAGGAAAGCTAGAGAGCTTCATCAGAAACTTCGTAATTAAAAAAAAAAGAGGGACGATGTTTCTGGGTAAGCCGTGTAGCTTTCCTTTGTAGCCTTATGACTGCGCAAGGGCGTATGCTAATATGTAATTTCTCCCTTATTGTTAATCTAATCCATCCTGGGGGAATTTCCCTAAGCATCGGAACAAAAAGACCATTTATATATGCCAGCCCTCTATCTGCAGAGGGGCAATATGAAACAGAAAGCTATAGGGATGTGTACGTAGGCCTGCACCCTAATTCACTGCTTCGGAACCTCGTCCCGCGAACAGTATGCCTTTCATTAAGCCGAGGATTTCCTTCAAGTCGTTAATAACATATACAGAAGATACGATAGCTATATTTACCTGTAATTGAATACAGTGTAATGTGAAACAAGGATTGGAATTCGATAAAGCCGGGAATTTCTTCCGCGTGCTTGAAAATAAAGCAGCCAAGACAGCAGGCATGCACAAACATTTCCGCAGATTTGCAGGACTGGAACGGAGGAGGCACCGTTAAAGAAAAACACATTGCCCCCCCTTGAGTATAAATGCCGCCTGACCTGTGCGGAAAGCATACAAGTTTGCTAGATCCGTACTATTTCATTTCAAGGGTGGGGCTTAAAAATGAAAAAAAAATCTTTTGACCGAAATTATCGACTGCCATTCCTAATAATGCGTATGCGACGGTAATCGCTAGATCATAGAAACCGCAGCCTTCACCCAACAAAAAACTGGATTTTTGAAAAAGACACTCCGTAATAGATCATTTTTCACCATCAATCAGTTGAAAAAAAATGACCAAATTATAATCAGTCTGTTACATATATTTCATATGGTGTATAAATTATTATCAGGGTATGCAGTATATGTAAACATGAAATGGACTGCAGGGATAGCGTAGCGCATCTAGGGGGGCTCTGGGGTGGTGGAAGCTGCCCCGATTTGGTGCCCACGTACTTGAACAGCAGAAGATGACCTTCCTCTGCCCTTTTCTATTGTGAGAGCTAAGCAGCGCGCATGAATCCCCTGGCTGCTTTCGCAGCTCCACGAGCTTCCACATCTTTTCTTAGCTGGACAGTATGCTCGGTTTTCTTCGCCGCTGTTGGGGCTTTCCGTAAAGACGCGTGCAGCCGAATTTTCATGCATATATTTTTTAATATTTTGCGTGCGCATTCAGTGCCTATCGCTGCTATGGGTGTTTGACTCGCTGCAAGGATCACCCGCTCTTCATTGTCATTGGAAAACGCTCACTTCGCGGTAAGAACACTGAAAAAGACGAAAGTAGAGAATACACCGAGCGAGAAGCAACGCCGAGTGGCTACGGAGATGGCAGAGTGTTCAAAAGTGGCGCAAGCCAAGCTTCCGTTTTTGCGCCTGCGATGGCTCGAGCCCCTATTCAGAATTAAGGTACGATAAACTTTTGCACCGAAATCGGCTATTCGAGCATACTTCGGATGATTCACAGCTTCAATGCACGTGACCAGATATTAGTGGCCTTGTGACCGGAATGTAGTCACGGGTCATCACATGACCAGCGCCGGCAAGTTGCCTGTGGCGATCGCAGTGCTAGCTCAAGTTGCCACAAAGTCTGCAGGTTTTAGCCATCAGCAAACTACAGGCAGGAGCACAGCGACAGCTCTCACTGATTTAGCGCGTTACGCAGCAGAGTATAAACACTAGAAAAAAATTTTACTGGCGGATACCATTCATGATGTAAAAATAGCGCACAAGGAACACATGGGACGGAAATGAAACGACGCAGACAAGCGCTTACTCGCAACTGAGGTTTATTGCTGACATGCGCAGTATAAGGTAGTCATTAAAAACGTTATCGAATTTGCCCAACTTTCGGCTTTCCTTAATGGATGCCATTCAGAAGGAAAATTTCGAAATGTCTCGGATCTTTAGGTTCACCGCGACTCCAGGGCAATGTCTGCCTTTGTTTATTCAGGAGGGGAGCAGAACTGCAAGCATTCCATGCCTAAAAACATTTGATTCTTTAAGAATATCTCTAATCGCGTGAGCACTGCGCAATCAGGGCGTCGAAAAGACATGTAATATGGCTAGAAAATATCTGCGTTGCAATAAAGTTATTGCAGTCTCTGTCTCTATCTAAACAATGAAAGAGCTATGGTAGTTCTGCTCAGGAAAAGTTATAGTATACAAATCAGGAAGGGTGATGAATTCTCGCCACTGCTATTAATCGTGTGTTTCCAAGAGGTATTCGGGCCTGTCGGAGCGAGAAAATTTGGAGCGCAAGTAATAGTGAAAAACCTTAATGACATAAGTATTAGTTATGCCATTGTCCTCCTTAGAATCTCATAGAAAAAGAACTGCAGCTTGTCCGGAGTTACAACTCGACGAGCTAAGAATGACCTAGATAAATTGGGACGTGGAAATATCATTTAAGAATATCAATACACTTGTGTGCGAAATTCCAGCGAGATGCTGCTGAAATAGTCTTCCATGAGTTTCGTCAGCATATTGTCACCCCTTTCTCTCTTCGCTAATTTTGTAGTCATTGCACGAGCTGCTTTGAAACTTCAGCAGCGGCTTTCAAGTTGGCGCTAGTGTTTCCACCAGCCTTTCTAATCCCCGCCTTGCTTCCGGAAAGTGATTCCCGTCTTCGTGGAGGAAAAACTGTCACTGAATTTCTCAAGGTTTTACCAGCCGTTAGGCGTGACATGCACAGACACCCACCCTTGTTCGGCAATCCAGTGTTAGCCCCTAAAGATAGCCCTGAAGGAGAGTTGTCACTGCGGACTCTATGTCACCGCACTGATTACGCCGCGAACATTGCATGGTCCTCCTTGACACTTCAGGAAAAGTCAAGGAAGATCAACGAGCCATTTGGGGCGCAGTGGATTTGAGACTAAAGGTGGTAGATGTGGCACCTGGTTCAGGTGGATTACGAGACACCAGCGCCAAAAAAGGTGCCACTCCACTTCTGTTGACACGAAGAGGATCAAAAGTGCTGACACGCAAAATGCTGACTAGGTAAACTAAATGCCCCGCCAGGTATGTTCATGTAGGGACAAGGTATGTGGGAAGAGTGCTGGCGTCCATTTTTTTTTCTTACTACCTCTATTACTGACCCAAGCCCGCCGGCAACACACAGTCATAGAATTCTGTAAAAAAAAACTGCCCTGATTGACTGATACAGCCTTTTTTTTTTGCGGCTGCTGTCTGTGAATATGAATGCCTTCAAAGGTGTATGTTCCACAACGGAGATCTATTATTGCACCCATAAACTTCACATATGGATGGTAAATGGCACAGAGAAAAGAGAGCTACTCAAAAGTGGTGTTTCTAAGTGCGCCCCGTTTTAACAATTCAGTTCAAATTTTCAGCACGTCGATGAATGAGGGAGAATAATAAACTGAAGGCTTATCATCAGCATTGTGTAAAATATTTTTGGCTTAACAAATTCGCATTCTGGAGTTGCGTAGCTCGTTTCGTACAGGGCACTCTTTTCTCTCACTTTAGACATTTCGCATATTGGGTGTGATTTTTAGATTAGCTGGTGGAGCTCTGGATGGGTGAAGTTGTACCTAAAGGCCTCTAATTGTGTCTGACAAAAAATTATCATGTGTTGCGCCAAAACTTCGGCTTAACCTTGTCCCGACCCTGTTCGGAACGGTTGCTCCGAATCATTGCAGTTCGGGTTCGGTTCCAAGAAAACTAAAAACAAAGGGTTCGGTTCGGTTCCGGGTAAACATACGGGCTCCGTTCCGGTTTCCAATTCTGCTTTGGTTCCGGTTCGACACCCTGCTCTCAAGCATTGCCACTCTCTCTACAGCTTGATTTAAATTGTTACGTTTTAACTTAACGTGGAACATGATTGTCTGTCTGGTAATCTACTTCACCTGAGGCCTTGAGCGGGTACGCCACAATCCTGCGACCCATCACGTCAAGGCGCCACGAGAAACACCCAGTTAGTATTGAGCACGCGGCCTCTCGACATACACCCGAGGTCGCTGTGGACCACGACAGAAAGCGCCTTGGAGGGGTCCCTGCTAGAGCGTAGCACTGATGGAAAATGATTGTTTGGGCTGGCTGTAACGGCGCTGTTCGCGGTTCTTTTCGAATAAACATCAAAAATTGCGGCAAATAGCATTCCTTGGATAAAGTTTCGAGGGGCCGCCTTATTGCTAAAATATGTCAAACGATTAAAAAATTTTGCCCTCTCCAAATTATAAATGCCAGCGGGAAAAAAAATCGGGCAATCCCAGCGGACCCAGAGGGGCCTGATTCTGAAGATAGGCGAAGGGACAAAGAAGAAGGTTTAGGGTTGAGGTCGCTTGAAGCCTGTGGCGAATAACCGATCGCCAGTTAGCAGTTGCATGCTTCGCAATCTGTTTCCCGTCCCTTCTCAGCAGGCACCAGGCATCGTTGGGGCGTTGGTCCGATAGAGTACGCCCCACGTGGCCTCTTGCTACGCCTACGCGCCACTTTCTCTTCGGGCTGCGAGTTTCTGATTGGCGCATCTTCTCGCACAGCAACATGGCGAGGTTGGTCGGCAGCCAATAGGAGGGAGGCTGGAATCCACCATCGAGAGACTGGATGACAACGGATGACGTCCGCGCGGCATACCTTTGGCTCGATTTTCTCGGGACGACGTGCGACACATCCACGCGATAGACGCGTGACGGAAATAGTAATAGGACCGACAGGCCGGCAGAAGGTGACCTGTCGCAGAAAACAATCGATTCATGTTCTTGGCCGCCCTGTCGACCAGCGCGCTGCCGCTGTGGCTGCGAGAGCTGTCCTTGTGGGGACTTTTCCGTCGATGAGCGCTGCTCTTCTCAAGAGGTGGGGCTGTGAAGCTGTCGTGGCTCATTTCTATGATAAGAAAAAAATAATTGAGAACGAATTTCGCTGCTTTCAAAGACCACAGTACAGCTCCGGCAAACAGACGCTACACTGCTCGATGTTCTTACTCGTGAGAAAACGGTGGACCATTCAGAAGAACAGTTGGAAGTGGGTGCGCTTTAAGATTGCTCGCGCATGTGCAGAGTGTGTTTTTCATTTTCGCGAAAAAACTGCGCGTGTATTTTGCCTGTTTTCTTGGTCTTTCGGCTTGAAAAATAAACTTGGCTGTGTTTGAACAGCTACCTGCCGGAGCAATGGCGCATCATTCAGCCGCTGTACCAGTACTATATGAGGACACAATGCTATCTATGAATGCGATAACAGCGTCCTCCTGCCATCAGCAACAAGTGTCCACCAGTGGGTCAATTATATTGCACCGCCAAATTTTATAAAAATATTGACCCCAAAAAATTTGGAAATTGGCCCACCCCTAAAATTCCAAAGGACCCCCAAATGGTTTGGAAGTGTGACCTGCCAAGAAATGTGTTAAGCTGGATTAGTGGGTGCGATGAGGAGCATGTTGTGTTTCTACCCCCCCCCCCCCCCCCTTAACTCTCTTTGTGTGTTCCCGTCACACCTGTGTCCACTCGGACCACGTGGGCCCGATCATGCAGCTACCGTGAACAATCAACAAGGCCGACAACCTCGCGACGACCATGGGAAGTTGGATGCTTGGAATGCCCCTCCGAGCCTCAGCGGATTAGTGTAGCAGGAATGTCAAAGGCCATTGTCAGCAAAACCCCAGCGAAATTCCTTGAACGGAGTGCAGCGGCGACGAAGGCAGGCGAGGCCCAGGAGCTATTGTCCGAGCAACCACCGTGAATGCGGAGGCGACCTGGCGGCGCCGTCACGCTGGCGGATAATTGAAGAATTCTGTGTCCCCGACTCGCGTTCTGGGCATTCGGCGGGGAAGCAAGTTTATTCACCTGCTGGAGGACTTCGGGAGATTCCTATCCCGCAGCGCTGGATGAGTCGGCATCTCCTCCTCTCATCAACCAGCTGCGTGAGAGTGGAAAAACCCGCACCTGCCCAGCCGTGGGCGGTAACAAGAAGGTCCCCTTCGGTCCATCCGATTGGACAGTGCTCGTCGACCATTATTCCCCAGCCAGGGATCTGGGGAAACCGAACGATATTTAACTCGGCCGTGAGTGTGGCCGAGAGAAGCCTGCTAGCTCCAGTCGACTACGGTTGACGAAGACGTTCCCCTTCCACTGAGAGCCATTCTCAGTCCCGCTCTTGTAAATATTGTAAATATGTGATTACAGTTTTTTCCTTCACTTCCCCTACTCCCCGTCTCCGGCCCACGTTTCCTTCCTCCTTCGGCATTGCGGCGGTGCTCCTGGACCCGATGCCTGGTGGGACACGCTTCTAGCATCGGCAAAATATATCAAGCATTAGTTAGTCGGATTAGTATAATCCCATTCTATATTCCAACACAAGGTACTCGAACATTCTAAACCTCGATGACTTGATTCTATTGCCTATATAAGGGCAATATAACCAGTGCCAACCGGAGTTTTGGCGAGAAAATAGCAAGACCATTAGACCCTGATTGTAGAATCATAGCAGCCTACCTAAATGTTATCGCACTGTTTTCTTTAGGAATGCCATCAATAAGGCCCCCAAGTTTGTCTTTTTTTTTCATATACAGGACGTCGGTAAAGGATCCTGCAGATGCAGCGTTCAACGCGATATAAATTGTACAGGGGAACGTTTGCTTAACAGAGGCCCAGAAGAAGCTCATGCTGCTTTTCCAGCGCCGAAAAGGGTCACCGGAGTTAATAATACAACGCTGTAAAAACCAAGAAAAGTTAGGGTGGCCCACTCGGTATTCATTGAGTTTCACCCGCACAGCCGAAAGAAGCCCTTGGAGATCGCAAGGAGCAATTCAGGCCCGTCGGATTGGTTACTGACGCGACAGCGTGCTCTGTATACGCTCGGAACAAGCAGTCACACGGAGACATTCGGGTTTCCCTGAGGGGAGGCCTTAATTGAGCCGCCATAATAACGCGGTGGGCGACGAAAAGCTTCCCGCTGTGGCATGTCCTCAGGTAAAAGCAACGTCTCTCCTGGGGAGTACTGTTAGTGGTCAGTTTAGGTCCTCGAAATGTTTCACGAAACAGGGAAATACGAACAAAGATCGAGCAAGCTCCGGGTACCCTTGTTATACTTGGGCAAGTTCCGCTCTGCGCTGTGTTACTGGGCCACGTCGTCGTACTCCAAGGGCGTCCACCAGTTAGCAAAGATTTTTGAGCTAGCGGCGGCCGAACAAACGCTTCGCAAAATCGAGCAAGCCCCGCATAGCAAAAAAAAACAAACTTTAGTAGAAAGTTGTTCTGAGCTTTGTGAAAACACACGAGAAGACCAGAGTGCCGTGGGGGTAACACTGACAAGCGGTCCACTTCGAGCCCCAAACGGAGACTATCATCCGCTTGAGAATGAGAGGAGCAATGCACATTCTAACTGCGTGGCTTCAAAGTGATAAGAGTTATCATAATGTGCAACGAATGCTGTCTTCGCTATTTGTGCCATCCACTGCAACCTGGCGAAAAGCGGAACGGAGATCAACAGATTAAGCCACACCCATGTTTGTCTGAAAACATCATAATTATTCGTTAAAACACCACAGAAAACGTTAAGCGCTTGGCTTTTACTTTTTGAAAAGCAGCATTAACCGCGAAATGGACACCGGTGAAGATTTTTGACGTGGAGTGTTGCTCGGATCGTAAACTGCGGCGTTTATCGTCCCGAAGCGACACATGGGCTATGAGAAACGCCTTAATAGAGGGCTTCTAATTATTTTGGTCCACCTGCACTTCTTCGACAACCACTGACGTTGCATTTCGGCTCCGTGGAAATACTGCCTTGGCGACTAGGATCACAGCCGCGTTCTCGAGATCAGCAGCCGAATCTTTAAGCTACTCAGCCACCACTTCGGGTTTCAATACTTGGATTGACTAGTGAAAGCCGGAGTGGAGTGTGAAAGCCGGGCGGGCGAATAAGTTTGCAAGAAAGCAAGCTTAGAGCATGTCATATCCTGTGTATAAATATACGCACCAACGCTTGCCTTGCAAACTGCGCGAAAATGAGAAGCAAGTGCGTCTTCACGTCCACACGAAAAATTAAAAACATAAATTCTCCAGGTATAGCACATGGCGGCACCCGCACTGAAGCGGAACCCTCCTTAGTGCTGCAGTCGGCACGGTCTGCACCTGTACTAGTGACGACACTGTAGCTTGGTTATTACATAATGAAGTATGTTTATTGGTAGCAGCTTTTTCCATAGGGGATGTCAACTGTTCTAGTCTGTTACAGGCCAGTAATTAAGCGTGAGTGCCATTTATGCATCACTAGTCGGTGGCGTTTACATTGATGCCCCTGTGATAAGAATTTCACTGATGGAGTAGCAGTGACTCTGTGGTAGTCTTTCGGATTCTTACGCAAGGAGTTCGTCACTTTCAGAATCTGCGTGTGACGCCTACAGCAGTTCATAGGGAACTGTTTGTCAGTGTGCATGTTTGGTGAAATGTTATTAACAGCACATCTCCAGCATTCTTGTACAAAAAATTTGAGTATTGTAATATTGTTAGCTAATGTGATGGAACTATCGATCAGAATGGTCCATTCTTCAGTTTCAGTCTGCGGTATTTCTTTTTCTTTTACAAAGAAGGAAACAAGGGATAAAAGCTGTATTCAAAAGCTTGACGAGGGCCCTGGCATCTAGAAAAAATGTGGCTAAATCGAAAGCCACAGCAGCCTGTTACAAACAGTCACCACATCAATACGCACTATAAAATGCGATTAAAAAATGCACCACGATTTCATGCAAAATGCTTAGTATCACATTCTCCTAAAACCTAACCTTCGTTACAGGAATAAGTTCTCACGACAAAAAAACACCTCATAGATTTCTTAGATTGATGAGCCGGGTCAAAACATTCCATTTTCAATCTATTTAACAAAACCCGCCAAGTATAACACAAACACTGTGTATTATAATGTGCCCGTGGTGTAGGGATTTAACATTTTTCTCTATGTCGTGTTTGTCGGACAGAAAACTTTTCCTTCAGTGTCGCAACGAATGTTATGATATTACTGTTAGTGTTTATAAACGTGTGTTGTTTATGACACATCTCTAATGATGTAAATAAAAGGCTGGGAGAACATCGTATTTAAAGAAAGCACCAGTGGGATGAAAATAGGGTACATCAGCCATACATCCGACTGCCCTCTTTTGCAGCAGAAGTAATTTGGACATGTTGGTAACACCAGCGGTACACCAGATTATACAGCAATATTGCAAAAGCGAAAGCACTAATTCATCATGAAGTAAATTTTTTTTTTCCTGCAGCATATTCCTTGTCCTGCATACAGGGTCTGTTCTGAAAGTAGTAGGACTGGTTTTTTCCTGGCCGAACGGGCGGATGAGAGGCGGTCTGCGCGAGCAGGAACGTTGAAGGAGGATATTGGGAATGCTGGGGAAAATCGCCAGTCGGCTCTCGGCCGTTCAAGAGAGCAGGTCGCTTCTACTGTGAACCCTTGTCGAAACATCTCGTCACGCAAAATCATGGAGCGTTTACCGGATCAGCGATACGCGATCAAATTTTGTGTAAATTTTGGTAAAACGGGTAAAGAGACTCACGACATGATTAAGGAGGCCTACGGTGACGCTGCCAAGCGTAGACCAGGCATTTTTGAGCGGCGCAAGCTGCTCCGAGAAGGTAACGAAAAAGTGGAAGACGACGACCACTCAGGACACCTTTCGACCAGCAAGACCAGCGAAAATGGTTAGCGAGTGAAACATATACTGAACAGTGATTGTAGGATGAGTATCAGAATGATTGCTGATGACTTGCGCATTCCCCAAACCCAAGTTTTTGAGATCGTGACAGAAAACTTAGCCATGAGGAAAGTGTGCGCGAAGTTGGTGCCGGGAGTGTTGTCAGACGAGCAAAAGGCCAACCGGAAAGCGATCTGCCAGGATCTTTTTCATCATGTGAATGAAGACCCCGATTTTTTGCCCAGCACAAGGCGGAAACACTGCCTCAGATCCCCTACAGCCCTGACTTGGCCCCGCCAGACTTTTTTCTGTTCCCCAAAATAAAATCGTCGCTCAAGAGGAAACATTACGGATTGGTAGAGGCGGTTCAACAGGCCGTGACGAGGGAGCTAAACAGCATTCCAGTCCAGGCGTTCCTGGAGGCGTACGAAAATTGGAAAGCTCATTAGCCGCAGCGTGTAGGTGCGGAAGGGTGCTACTTTGAAAAATTCTAATCGTTTTTACTACTCTCATGAATAAATTTTGATAAAAAATGAGTGCTACTACTTTCAGAACAGACCCTGTATAACGCCAACAGATTATCCGACCTTCTGAGCAAGGTACTCAACATGTGCATTCCAAGTCATGTTTTCAGAAAAGATCAAACCAACGGCTTTTACACAGTAAATTAATGCACTAGGTCCTGTTGCCATATGTATAGAGATACTTCCCGATAGCTGGACATATACAACTGCGCTTGAGTTATTTGAATAATTCTTAAACGATCAACATCTGCCCAATGAGACCAACAGCTCAAAACTAAATTTGCTTTTTTCTCAATGACGGATTCATCATCCCCAGTCACAAATAATGTAGTATCATGAGGATGAGAAACCACCCGCGTATTTTTTTCACACTGCACAATATCATTCAGCTAAATGATGAATAAGAGTGGGCCAAGAAAACTGCCTTCTGGCACACCGTTAAGAACGGCTTGTTCTGAAAACCTGAAACCAGCGATATCAACATGCTTCACTTTATTTTCCACGTATGATTTGATTAGGCTTAATGTGGCCACACAGACACCATATTTCTTTAGCTTTGAAACTAAAATTTTGTTATTAACAAGACCAAATTCTTTTGAGAACTCTATATATATTCCCTTCACCATTTTTTTTCTCGCTAAAGGCTTATATTATGACCGCTTTTTTCATGGGAAGAGCAGCTTCAATTTCAATGAAGCGTAAAAAAATCTTTCTTTTAAGTTTTTTCCTTTGCTCGCATCGAGCAACCACAGCCACAGAAAAGCAATAGGAAGCGTTTTTGACGATATGAAAGGCTGTAATCGCGAAAAAATGGAAGCCTGCAGAGTGGAGACCGATAGATATTGTAACTGCCGTAGTGAAATATTCTAATATACGAAAATATTGTGTTCAAGAGCTATCTGCCGTTGAAAGCTGCTTTTGTCCAGACTTGCTCGGTATGTGCGTGATCCAATGCGAGAGTGAGCTCTTCACGTGAGGCGCCACTCGTCAACTTGCATTCATTCTAAGTGCGCGGTTTGAGACCCCGACCCCCCAAAAAAATGAGTATTCGCTAGAGATAAATTTTCCGACAAGAAATAAGCGCGGAACCCTAAGTCATCCACTGGTTCCATGTGAATGAAAAGCAGTTAATTCCAGGTTTTAACGGCTAGTGTGACGAAATTAACACAGAAAAAAGCTCAAAAGGTTCGGTGGTTATGGCGTCGTGCGGCTAAAGCAGACATCCAGGGTTTAATCCCAGCGGCCGCATTTGCAGCGGCCGCATTTTTACAGCGTGGAGACGGGAACGGTTATCACAAAAAATGCCCTAGGCTGACAAAAAAAAATAATAATTGAAAACAATGCAGCAAAGGATCACACAATTTCAAAAACGAAAGAAAAGACTTCAGCAAAGGCTATGCCACAGGCGTCCATGACATTCACTGCAATCATTCAAAAAGCGGAACGGGGATAGATGGATGAAAACGGTCCTACCGTCGTCGCAAAAATTATGTATTTATTGGCGCAAAAAAAGACAGGAAACGTTAAGTTCTAGACTTTTTTTTTTTTCAAAAGTAGCATTAACGAAGACATGCACACAGATTTTTCATTTTCTTAATCTCTTTTTCCCAGATCTCAGGTTTTCACCCTGCGCGGTGGTGCAACTCTGCTGATACGAAGGTTGCAGCTTCGATTCCAGCCGAGGCAGCCGTATTTCGATGGAAGCGAAATTCAAGAAATACCCGCTGCGCTGTCTCAGTCGTTAAGGCGCTCGTCTACTGAGCCGGTGTACCCGGGTTCGAACCCGACCGAGGCGGGCGCGCTTCGGTGGAGGCGAAACACAAAAGGCGCCAGTATGCTGGGCGATGCCAGTGCACGTTAAATATCCCACGCATAGGACTCGTGCCATCCAGCAAACTTCGAAACACGCTGGTGAAACTAAAGCACCCCCTGCTTGCACCCAAGTCTATATCGGGAAAGCAGGAAAATTCCCCAGAAACATCAACGAGCATCAGCGCGATGTCCAATATCCCACAGTGGCATCCACTGCAATCGCCGAGCACGCAAGCTAAAAAAAAAAAATCGAATGATATCGACTGAGACAACGCTGCAATTTTATCCAAACAGTCGTCATTCATCCAAATGACGCCTGGTACCATGAACTGGAGGGAAGAGACGATGTCACTCGTCTACATGCAATGATTATGTCATATGCTGCGCACTTAGGCTACGGCTGCTTGTCCTTATAGCCTTACTGTGAGCAAGAAACCCGCACTGGTTGCGAAACGTTGGTTGTTACTTTGTATTGGTCAGTGGCTGCAATACTTCAACTAATTCATGACCAGACGAACTTTCGTCGAACCCTTGATTATACCTTGAAATAGAACATACGCGTGCAGCGATGACTGCAGCGGCTCGAATAGGACATCAAGTGGGATCAGACAGCCAGGAAGAAACCGATGGATATCAATGCTATTTAACAACAACGACAAAAGTGCAGCCGCAGGAATACCGCAGGAAGAATACACAAGAACAAGACCAGAGGACAGTGACACATGAGCAAGACCTGGAAATGGACGCCAAAGGAAAGCTTTAGTGAAATCGCTGAAAACTATCATTTTCAATGAGCCCCGTGAATTTCATTAGTATTAAGCAAAGTGGCTTCATGTTTGATTTTGTTTAAATAGCATAAAATGATAGAATTTCTTGTTTAATAGCTTAATAACTGCTTAAAAGTTTGAAACTTTTTTGCAAAGGAGTTCGCCAAAACTGGGAAATCTTGAAAATAAAGATGAACTGGAATTAACTGCACATGTTTCGTCTCCCCCACTTGCTAGTCGCGCTAAATTTTCATTCCGCACACTCACGTCGCTCCTAATTCGCTGAGAACTACATCTGGGACTCATCTTTATCGGCTATATTAATTCAAATGAGGGAAGCGAACAAGCCACACAATTGGCTTCCTTTATATGTACAGCCTTTGTCAAAAGTAACCAGGCTGCATGGCTTGCTTCTAGCTCGTACAGTGGAGCCCTTACAGCTTCCCTGAAGCTGAAATGGTCGTTAAAGGTAAGGACTGGGGGTCTCCTTACCTTCCAACAACTTTTGGTCGTTAGAAAAGTCGCAAGGGCTCCACTATACAAGCTAGGAGCAAACTATGCAGCCTGGTTACTTTTGACAAAGACTGTACGTTATAAACGACGCCCCCATTTCCCTGCCCACTTCTGCTCAATACTTTATTATAACTTATATAAGCCAAGTTCAGTTGTGATAGCTCAGAAAGCCGAAGTTGAGTTGCGGTATAGGACCAGCAGCGCGTGAAAACATAATTTAGAGAAAGGGCAACACAACGACAGTTGTGCAAATTACCTTCTGCTTCTCTTACCCTGGTTTGTTTATTGTACTGCGAAGAATACGAAATCAACTTCGCTTCTGTTGAGGACTGTGTTTAACGTGAACAAAAATGCGCTTGTCTTGTTAAAAATTGCACTGTTTCGCCAAATTCCAATCGAACTTGCTCCTGGCATCTTCCTCAAACGATGGCCTTTATACTGCCGGCGTGAGTTGCGGTTTTTTTTTATTATTTCATGGTTGAAATTTTCCAGCACTCATGAGCATACGAACCCTTTCATAGAAGCATAAATTCTAGAGCCGCACGAATAAGCGTGCTGGTTGTGAAGCTTTCGTCCAACGCCCTGGTCGCCTCTTGTTTCCGCTCGGCACCATGTAATAATCCGTGCCATATTCTTGTTTCGTTGCCTCGTCTCAGCTGATTTCCCACACGTGCGTGCATGGCGCTAATTGGCAATCCGTTGCAAATGGTGCCAGTGGGTTCCAGCTGCAGTCATTTGTCGTCATTTCCTCATGTCGCGTGCTGGGCCCATTCTACAGTTTCAACGGGTATATTAAAATTTTCCTGTATCTTGGCACGAGTTGGGTCAACACAGGCTGCTAAACTTATAAGCCAGTACTGGAAGGTGACAATCCACCAGAGGGCCGGCTAGGAACACAAGCGCAAACAAAGAATAATCCGCGTCAAAAACTTACGTTGTCGCGCTTGACATTTACGTTACTTATCGACTGCCCCACCAGCCACGAACGACAAATGCTGCCATGTTTTAGGCCTATGAACTTCCGTGGAAATTACATCGCCATTTCGCACATCTCTACTATAAATGCGGTGTTGTTGATGGCGCTTTCAACATGGGTCAAGTTCCGAGCAGTAAAGGTCTGAAATAGAATATATACCGGGAGTTTTAACGAACAATTTCAAAAATTTTCAAAACTCTCCTTTTTGGCGTTGGCGGACTCCAGTGTTGGCGGACACCAGATAACAGCTGAACCGTTTTAAGTGGTAAGCTGGTTAACTAATTTTTGAATAATTAGCTTTTTAACTATTAGAGTTAGCGCCTACTTGCAATCAGAAATTTGTAGCCGGTCGCTAGCAACAGCCATATATCAGTATTTAGATGTTTGAAAACGCCATCACGTTCGCCGCTCTGGGTCGAGAAAATTTGGCTCTATCATGCGAAAATACACGCCTTTCTAAACCATGCAGGCAAAGCAAGTACTCCAGTGCATGTAACTAGTCGAAAAAACCAAATTTTGTCGAGCCACTGCAAAAGGCTAATAGCGTTTTCAAAATTCTAAAAACTGATTCGGCTATGACTAACGACCAGCTACAAATCTCTTATTGCTACTAGGCGCCTAACTTTACTTCTTAAAAAGTCAATTATTAAAAAATTAGTTCACCAACTTACTACTTAACACGACTCAGTAGTTCTCTGGAACCCGCCAACACAACTCATACCATGCTGCAATAGCCATATTTTAATAACGAAAATAATAATTGTGAAATTTTTTGAAATGTTGGCTGAAACACCCGGTATATATTTGAAGCAGTATGAGGCCCGTGACAAGACATTCCACAGAACAAATTGTTTATCGCGACAACTGGTAAAGCACAACATGCGTGCAGGGCGCGAAAGATTGATGCATCTTCAGGTAGCGCCAGTGTGAAAGCGTGCACATCATCCCCACCCAACCTATGGTTATTGCCTAAGTACGAATGAAAGCCACACTTGTTTCATTGTTCTAAATAGTTTTCCCCTGAACGATTGATAACAAACAGACATTTTAGACTTCAGTGTAGAAGTAACTGGAGCTGCCTAGACTGGCAACTGTTGAGTATTTTTTTTTTTGCATTTAATCGCAACCGCCGATCTACGTACAAAGCCACCCTCCGACTTTAGCTCTATACACCACAACTTTAAGAGCTTGCCTTGATGTCATTGAACGTGATGTCGGCGCCTTGTCGCCCGGTTTGTGCACTGCTCGTTGCTCTGGCTGCAATCCGAATTGTGCGTCGATATGCGCCACGTCATGTTCGCACGGTCCTGAGAACAAAAGATATGACGAGCAGAAGAGCCGTCAGTCAGGGCATATGGTGTGAAAGAAGACGCGCCGTCGCCGATTCTCTTTTCTGCCTCAGTGCTGAGCGGCTGAGGCGTCTGCTAGGTGACCGGGTGACGCTCAACGAAGGGAGTCAAGTGACGCTGTCTAACAACACAAAATCATCCGCCCTAGAGAAAAGAGAAAAAGCAGAATCGCATGCCAGGCTCATATCATACTGTTCCTATGCCAGGGACGTTCGTGCTTGGGATCGGCGCAAATACGGAGCCCAGCTCGCGTCAGTATAAGCTTCAAAGTCTGCAGGATTTGTGTTTATTTGACGACAATGCAATCCCTGACAATAAAAGCCTCCAGGCGAAACTTAGACATTTGATACTTCTAAACCGCGTTATAAACTTTAATTTATATCCATCCTTCCAGTGCAAGAAGGCAAAAAGTTGAATGGAAAGGACGTTCTCAGTCACTCTCACCCTCTCGTAAGCACCAACGCCTTGTTCCACGTCTTCTACACCCGATGGTGGGAAAGGCTTAACCGTTACGCGGAAGGACCCAACGCCCCAGATCACTTTGATTATAGGTCATACGATTAAAGATCTCTCTAGAACGCCTTTCATTCGTTCATCATCCTGTTTGAAGAGGAGCGTCTCTCATCTGAAGACTGCTTTTCTGCTGCTTTCGCACTTTTCTTTTCCAACACCTTCGTTTTCCAACATGAGCAAGAGATTGGTTTAGCCGCCCTTCCCATTCCTCTCTCTGTGAGGCCTGCGCACTGAAAGGTTCTCTAACTTGCTTCCTTTCTCCTGTTCTGTTCCGCAGCTTTCACAGCTTCTTTCAAACTGGCTGTATACACTAAATGCGAGTTCAGCGCCATTTGAAATCCGCTGTCATGCAGGGTGCCGAACCGGATTTTTTTTCGGGTTCGGTTCCAGTTCGAATTCACACCTTTAGGGTTCAGTTTCTGGTCCGGCTCCGGAGTGAAATTTAGTTCCGGTTCGAACCAGGGTCAAACGGGTTCTCACCGGTTCGGGACCAAGAAAATTTTGAATGCGAAGGAATTTTCTAATAAAACTTGTTTATGCTGTCTCTATTTTTGTGACGTGTGTATGCAAACCAAGAAACACAAAGTTATATCTATACCATGTGTTTCGCCTCTACCCATTTGAATATACTGCCGCGGTAAAAGGCAATAATGTACGGCGAGTGCCGCAAATTCATGTAAAGTAAAACATTTTTTTGGCGTACTATTACAATCATGTATTTGAAAGTCTATAAATATTTTCTTGTTTACTTTTTTAGTTTAGTTGCACAGCGCACCCTATCTTCGAGGTAAAACGGCTTTCGAAAGCAGCCATGTCAGCATATATAAGACATGTATTACGCTACAAAATAATAAAGTAAGACGGGGATTAAAGGCTGCAAAAGCAAAACAGCCCGACCCACTCACTGTCCTTTTTCTATAGGCAACCGGCAAGAGATACCTATCCTTTGCGCGAGGTCAGGTGTTGGTAATGTGGCGAGTTTGCGAGGGTATTTGGCGCAGTTCCGTTTGTGTGTGGATCACCATTAATACGCTTATCCAGAAAATGGCAAAATAAGGGTATTGAGAAGATTCGGAATATAGCTTCAAGTTTTTGATAATCTAAGCTTCCGACAGTTCGAACGAGAATTCGCGAAACCTAGGAGCCAGTGACTCAAACACACTATTTATGATAAGGGAGTAATTACGCATTAGCATCCACTGCAGTGCTGGCATACTACTAGAAAGGAAAGCTATAGATCTTCCTCAGAAACTTCTTTATAGAAGAAAAAAAACGGCAAAATTTCTGGGCATGTAGCTTTCCTTTGTGCCTGTATGACTTCGCATGGGTGTATGCTAGTATGTAATTACTCCCTTATTGATATCTACTCCACCTTTGGGATTCCCACTGAACATTCGACCAAAGAGACTATATATATGTCAGCGCTCTATTTCATGAGGGCCAATATGAGACAAGAAGCTGGAGAGACGCGCATCTAGGCGGAAATTTTTTCCGTGTGCTGGAAAGTAAAGCTGCCAGGACAACACAGATGCTCAAATATTTCCGCAGATACTACAGGACAAGGACCGAGGAGACTAGAGAAACGAATACCCACCCTGAGTATGACTGCCGCATTTCCTCAAGCGTGATAAATCCCTACAAGTGGGCTAAAACCGAGCTATTTTGATTAGAAGGGTGAGGCTTCACAATAAAAAAAAACTATCAATCGAAACTGTCGAGTGCCCTTCGTTACAAGATATGTGCGAAGGTAGTCACTAAAAGAATCAGAGAAACCTCAGACTTGTCAGCCAACCAGCTGGATTTTCTAAAAAGACGCTACATAATAGACCATTTTTACGCCATCAATCAGTTGATAAGAAATGACCAAAATATAAGGAGTCTGTTCAACAGATTTTATAGATTGTGTCAATTATTGCAGCGTATCGAGTAGATGTACATATGAAATGGACTACAAGGATAGCGTAGCGAACCTTGGGCGACTCCTAGGTGGTGGAAGCCGCCCACCGGTATTAGCCAGGTACTTGGACTGCAGAACATGCCCTTCCTCTCCCTGCTTCTGTTTTGCGAGCTAAGCAGCGCGCATGAATCCCTTGGCTGCTTTCGCAACTCAGTGAGTTTCCACATCTTTTCTTAGCGGGACAGTATGCTCGGTTTTCTTCGCCACTGTCGCGGCTTAAAGTAAAGACACGTGCAGCCGATTTTTTTATTTTTGTTTATTTTTGGCAGCGGGCTCTATGTCTCTCGCTGCTGTCGTTGTATCACTCACTGTAGGGCTCGCCCGCTCTTCAGTGACATTAGAAATCATTCACTTCGCGGAAAGAACAGTCGAGAGTTCAAAAAGGCCAATGTAGAGAATACATAGACTGAGAAGCAGCCAGTTACAACACTCAGGCCGAGAGGCTGCGGGGATGGCCGAGTGTTGAAAGCTGGCGGCAAACGAAGCTTCGCTTCTTGCGCCGCTGATGGTTCCAGCGCCCATTGGGGAATAAAGTACAGTGGTGAGCAGCCTTGTCTAGAGCGCTTGAGCAGCTCGCACTTGGTAACAAAAACCGAAATTAGAGAGCAGCCCCTCATAACAGGGCAAAGTTTTCGTGCCTGCTTTGTTTACGAGGCTATCTGGCGCTACTTCCGTGCAAGCGTTGCAGCTGGACCCTAGAGGCTGCCATAAAATCTGGATTTGTTTGCAAGGAAGTGCACCGCCCGAGCGCTCTAGACAAGGCTGCTCACCACTGTACCATAAATTTTTCCAGCAAAAGCGCTCATACGGAGCCTTCCTCGGATGATTCACAGTTCCATGGTACATAACCAGATATTATTGGGCTCGTGACTGGAATGAAGTCACGGGTGATCATATCACCAGCACCGGCTAGTTATCGTGCGCCTGTTCGATTGTTGAGCTAGCTCAAGTTGCCACAGAGTGCGCATGTTCAAGCCATTAGCAAAATACGGACAGCAGCACAACAACAGCCCTCACTGAGTTTAGCGCGTTAAGCAGCAGAGTATAAACAACAGGAAATTTTTTCCGTGGCAAATACCATTCGGAAGGAAATTTTCAGAGCGTTTCAGACCAGTTTTTCATGTCCTGCTTCTGGTTCGCCGAGACTTCCGGGCGATCTCCGCCTTAGTTTATTTAGAAGGGGAGCTCAACTGCAAGCATTGCATGGCTATCAGCATTTGTTTCGATAGCAGCATCGGTAATTACGCGAACATTGCGCAACCAGGTAGTGGAACAGATATGTAATGTGGGTAGAAAATATTTCTGTTGCAATAAAGTAATTTCTGTCTCTGTGTGTACCTAAACGAATACATAGAGCGATCGCAGTTCGCAGTTTTGCAAAGCAAAAGTTATAAATACAAAGTCAGGAAGGGTGATGAATTCTCGCCACAGTTATTAATCGCGTAGTTACAAATGTTATTCAGGCGTCTTGATGTGGGAAAATTTGTGTATGCAAGTAGCGGTGGAAAAAGTTAGTAACGTTTAATTTAGTGATTCCGTTACCATCCTTACAAACTTAGGAAAAGGGTTGCAGCGCGTCAAGGATTATAACTTGACGTGCTAACGATGATATAGATAAATTTTCACGCAGAATTTTGCATTTAAGGATGCGAAGACACTTCTGTACGACGCTCCAGCTAGATGCTGCAGAAATTTTCTTCTATGTGCTACGTCAGCCTATCGTCACCGTGTTTTTTTTTTAGGCTACTTTTCTAGTCACTGTATCAGCTTCTTCATAAGTTCAGCAGCGGCTGTTCCAGTTAACGCTACATTGTCCACCATGCCTTCTAAGCACCGCCCCGCTTCCGGGAAGTGATTCCCGTTTTCGTGGAGGAAAAATTGTCACTGAATTTCTGAAGCTTTAACAAGCCGTTAGGCATGGCATGTAGAGACATCCACCCTTGCCCGGCAATCGAAAGTTAACCTCTAAAGAGAGCCTGCGAAGGAAAATTGTCACTGCGGACTCAATGCCACCGCACTGCCTACACTGCGGACATGCGTTCTTTTTTCTAACATTTCATGGTTGTCTTGCCAGACACTTTAGGAAAAGTCGAGCGAGATCAGATGGTCATTTGAAGGTCAGTAGATTTCAAAAAAAAAAAAAGATGGTAGATGCCGCGCCTTGTTCAGGTTCATTACCTGACATACAGCGCAAAAACGAAGGGATAGAAAATAAGTTCGAAGGAAATGCACTAAAAGTCCTGACCCGCAAAATCCCCGCTAGGTAACCTAAAGCCGGAGCCCGCCAGCTATATCGATGTAGTGACAATTCATGTGGGAAGAGTGCTGGGGTTCATTTTTTTTTTGTCTTACTACCACTACTACTCCTCCAGGCGCACCAATAAGCTTACTTCCACCCCCTACAACAAACAATCACCAAAGTCTATAAAAACTGTCCTGAGTGATATAGCCTTTACTTTGTGGCTGCTGTCTGAGACAATGAATGCCTTCGAAAGTAAATGTTCCACAACGGAGCTTCATTACTGCACCAATAAGTTTCACAGAGAAAGAAGAGCTATTCGCACCCGGTCTGAGTTTGAGCAATTTTAACAATTCTACTGAAATTTTCAGCAGGTCGGTATATGAGGAACACAAATAAACAGAAGGTTTCTCTTCGGTCTGTAGTAAAATGTTAACCGCTTAAGAAATTTGCATTATGGAGTTGTGCAGTTTGTCTTGTAGCCGGCAGCCTTTCTCGTGTTTTTGTCATTTTATAGATTGGCTGAATTTTCTGATCCCCTAGTGCAACTCTCGATGGGTTAACTTGTGCCGTAGGACCTCTTATTGGGTCTGAAAAAAAACATTATGATGTGTTGTAGCAAAACTTGGGCTGAACCGTGTCACGAGCCGGTTCATAATGGTTCCTCCGGGGTATTCCAGTTCGGGTTCGGTTCCAAGATGGCCACAAACAAACGGTTCGGTTTGGGTTCGGGGCAAAAATACGGGTTCAGCTCCGCTTTTGGGTTCAGGTTTGGTTCCGGTTCAACACCGTACTTTGATCCATTGCCTCTCTCTGCTGGTCAATTTAAACTATTGGGTTTTAACTTGACGCGATGCTTCATTGTCGAACCGATAATCTACTTCGCCTGAGGCTTTGAGCGGGTACGTCACAATGCTGCGACCCTTCGCGTCACGGCCCCAGGAGAGGCAACCATTTAGCACGACGCACGCGGAATCACGACAGGCCCCCGAGGTAGCTGTGGACCTTCCCTTGGAGACGAGGCATTAGAAACTTCGCTTGCTGAAACCTAACGCCCAAACCACGAGAGAAAGCGCCTAGGAGCGATGCGCGGTACAGTGTAGCCTGGCGAAACTGGTTGTTTGCGCTGGCTGTAAACGCGCTGTTCGGGAGTCTTTTAGGATAAAAGAAAAAAAGTGCTGTAAACAGCCTTTCTCAGATAATGCTGCGGGGCCGCCCTATTGTTAAAATATGCCGACCATTAAAAATTTTCTCTTTCAAAATCGGAAATGCCAGCGGGAAAAAAAATCGTGCAATACCAGCAGACGCAGAGGGACCTGCTTCTGAAGAGGGGGGAGGGGATAAAAAGGAAGGTTTAGTGTTAAGATCGTTACAAGCATATGGGGAATAACGGATGTGCTGCGAGCAATTGAATGCTTCGCAAGCTGTTGCGCGTCTCTTCGCAGCAGGCACCAACCATCGTTGGGGCGTTGGTCCGAGAGAGTACGCCCCACGTGGCTTCTTTCTACGCCTACGCATCGCTCTCTCTCTTAGGGCTGCGCGTCTCTGATTGGCGCGTCTTGTCGGGCAGCAACATGTCGAGGCTGATCGGCAGCCAATAGGAGAGCGGCTGGAATAAACCATAGAGAGACCGGATGACTACGGATGACGTCGGCGCGGCATACCTGTGGCTCGGTTTTCTCGGGAACGACGCGCGGGACAAGCACGCGCTAGACTCGTGACGGAAATGGTCATGTGACAGACCGGAAGGTAGAAGGACCTGTCGCAGAAAACAATCGATTCATGTACAAGACCGTGGCTTGTCGAGTAGCGCGCTGTCACTACGTCTGCGAGAGCTGTCCTTGTGGGGATTTTTCCGTCAGTGAGCGCGGCTCTTCTCAAGAGGTGGCGCTGTCAGGCTGTCGATGCGTGTTTGTATAAGAAATAAATAATTTAGAACGACTTTCGCTGCTTTCAAAGACCACAGTACAGCTCCGGCAAACAGACGCTACACTGCCCGATGTTCTTACTCGTGAGGAAACGGTGGACCACGCAGAAGTGCAATTGAAAGTGGGCTGGTCTTAAGATTGGCCGTGCATGTACGGACTGTGTTTTTAATTTTCACGGAAGAACTACACTTGTATCTGGCCTATTTTCTTGGCTTTTAAGCTTGAAAAATAAACTTTCATAGATTTACTTATTTATTTGCCCTTTGATATTAAATATCAGATTGCTCACTTATTACATTAAACCAAGCTACAGTGGTAACCAGGATGACACATCGCTGCTATTCGCTGGTTTTTTCACAAGTCTTCTGTTTGTGAATTATCTGCGTAAAAGATTATTCGTTTTTTTATAGCACCCCCTCTTACGGCGAAGTTTCTTAGCAAACGCGTAGTAGTGTTTCTCGCGTTCGTTACAAAAACACCATCCATCACGTGACCAACCCCTGTAGGCAGCCGGTGCAGCGCGCTTAACGCTAACTTCGTCGTCATCAGCTGGGTGGCAATAAAACGACCCTAAATGCCATGAAACGCCGCTCACGAAGACATCCTAAAATCAAACCCACTTTAGCTGAAATGACCACTGGGCGCAACCCGTCGTGGCTCAGTGATTAGTGTATTCGGCTACTGAGCTGAAGTACCCGGGCTCGAACCCGACCGCGGCAGACGCGTTTCGATGGAGACGAAATGCATAAAGGTGCCCGAGAAGTATGCAACGTCAAAGCACGATATATATTCCCACATTTACCGATTGACCGATACGCAAACAATTACTTCGCCATTTCCTTTCCTAAAAAAAATAATTTTTCTTTTTACAAGCAGTGCGGCATCCTTCGCGCCTGCGCACTAACAGCAACCGCAGTTATGATAAAGCCGTCAGCAGCAACGGGGCTCACCAGTCGCGTTGCTAGAGGGCCATGTGTCTAGCCTAATCAGATTGTTGTGCCCTGAAAGCTGCACGTATGCGGGAGGCTAGAGCAACTAACATGTGGGGGGTCGAACGCCGGATAGACGCCCTCGGTACGCTGCAAGAAGAGAAGCTCAAGTCCGTGCCAACATATTTAACACACTATAAAGCGCTGGTGGCTAACCTCCCGTCCCCCACTCGTACGTGGCAGCAGCATTCATAACAAATGCAACAATTCCAAAAGGGCAATAGTTAGGACAAGATGCTGGGACATGCCTCGCGAAGAATGACACAACAGGAACCGAAACTCACAAGAACAGCCAGGGTGTCAACTTTCAAAATCGCCGCCGGTCTATGTATCCTGCCCAACTATGGATGTTGGTTCCTGCTGCGTCATTCTCTGCAAAGCATGCAAAAGCATCATGTGGACAACCTAGCGCTGGTCACCCGCATTGCGGGGGCTGCATTTCATTCTTTCACCAGCAACGTGTCCAACTCCGCTTCTGCTCATTTTTAAGAAGCTTGCGACTTTGTAGTAATGATAGAAAAAACAAATGCCCTGTTTGTCTTGAGGCCAGCTACAGGAAGTGACTGATGGAAAAATTGGCAAGAAATAAGTTAAGTAGTTTGAGAGCGTGCCATGTTTTTAAAGAGTAAACTGTGAAGTTCACTCTACCATGTGAGAAAAAAAAATTGAGGGGACACTTAAGCTCCGCTTTAAGGATATGACGCGATAGCGGTAATGAGTTAATGTCCATATATGCGGAATCGGTCATTGTCAACTTTGCAGTCATAGATCCCTGGGAGTCCTCACACCACTTCTTTAAGAATGGTAGAGCGGTTGAGAGATGCGCCATTGCCCTGGGGTGGCAGGCGCTGAACCTGGTGGGGGTTCTGCGGCCCAAGTCGTTCTTTCCGAACAACCTCTCGCGATAAATCATTAATTTAACAGCCACTTGAAACGTTGGTCAGTTTGCTCACAATCCGATGGGATAGTTGTGATGACGCCACAAGGTCAAGCGACCTGGGTGGCCCACCTAGGTTGCTTCTCCAGCGGGTGGCCACCTGGGCGGCCTTACGTCACCCCATTTTTCGCTCACAACGCCGACTCCGGATTTTCTGGGTAACGGGGCCTTTAATGCTATCGTGCTAATACTTCTGTAACACATTCAACGATAAACCTGCTTAGCTACAATAAACCCACTTGAAGATGCATTCGCAAAGGGAGAACTATATAAAGGCTAAAACACGAGCACTGGCTCAGCCGAAAAGTTAACGGCAAGAGCGCCCTACACGAGAACCGCTCTTAATTGTTTTCCGCACCAAAGCCTGAGCGGCGAAAAGAACCCAAAGGGCAATTCCATAGATCACGTTGGTCGCTAATGAAGCACGTGGTTTGGGCCAGTATAGAGGAGAGAAGCTTTTCAGACACACTCACTCAGATAAACAACATATGTTATTAGCTGTTATTAACTGCGTACTTACAAGTGGTAATCAGGACTGTTGGAGAGAGAAAATTTGGCATGCAAGTAAGGGTGGAAAAGGTTAGTATCATTTGATTTTGTGATGTCATTGACATCGTTAGCAGAATAGGGAAAGTATTGCAGCACGTCAAGAACTTCAACTTGATGTCGTCTCCATGGTGTAGATAAATTGCGACGCAGAACTTCGCATGACAATACGAAGTTAAGCATGCCAGGTTTCAGCAAATTGCGGGAATCGCCTTTTGTGAGCTTCGTCATTATATTGAAGCCACGTTTTTTGGCATTAATTCTGGAGTCATTGAACGAGCTTCTTCAGAAGTTCATGTCCCAGCTGGCGCAGGGTGGTCACCACCTTTTTTAAGCCCCGCCTTCGCGGAGACCAAAATTGTTTTTGATTTATCAAGCATTTTCCAGCCGTTAAACATGATGTGCATCGACATCCAGAATGTCGGGCAGTCCAGAGTTTGCCTCTTTAAACATAGCCCCCAAAAGAGAATCGTCACTGCGGACGCATTTCCACTGCCGTGCTTACACTGCAGACATGCATTCTCGGCTCGAACACTGTATGGAGGTCCTTCTTGACACTTTACAGAAAGACAAGGAACATTGAGGAGTAATTTTCGGCGCAGAGTTTTTGAAAATAAAGATGGTAGACGTGGCAGGTGGTTCACGTTCATTGCGAGGCACAGAACGCGAAAGCGACGCGATTCAACGTAAGTTCACAGGAAGAGCGTTAAAAGAAGTGCTGGCCCGCAGAATGCTCGCGAGGTAAACAAAATGCCACCGCTACCCAGCTATGTTGACGTAGAGACGAGTGATTTTAGAAGAGTACTGGGCTTAATTTTTTTTTATCCACTAACTCTACTACTGCCCGAAGCCCGCCACTAATTCTGCGCTTATTTCCACCGCCTGCAACAAACAATCTTCGAATTCCGTAAAATCTACCCCAACTAATTCAGCCCTTATTTCTTGGCAGCTCTCTGACACAAAGAATGCCATCGAAAGTATATGTTCCACAACGGGCATTGATCGTTGCACTTGTCAATTTCGCATATGGATGGTATATATAGCACAGAGAAAAAAGAGCTACTCTCACGCGGTGTTTCTGAGTTCGAGCTGTTTTAACAATTAAGTTAAAATTTTGAGCACGTGGATGAATGAGCGAGAAAAGCAAAGAAAAGGTTTTTCATCGGTTTGGAGTAAAATGCTTTAGGATTAACAAATCCGCATTACAGAATTGTGTAGTTCGTTTGATGAACAGCACTTTTACTCTCATTTTAGTCATTTCGTTGATTAGGCTCTGTTTTGAGATTCACATTCCGGATCTGGATGGGTGAACTTGTGCTGCAAGACCTCTTATTTTTGGGAAAAAAAAATTATGACGTGTTGTAACGGAACTTGAGCTTAACTGTGCTCTGAACTGCTTAAAAACGGTTCCTGTGAATCGTTCCAGTTTGGCTTCGGATCCAATTTAACTAAAAGCAACTCGGTTCGAGTCGCTTCTAGTTACGGACAAAAATACTAGTTCAGTTCTAGTTTCAGTTTGGGTTCCAGTTCGACACCCTGCTTTCATGCATTGCCGCTTTCTACAGCTCGACTGATATTATAACGTTTTAACTTAATGCGATGCTGGATATTCGAACCGGTAATCTACTTCACCTCAGGCGATGTGCGGGTAGGCCACAATGCTGCGACCCGTGGCATCAAGAACCCAGGAAAGAGACCCATTTAGCAGGGTGCACGCAGAATCACTACGGGCCTCAAGGTAGCTGTGGACCTTACCATAGAGACGACGGACAAGAAATTTCGCTTGCTAAAGCCCAACGCCCAAAACACCAGAGAAACCGCCCTGGAGGGGTGCCCGGTGGAGTGTAGCCTGGCGAAACATGGTTTCGGCTGGCTGTGACGGCGCTGTTTATGAGTCTTTTCGGATAAAAGAAAAAAAATGCTCCGTAGAGCTTTTCTTAGATAATGTTTCGGGGCCCCGCTATAGTTAAAAATTTTTTGCTCGTAAAATTATTGCCCTTTCAAACTTGGAAATCAAAGCGGAAAACAAAAAACGGGCAGTTCCAGCACAGCCAGAGGGACCTGCTTCTCAAGAGAGAGAGAAAGGAATTTTAATTAGGGAAAGGTGGAGAGGTCGGCCGGTGGTAAGATGGCCCTGGCCTGCTACTCCACACAGGGGAAAAGGAAGAGGAGGAAAAGGAAAGTGCGAATGAAGGCTGATGATGGCATAATACAATGAGTTTCACGGGTGATGTCTACACACACACTCACACACACCACACTGGCTGGCACTCGCATCGCGGTTAGTAGACGCACATAGAACTCATTAAACTGGTGTCTGCAACACAAACACCGACACATCTCATTAACCATGTAGGTTGTGCACAGGCAGTCCCAGACGAGTATCCAGGCCTGTTTTACACAAAAAGTTGAGCAGGGCCTTTATCAGAGGGGCGTAGGGACAAAGAGGAAGGTTTAATGTTAAGTTCGCTTGAAGCATGTGGCGAATAACCGATCGACAGCGAGAAGTTGATGCTTTGCAGCATCTTTTGCGGCCCTTCGCAGCAAACACCAAGCATCGTTGGGGCGTTACATGGTCCGCTACGGTACACTACACGTGGCTTCTTGCTACGCCTCACTGTCTTCGGGCTGGGAGTCTCTGATTGGCGCGTCTTCTTGGACAGCAAAATGTCGAATCTGATCGGAAGTCAGTACGAGAGCGGCTGGAATCCACCATCTAGAGACCGGATAGTTAACTACGGACGAGGTCCGCGTGGTATACCTATGGCTTGGTTTTCTCGGGGACGACGTGCGGCACATGCACGCGCTAGACGCGTGCCGGAAATGGTATTATGACAGACCGGACGGCAGAAAGTGCCCTCTCTCAGAAAACAATCGATTCATGTACGAGACCGTGCTGTCGACCAACGCGCTGCCGCTGGGGTTGCGAGAACTGTTCTTGTGGGGACTTTTCCGTCGGTGAGCGCGTGAGGTAGCGCTGTCAGGCTGTCGAGGCGGTTTCTATGATAAAAAAAAAACTCATTTAGAACGGATTTTGTTGATTTCACAGACCACAGTACAGCTACGGCACACAGTAGGTACGCCACTCAAGGTTCTTATTCATGAGAAAACGGTGGAGCATGCAGAAGAACAATTGAAAGTGGGCGGGTCTTAAGATCGGTTGTGCAAGTGTGGACTATGTATTTTTCACGAGAGAACTACATAACTATTTTGCCTGCTTCTTGATTTTTCGGCCTGACAAATAAACTTCATGACTTTATTTATTGATTTATTTGACGTATGATGTTATGTATTAGATTACTGACGTATTAGATTAGAGCAAGCTACGCAATGACTGGGATCACATGGCGCTTCTATTGTCTCATTTTTCGCAGGTCGTAGGCCTGTTTGTAAAGTATCAGCTAAAAAGATGATTCGGTTTTTAGAGCGCTATCTATACGGCAATGTTTGTAGACTCTCGCGTTCGTTGCCAGAAAGCATTCGCGATCACGTCAACAACCCGTGTAAATAGCCGGCGCCACATGCATTACGCTAGCTTCGTCGTTATCATGACGACATCCTCGTTATGAATAACGACATCTTCGTTATCGATAATGACATCCTTATCAAGTCGACACCGCTCAAGACAACATCTGAATTTAAATTACCTGAACTGATTGCAAGGCACGCGGCATCCTGCACTGCTGCGCAGTACCAGCAGTCGTAGGCAGGATAAAGCCGTCAGCAGCAACGTGGCTCACCAGTAGCGTTGCTGAAGGGCCATGGATGTAGCCGAGTCGGATCGTTGTGCTCTGAAAGCAGCACGTGTGCGCGAGGCTAGAGCCACTAGAAATAATGCGGCTGATTGATGGGAGGATGGACGCTCTCGGGACGCTACAAGACAAGAAGCCGAAGTGCGTGCCAACATCACACCATAAAGCGCTCGTTGCTATTCGGTCATCCCCCAATCGTCCGTGGCAGCAGCACTCAGAACAGATGCAACAATTAAAAAAGCCAACAAGTTTGGGAAGTCGGTGAGCCATGCCTTGCGAAGAATGAAGCAGCAGAAACCGAGACTCACAAGAACGGCCAGGGTGTCAACGTTCAAATTTTCCGCCGGTGTGTGCACAAGTGCGGATGTCGGTTCCTGCTGCGTCATACTTTGTAAGGCATGTAAAAGCATTATGTCTACAAGCTAGCGGTGATCATTCGAATTACGGGTGTTGTAATTTCATCCCTTCAGCCGGAAGATGTCCAACTCCACTTCTGTTGATTTGGCTGCATATATATCTTGTCGTTCTTAATTTTTAAGAAGCTTGCTGCTCTGTAGTAATGATAGAACAGATATATTCCCTGCGCGTCGAGGCTTACTGCAGGAAGTGACTGATGAAAACATTGGCAAGTACTAAGTTACACAGTTTGTAAGCGTTCCATATTTTTAAAGCGTGAGCTCTGAAGCTCACTCTGTACCATTTGAGAAAAAAAATTGTAGAGGGCATTTCAGCTCCTCTTTAAGGTTATGTAGCGGTGGCTTTAATGAGTTCATCCCTATATATGCGGCATTGGTCATTCTCAACTTTGCAGTCACAGAATCTTACAAGTCCACACATATTCCTTCCGCAATGGTGCAGCGGTTAAGGATGCGCCATTGCCCTGCGGTGGCAGGCGCTGAACCCGGTGAGCCTTCTGCAACAAAAGTCACTCTTTCCGAGCTACCTCTCGCGATCAGTCATTAATTTAAAAGACAACTGCCACGGTGGTCAGTTTGCTCACAATCCAGTGGGCCGGTTGTGATGACGCCCCAGGGTCACGGGGCATAGGTGGCCCACTTAGGTTGCTTCTCCAGCGAGTGGACACCTGGGCTAGCCTACCGCAACCAAATTTTCGCTTACAACGCTGACGATGACAACGCCGACAATAACAGGGCCAGATTTTCTGGGTAACTGGGCCTTTAACGCTGTCGTGTTCATATTTCTGCAAAACATCCCACCAAAAATCTGCTTAGCTAAAATAAAACCTCTGGAAGATGCATTTACAACGAATAAATATAAAAAAAAACATGACCACACGCTCTGACGAACAGTTAAAGGCACGGGACGTCTTACACGACAACCCCTTAATCGTTTTCCGCATGTATCGTCATGAGACAACGCTTCTGCGGCATAAAGAATCGACCGGGCAATTACGTTGACGAATTTGGTCGCTAATGGAATAGCGGTTTTGGCTTACGAGGAGATAGGCTTTTTGTACGGTCAGACTTTTAGAGGTGAACAGCACAGGAAGACAATTGTGGCAGGGGAGAAGCTGGCTTCTCGATGCCAGCGGTAGCAAACGACATACCTCTGTCGAATGTTTTCTTTTGAAATTCTGTTCGGTTGCTGACACGAAGAGCTAGGCTCACGGAAGGTGGCGCGGCTGATCGACTGGCGCGATGATATCTCGTGCGTACTCTGATTGAAACGGTGGTATTGTGGCTGCAGACTAATGCAACATGAGGCATAACAATTTCAACACACTTTAATCCGCTGAGGCATAATATCGGGGACAAAAGACTCCAGGAGACGCGAAAGGCTATATAGGCGCATAGGAGCAATGGTTGCCAACGCCCACCTCATTTCACTACACCACATTAGACAGCATTAGTCAGCATTCACCAAAACGCGCGTCATCATGAGCCATTGGCTAATAGCAGAGATATCGGCTTTGGTTCCCGTTAAGGCTCTCTCCAGTCTTCTGTCCCGGATAACACATAGAGAGCATAACGGTCAATTCTCGGTTCAGACGTTCAGTAAGGCCACTGTTCTGAGAATCTATAACCTGCAATCAGTTTGTAGGGGTATATCGTTAACATCTTTGAGAGAAAAGCACCATCCTCGGCCTGTGATTAACTGTCTGTAAGCAAAAGAGGAAAACACAATGTCTTGCATAAGACAATCTTCGAAATCGGCAACAGAACCCGTGGCTAATGGACATGTTAATGCTTGGTCGCATAATCTGTGGATACGGCAATTGGCTTGCGACAGCATTTAGCTTGTTGTGTCAGAAAAAAAACTCCGGCTTCTCTGTCACGCAATTCCATGACTGGTTGAGAGAGGTCATGTGTTCCTTTGAGAACATTACAACCTGCCCACCTTGACACATGGCTAACCGACCATCGCATTGCGTGCAAACTGCCCATTGTTGCCAGAGTCGATGAAGTTGCCACGTGCAAACCGTAGCGCTCCGCGTCAGCCTTAGCGGAGCTAAGGAAGAGCAACCGTGGGTCTCACAAGAACCACTAGTGCCTGTGTTTGAAGCAACCGCCTGCAAGGGGAGTGGCCCATCTCTTATTCGCTGCACCACTGTGCTAATACTAGTATGAGGACTCCGAGGGATCTAAGAATGCGATTCAAAGCGTAGTGACGCCATCAACACCACGTGGCCCCCGGTGTACCAATTATGTGGCACCTCCAAATTTGAAAATCTGAGGACCCCAAATCAGAGAAATTGGCGCACCCCCAGAATTAAAAAGGACCCCTAAAATTTTGGAACGAGGCGCTCCCCGGAAAATGTACTAAGCTGGATTACTTGGTGGGATAACGTGGGCGATTTGGTCGGATTAGTATAATCCCATGGGACATTCCAACGAAAGGTACTCGGCCATCTTATAAGGTGATGACTCATGTATACCATATGAGGGCAGTGTAACTGGTTCCAGCCAGAGTTTTGGAGAAAAATCACGAGAACTTTAGACACTCATTGTAGAACCTTAGCAGCCTAAGTAAATGTTATCGCACTGTCTTCTTTACGAATGTGTTTAACAAGGCCCCTCGGTTTCTGTTTTTCTTATGCAGGACGTCGGGAAAGGACCCGGCAGAAGCAGAGACCAACGCGATATAAATTTTACACGGGAATATCAATAGGTTGACGGGGACCAAGAAGCAGCGCTAGAGGTTTTTTACTACGCCGAAAGTGGTAACCGCTGGCAGCAATACAACGACGTAAAAACCAGGGCTAATAAGGGGGGCGCGCACGGTCGTACGTACTCGACTCGTAAAGACGCCCGGACTCCTCACGTTTACTAAAAAGAGACAGGTTGCACTTCATACGTACTTCATTAGAGGTGATGCCATTGAACATGTATCATCCACTAAATATCTAGGAGTTCTTTTATCTTCTGATCTCAGTTTGAATGTTCATATTGAGTACATTATTAACAAGGCCGCTAAAACATTAGTTCTCCTGAAACGTAACTTGCATCAAGCAAACCAACAAACAAAACTTCTAGTCTATACATCCCTTGTCAGGTCCTAACTCGAATACGCTTCCATCATCTGGCACCCTCATCAAACTTACCTAGTAAACTCCATTGAATCACTTCAGAATAAAGCAGCCAGGTTTATTTCCCACGATTATTCATTGCGGACCAGCGTAAATAGCCTTAAGCAACAATTAAACTTATTGGCCCTCCAGCTTAGAAGAAGAAATGCCCGCCTATCGTTCATGCACAATCTATATCATGGTTCATCAGAATGTCGAGAATTGTTTCTGCGTCCTGTTGCCCACATATCTTCTCGTGTAGACCACCAATTTAAAATCAGCCCCATATTCGCGGGCACAAATTTGTTCAAATATTCACCTCTTTTACTTGGCATCTCACAATGGAACAGTTTGCCTGCAGATGTCGCCTCCATATCTAATCATGCATCTTTCCTCAAGGCTTTAGAAGATATCTTATGTTAGGCTGTTTTGATTCCTTTCTTGTTATTGATTGTTTTAGATTGCTTATCTCTTTTTTTTCCTTCATGTACTGGGCTGTATTCGTTGCTGTATTGCTCTCCCTGCCCGGTATTGCGCGTGCTTATAGCTAATTCTGTTATAGCCTTGTGTAATCATTCAAAAATATATATCTATTGTATAAATACACATGTTCCTCATTATTTTATTTCTCCCTACATTTTTTGCTTTTCTACATTTCTATGGTTATCTTATAAGTGCGTTTTTACTTGTGTGCATAAATAACCAGTTTTGAATTGTATCCCCCCCCCCCCCAATGTAATGCCCGAAAGGGCCCTTAGGGCAAATAAATGAACTGAAATGAAATGAGATAGGCCGGGCATCTGGCGTCAGACCAGTCAGATAGGTTACTGGAGCGACAGTGTGTTCTACTGCTGAGAACAAGTAGTCGCACCGATGTGCTCCGGTTTGCCAGAGTTGAGGCCTTAAATGAGCGGATGTCGCGGATTTGTTCGTAGGCAATTTTGCGAAAGTGGGGAGTGGCGAGGAGACCAGGCCCACCACCAGTCGTCTCCACAAGGGTCTGTGCAAGGTTTCATAATGTAGAGGTCCAGTCTGATGCGTAATTATTTGGGCAAGCTGGTTATGCATTGATTGATAAAGGCCTCGCATGCGAGAGGTGCGGGGTTCGATCCCCAGTTCCCCCTGGTACCCATCGGTGATACAATGGGTACAGGCTTCACCTGGCCTTGTGTTCCGCTTAAACAGGGGGAAATGCTTGAGCAAACCTTGAGCAAACAAAAATACCTTGTCCCATGGCGCTCGTTAGCTATAGATGCCCTTGCGCCATAAAAATTCACTGTCATCATGATCAAAAATTTCTCTGTGTGTGTTTCATTGTCATCATGTGGCGTCCTGTGCATGCGCTAAAGTGTCGCTCACTGTAAGTGACAGGGAACGAATACTCTTACGGGTACGAAGACCAACCGCCTAGTTGGCCAGTGGGGTCTTTTCGGAAAAAAAAAGGTAGGTCAGCCGAAAGCGTGGTGGCCTTTCACGTGCGTGAAATGCTGATTGCACAGGAACGGCCGTGTTCGGCGAAAGCATAATCAAAAACCAAACACACTAATTCAGTGATGGAGCTGTCTCATTCGCTGGCGGAAAGAAGGCGCCTGGCCTTCATGAATGAATTTAACAGAATTCAATGAGGCGTTGATGGCCATGCTACACTTGGGCTAGCAGAGTACCGGCCCCGTGTCCGCTGGCAAGGGTGCCAACTTCATTGGGGGTTGATGCGTCAACATTGGCTAAAATAGCTGATTTCTGGCGGGATGATCAACGCGATGGGTGACGAAAAAGTTTCCCGCTGCGGCATGTCCACAGGTAAAAGCAGTCTCTCCTGGGGAATACTGTTAGATGTTAGTTTAGGTCGATGAAATGTTTTACGAAATGCGGAAATGCGAACAAAGATCGAGCAAGCTCCGGGTACCCTTGGTTAACTTGGGCAAGTCTTACAGTTCGCTGATGTTAACGGGCCGCGTCGTACTCCAAAGGCGTCCACCAGATAGCAAAGATTAGTGAGCTGGCGGCGGCCGAATTGACGCTTCGCGAAATCGAGCAATCCCCGCATAGCGAAAAAAAACAGCTACAGTAGAAAGTTATTCTGAGCTTTGTGGAAAACAGACGAGAAGACGAGAGTGCCGTGAGGGTAACGCTGACAAGCGGTCCACTTAAGGCCCAAGGGGAGACTCCATCACCCGCTCGAGAATGAGAGGAGCAATGTACACTATAATTCGCAGCTTCAAAGTGATAAGAGTTATCATGAGGTGCAATTAACGCTGTCTTCGCAATCTATGCCATCCACTGCAATCTGGTGAAAGCGGAACGGAAATCAATAGATTAAGCCACACCTATTTTTGTGGGAAAACTTTATATTAAGTCATTAAAAATGACAGAAAACATTAAGCGCATTGCTTGTATTTTTTGAAACGCAGCATTAACAATGAAATGGACACCGGTAAACTTTTCTGACGGGCAATGTTGTTTGGATTGTAAAGTGCGGCGTTTAACATCCCGAAGCGCCACATGGGCCATGACAGACGCCTAATAGAGGGCTTTATATTAATTCTGACCGCGTGCGTTTGCATTTAGCCTGCGTCGAAATACTGTCATAGGGGCCACGATCGAACCCGCGACCTCGATATCAGAAGCCGAATCCTTAAGCTACTGAGTCACCACGGCGGGCTTCAATGCTTGTATTGGCAGTGCGAAAGTCGGGAGGGCGAATAAATTGGCAAGAAAGCAAGCTTTGAGCATGTCCTATACAGTGTGTATAAATATACGCACCAATGCTTTCCTCGCAGACTGCGCGAAAATGAGAAGCAAGTGTGTCGCAATCGCCACATTCAACATTGAAGACAAACATTCTCGAGTGCCAAGCATATGGCGAAAAGCGCACTGAAGCTGCACCCTCCCCAGTGCTGCAGTCGGTCACCTATACTAGTGACGCCACTGGTGCTTGGTAATTACATAATGAGGTAGGTTTATTGGTCGCAGGTATTGCCATAGGGGATGTCAGCTTTTCTAGTCTGTTACAGGCGACTAAATGAGCGTAAACGTCACTTATGTATCACTGTCGGTGGCGTTTACATTGATGCCTCTGTGATAAGCATTTCACTGATGGAGTTGCAGTGACTATGTAGTAGTCTTTCGGATTCTTACGCAAGGAGTTCGTCACTTTGACAAGCTGGGTTTGACGCCTATAGAAGTTCAAAGGAAATTGTGTGGCTGTCTGCGGGTTTGGTGAAATGTTATTAACAGCACACCTCCAGCATTCTTGTATAAAAAATTTGAGTATTGTAATATTGTAAGGTAGTGTTATGGAAATATCGATCATAATGGTCCATTCTTCAGCTTCAGTCTCCGGTATTTTTTTTTCTTTTTCGAAAGTAGGAAACAAGGACTAAAAGCTGTGTTCAGAAGCTTGACGAGGGCCCTGGGATCTAGAAAAATTGTGGCAATGCAGCTAAATCGAAGGCCACAGAAGCCTTTTACAAACAGTCACCACTATACAATGCGATTAAAAAAATGCACCACGTTTGCATGCAAACTGCTTAGCATCCCATACTCCTAAAACATAACCTTGGTTACAGGAATAAGTTTTCACGACAAAAATACTTTACAGATTTGTTAGATTGATGAGCCGGGTCAAAACGTTTCATTTTCAATCTATTAAACAAGGCAGGCCAAGTATAGCATAAAAACTGTGTGTTATAATGTGCCCGTGGTGTAGGGATTTAACATTATTCTATGTCGCGTTTCTCGGACAGAAAACTTTTACTTCAGTTTCGCAAGGAACGCTACGATATTATTGTTAAGGTTTAGAAAGGTTGTGTTGTCTATGACACATATCTAATGATGCAAATAAAAGGCTGGGAGAATATTGTATTTAAAAAAAGCACCAGAGAGCTGACAATCAGGTACATCAGCCATACATCCAACTGCCCTTTTTTGCAGAAGATGTAATGTGGACATATTGGTAAAACCAGCGGTGCAGCGGATTATAGAGCAATATTGTAAAAGGGAAAGCACTAATTCAATGTAAAGTAATACTTTATTTTTTTTTTCTTACAGCATATGCCTTGTTTTGCAGATAACGCCAACAGATGATGCGACCTTATAAGCAACGTACTCAACATCTTCATACCAAGTCATGTTCTCAAAAAACATTCCACCAAGGATCTTTACACAATCAACTAATTCAGTAGGTTCTGTTCCCACATGTATGGCGATACTTCCAGTTAGCTACTTTCCTCTCGGGACATATTCAAATAAATCGAAGGCAGTTGTATAATTGTTAAAGGATGAACATTTACCCAATAAGATAAAGAGCTCAAAACTAAATTTGCTTTTTTTTTAACAGCAGATTCATCATCCCCTGTCACAGATAATGCAGTGCCGTCAGCATAAGAAACCACCCGTGCATTTTTTTGCACAATGCACAATATCATTCACACAAATCATGAAAACGAGTGGGCCAAGAATACTTCCTTGTGGTACACCGTTAACAACAGCTTGTTCTGATACCACCGATATCCACAGACGGCCCTCTATTCTAAAAGAATGGTTTGATTAGGTTTAAAGCTGTTACACGGACACCATATTTCTTAAGCTTTGAAACAAAAATTTTGTAATTAACGAGATCAAATGCTCTGAGGAATCTATATATATCCCCTTCACCATTTTTTCTCGCCAAAGGCTTCTTTTATGACCTCTTTTTACGTCGGAAGAGCAGCTTCAATTTCAGTAATGCGTAACAAAATCTTTGTTTTAAGTTTGTTCCTTTGCTCGCATCGAGCAGCCACAGCTACAGAAAAAAAAGGAAGCGTTTTCGACGATTGAAAATGCTATAATGGCGAGAAAATGCAGGCATGAAAAGGGGAGATCGGCAGATATTATAGTTGCTATAGTGAAATTTTTTAATATACGAAAATATTGTGTTCAAGAGCTCTTTCCCGTTGAAAACTGCTTTTCTCGAGACTTGCTGGGTATATGTGCGTGACCGAATGCGTGAGTGAACTCTTCACATAAGGCGCTACTCATCCACTTGCGTTCATTTTAAGTGCGTGTTTTGATGACCCACACACAAAAAAGTGACTATTCGCTAGAGATCCCTGCCAAAAAATAAGCGCTGTATGCTAGCTCATTCACTGGTTGCCTGAGAATGAACACTTATTAATTCCTGATTTTTACGGCTAGTGTCACGAAATTAATACAGAAAAAAGCGCAAAAGGCTCGGAGGGTATGGCGAGCCGCGGCTAAACCAGAGGTGCGGGGTTTAATCCCACAAATGCAGCAGCCACATTCTTATAGCGTAAAGACGGGAACGGTTATCACAAAAAAAAAAATGCGCTAGGCTGACCAAAAAAATTAATTAAAAAAAAATGCAGCTCGGAAAGAATCGCACAATTTTAAAAACAAAAGAAAAGACCTAAGCAAAGGCTATGCCGTGCCCGTTCATTGCATCCACTGCAATCATCGAAAAAACGGAACGGAGAACGATGGAAGAAAACGACCCTACCATCTTGGCAAAAATTATATATTTATTCGTGCCAAAAAAAAAGACAGGCAACGTTAAGTTCCGGCATTTTTTTTTAAAGCTGCGCTAACGAACACATGAACAAGTTTTTCGTTTTCTTAATCACTTTTTCCCAGATCTCAGATTTTTACCCGGCGCGATGGCGCAATTGCTGCTGATGCCAAGGCTTCCGGTTCAAGTCCAGCCAGGCAAGCCGTATTTCGATGGAAGCGAAATGCAAAAAATAACCGACGCGATGGTTCAGTCGATAAGGCGCTCGTCTACTGCGCCGCAGTACCCGGGTTCGAACCCGACCGCGGCGGGAGCGTTTCGATGGAGGCGAAATGCAAAAGGCGCCCGTGTGCTGTGTGATGTCAGTGCACGTTAAAGATCCCACGCATAGGACTCGTGCCATCAAGCAAACATCGAAACATGCTTGTGAAACTAAAGCGCCCCCTGCCAGATAACCGCTTTCTCGGCGTTGTCCATCCAGTTGCCTGCTGGAATTGCAACCAAGTATACATCGGGGAAGCAGGAAAATTCCCCAGAATCATCAAAGAGCATCAGCGCGATGTCCAAAATCTCAAAGTGGCTTCCAATGCGATTGCTGAGCCCGCACGCGAAAACAAAAACGCATGATATCGACTGAGACAACGCTACAATTTTATCCAAACATTCGTAATTCATCCACATGACTCCTGGTACCATGAACCGGAAGGAAGAAACGATGTCACTCGTCTATGTGCGATTATTATGTTATAGGCTGAACATTTAGGCTACGGCTGCTTGTCCTTTTAGGCTCACTGTGAGCAATAAACCCGTATGGGTTCCGAAACGTTAGTTGTTACTTTGAGTTGGTCACTGGTTGTAATACTTCAACGAATGCATGACCAGACGAACTTTCGTCGAACCCTTGATTATGTCTTCAAATAGAACATACTGCCTGCAGCGATTACTGCACCAGCTCGAACGGGGCATCAAGTGGAATCGGACAACGACAGAGGAAGAAACCGATCGATATCAAGGCTATTAAATGCCAATGAGAAAGATCCAGCCACAGGAACACCACAGGAACAAGACACAAGAACAAGACCAGAGGAGAATGCCCCATAAGCAAGACCTGGAAATGCACTTAAAAGGGAAGGTTTAGTAAAATCTCTGAAAGCTATCCTTTTCAATGAGCCCCGTGAATATTGTTAGTATTAAGCAGTGTCTTCATGTTTTATTTTGTTTAAATAATGTGAAATGATGAAATTCCTGGTTTAATAGCTTAATAATTGCTTAAAATCTATAATTGCTTTTTGTCAGGGAGTGCGGCAACACTGGGAAATCTTGGAAATAAAGATGAACTGAAATTAACTGTACATGTTTCGTCTCCGCCACCTGCTAGTCGGGCTAAATTTTCATTCCGCACACTCACGTCGCTCATAATTCTCTGTGAACTACATCTGGGCCTCACCCTAATCGTCTATTTTAATTCAAGTGAAGGAAGAGACCAAGCCAGGCAGTCGACTTCCTTAATATGGATGTTATTATCGAGGCCCTAGCTCATTTCCCTGCCACTTCTGCTCAATATTTTAATAAAACATGTATGAGCCATGGTCTGTTAAGATAGGTCAGAAATTGAAGTCCGGATGCAGTATAAGCCCAGCACCCCATGAAAACAAAATTTAAAGGAAGGGCAAGGCATTGACAGTTGTGGATAGTACCTCCTGCTTCTCTTACCCTGGTTGGTTTATTTCATTGCGAAGAAACCGAAATCAACTTCGCTTCTCTTAAGGACTGTGTTCAATGTGAACAAAAATGTGCATGTCTTGTTAAAAAGCGCACTGTTTTGCCAAATTTAAATCCAACTTGCTACTGGCGTCATCTTCAAACGATGGCCATTATACTGCTAGCGTGAGTTTACGGGTCTTGTTTTTTCTTTCACGGTTGCAATGTTGCTGCACTCATGAGCATGCGAACCGTTTCAGAAAAGCATACACTATAGAGCCGCCCGAATAAACGTGCCGGTTGTGAAGTTTTCGTCTAATGCCCTGGTCGCCTCTTACTTCCGCTTGGGAACGTGTAATATTCTGTGTTTTATTTCTGTTTTGATGACTCGTCTCAGATTATTTCCCACATGTAAGTGCATGGCCCAAATTGACAATCCGTTGCAAATGGTGCCAGCGAGCCCCAGCTGCACTTATTTATCTACATTTTCTCATCGCGTGTGCTGGACCCTTTCTACAGTTTAAGCAGATATATTAAAATTTTCCTGTGTCTTGGGAGGAGCTTGGTCAACTCAGACCAGTGGCGGTCTTGAGGGGGGGGGGGGGGGGCGGCGGTCGCCCCACCTCCCCCCCAAAAGCCTTTGTACATTTACCCGAACGTCCGGAAGTGACTTTTGACGTTGAAATGCACCAAGTAATCCCCTACTTTGTACGTTCACCGTGTTAGATGCCTTATTTCACTCAATTCTACGTTCTAGAGATTTATTGATTTATTTATTTTAGTACCTCAATGACCTCAGACAAGGGGCATTACATATGAGGTGGGTTTTGCAGAAATATTAACAAAAAACGAACATATTGTACAATGCCAACATCAAGTTTCAAACTACAAATTAAACAGGCAAACAGCTCAGAAAATCAAAATGCGCAATGCTCAAATGCTTTCGAATACAAAAGAAACAAGACAAGAATAAAAAACAGGAAGAAGCGCTGAACTGTGGGTGAGAATTCAATAACGGATTACAGAACAGTAAAAACCGCATAGTAAAACAAAGTGCAATAGGTTAGCGTTGGAGGGAAAAGGTACAAGAAAACCTAAAATGTCTAAAGATTTAAGCTTATCTTCGAATGCATGCGTTTCTTCTATTATTACAGCGGCCTTGGAAGCCCGTTCCTATCTTTTACTGTTCGGCTGAAGAAATACTGCCCATATGTTTGTGTTTTTGGGCAAGGGTATGACACCTTTTGACTGTTTTTGTGACGAGCTGAAAACAGGGAAGCTTAACAGGGAGCTTAAAGAAAATGAATAATAGAAACGATGAAAAAGAGATAAACTGGCTAGTTTTCGAAGATGCTTTAATAATGGCATGCTGGATCGGTTCTTAAGATCGGTTACATTTGTGCAGGATGAATAATCGGCACGAACAAATTTAATGGCGTGATTTTATTCAGTTTTATTTATTTTTATTTATTTATTCCTATTGATAGCTTCTGTGCTCTCAGAAAGGAATTTCTCGTGTGGGTTCCAAATGGCGGCTGTATAATCTAATTTTGTGCGCATTAATGTGGTGTAGGCTAGTAATTTTACATGTGCTGGGACAAACTTCATTGAGCGCTGAAGATAGCCAAAGGATCGGCTGGAAGCTGCAGTGATGTGGTTGGTGTGCGGTGACCAGGTAAGATCGTCAGACAGGTGCAATCCAAGATATTTGCATGCTTTAGTAGCATGTAAACGAGAACTCCAGATAAAGTAGCTATATGGTATTAAGTTGGAACGTCTATGGAAATGCATGACCTTACACTTAAAAATATTTAAATACCTTTGCCATTTTCCACACCAGTTTTCTACTGGTATAGTAGGTTATGCAAGCTAATACTCTCTTACCACAGTATTAGTTGTATAACAGGTTGGTAGGTATACGAGTTCAATTCGTACGTGACTGTCGAGGTACCGGGGTCCTGCCGTGACCTCACAGTTACATTTGCGCTTCATGCCTGCGCTATCATTCAATCTTAAATATTCTGAGATAAATATACCTGTTTGTTTGTGTGCTTTTTAGGGGTTTAACGTCCTAAAGCGACTCAAGCTATGAGGGACGCTGTAACGAAGGGCTCCGGCAATTTCGACCTGCTGGAGTTCTTTAACGTGCACTGAAACCGCACGGTACGCGGGCCGCTAGAATTTTTCCTAAATCGAAATTCGACCGCCGCGTAAATACATATGAATTATATAAGCTAATGGTTACGTGAGCAATATTCATATATAAATAATATATAGCTTTGAATTACGTAAGAATATTGTTCACGTAACCGTTAGCATTCAAAGCATGAGTTTTGGTATAACATCTTATCGTTCGCCATTGATTTTTTAACAACAAAGTGCACAAAAATTGTTCTACGAATAGAGTATAAATAAAAAATCGTTTTTATATTTCTTTTTCTTTTTTTTTGTATACGGAGTCCGTCCATCCCTCCTCGAACCAATCGCTGGGACCGCTACTGACTCAGACTGCTAAACATAAGCCAGTATTGAAAGGTGACAATCTACCATAGGGTAGGCTAGGAACGCAAGCGCAAAGAATAATCCGTGTCAAAAACCTGCTAGGTCGCGCTTGACTTTTACGTCACTTAAGGGAAAATTAACTGCCCCCACCAGCCATCAGCCACAAATGCTGCCATCTTTTCGGCGCAAGAGCTTCCGTGGAAGTTACGTTGCCATTTTGCACATCTCAACTATAAATGCGGTGTCGTTGAAGACGCCTTGAACATGAGTCAAGTTCTCTGCAGTAAAGGTCTGAAATAAACTGTATACCGGCTGTTTCAACGAACACTTTCAAAATTTTTGAAAAATCAGCTTTTTGCGTAAAAATATTTATTTTGTGGCATAATATTACGTACTAGTGTTGGCGGACACCAGGCAACCGGTGAACCGTTTGATGTGGTAAGCTGGTTAACTAATTTTAATATTTAACTTTTTAACTATTAGAGTTAGCACCCAGTTGCAATTGAGATTTGTAGCCGGTCGCTACTAATAGCCACATCAGTTTTTAGGGTTTCGACAACGCGATTACGCTCGCCGCTGTGGGTCGAAGAAATTTGGCTGTATCGTGCGAAAATGCATGCGCTTTCGAAAACATGGAGTCAAAGCAAGTACTCCGGTGCATGTTATGAGTCGAAAAAGCCAAATTTTGTCGAGCTACTGCACAAAGTCTAACCGCGTTTTCGAAATTCTAAAAACTGATTCGGCTATTACAAACGACCAGCTACAAGTATCTTATTGCTACTAGGCGCCTAACTTTGCTTGTTAAAAACTCAATTAGTTAACCAGCTTGCTACTTAAGAAGATCCGCCAGTTTTCTTCTGTTCGCCAAAGCAGGTGATAGCAAGCGGCAAAAGCCATATATTTACACAAAAAACCTAATTTTGAAAATTTTTTAAAGTGTTCCCTGAAACCCCCGGTATGTGTATATTGGAAGCCGTATGAGGCCCGTGACTAGACATTTCACAGAACAAATTGTTTATCGCGATAATTCTAAATAACAACATCCGAGCAGGGCGCGAAAGATTGATGCATGTTCAGGTAACGCCAGTGTGAAAGCGAACACATCATCCCCACCCCACCTATGGTTATTTCATCAGTACGAACGAAAGCCGCACTTGTATCATTGTTCTAAATAGTTTTCCTGTGGACGACTAATAACCAAGAGACATTTTAGATTTCAGTTTAGAAATTACTGGAGCTGCCTACACGGGCTAATGAGGAGTATTTTTTTTTGCATGTAATCGCAACCGCCGCTCTACGTACTAGGCCACCCTCTGATTTTAGCTCTATACGATACAACTTTATGAGCTTACCTTGATGCCATTGGATAAATGATGTCGGCACCTTGTCGCCCGGTCTGCGTACTGCTCATCCCTCTGGCTGCAATCCGCCTTGTGCATAGGTAAGCGCCACGTCATGCTCACACGGTCCTGAGAACAAAAGATATGCCGAACAGCAGAGGCAGCAGTCAGGGCATATGGTGTGAAAGACGACGCGCCGTCGCCGGTTCTCTTTTCTCGGCAGTGCTGGGCGGCTGAGGCGTCTGGAGGTGACTGGGTGGCGCGCAACGAAGCGTCAAGTGACGCTGTCTAACAACACAAAATCTTCCCCCATAGAGAAAGAGCAGAATCGCATGCCAGGCTCATATCATGCTGTTCCTATGGCAGGGACTTTCGTGCTAGTGATCGGTGCAAATACGAAGCCCAGACGCCTTTGTATAAGCTCCAAAGTCTGCAGGATTTGTGCTCATTTGGCGACAATGCAGTCCCTGACCATAAAAGGCTCCAGGCAAAACTTAGACATTTCGGACTTCGAAAACGGGTTATAAACCTCAATTTATATCCATCCGCATAGTGAAAGAAGACAAAAAGTTCAATTGAGAGGACGCTCTCGGTCACTCTCACCCTCTCGACATCACCAACGCCTTATTCTAAGTCTTCTATCCCCGATGGTAATGGTGGGAAATACTGAACCGTTACGCGGAACGACCCCAGGCCTCAGAGCTCTTAGATTATAGATCATACGATTAAAGATCCCTCTGTACGCCTTTCATTGGTACATCATTCTGTTTCCAGAGGAGCGTCTCTCATGTGAAGAATGCTGCCTTTTGCTTTCGCACTTCTCCGACGCCTTCGTTTTCCAAATTGGAAAAGAGATGGGTTTAGCATCCGCTTCCATTCCTCTCTCTGTGAAGCCTGCGCAGTGTAAGGTTCTCTAACTTGCTTCCTTTCTCCTCTTCCGAGCCGCAGCTTTCACAGCTTCTCTCAAAGCTGGCTCTATGTACTCAGTGCGAGTTCAGCGCCATTCGAAATGCGCTGTAATGCAGACTGTCGAACTGGAATTTTTTCTGGTTCGTTTCCAGTTCGGGTTCACGCTTTTAGGGTTCAGTTCCGGGTTCAGCTCCAGAGCAACACTCAGCTCCGGTTCGAACCGGTTCGAAGCGGTTTGAACCAGGGTCAAACGGGTTCAGATGGGTTCGGGACGAAGGAAATTGTGAATGCGGATTTATTTGTGACGTCTGTATGCAAACCAATACACAGAAAGCTATATTTATACGATATGTTTCCAATGGACCCATTTGAATCTCCTGCCGAGGTAAATGGCAATAATATAAGGTGAGTGTCGCACATTCAAGTAAAGTAAAACATTTCTTGGCGTACTTTTATAATTGTGTATTCGAAACTCTATCAATATTTTATTATTTTATTTTTTTAGTATACTTGCATACCGCACCTTATATTCGTGGAAAAACGGCATACGAAAGCAGCCACGTCAGGATATTTAAGACATGTATCGCGCTATTGAACAATCATGTAAGGCGGGAATTAAAAGCTGCAACAGCAAAACAGCACGACCCACTCCAGAAGTGTCCTTTTTCTCTACGCAACCAGCGAGAGATACCTTTCCTTTGAGCAAGGTCAGGAGTTGGTAATATCGCGAAATTGATAGGTTATTTGCCACAGTTCCGTTTGTGTGTGGATCAGCATTAATACACTTATCCAGAAATACAGCAAAATTAGGGTATTGAGAAGATTTGGTATATACGTTCAATATTTTATAATCTAAGCTTCCGAGAGTTCGAACGAGAATTTGCGAAAACTAGGAGCAAATAACGAAAACACAACTATTTATAATAAGGGAGTAATCACACATTCCCATCTACTTAAGCGCTGACATACTGCAACAAAACAAAAGCTATAGAGCTTCATCAGAAACTTCGTAATTAAAAGAAAAAAAAAGATACTATGTTTCTGGGTGAGCTGTGTAGCTTTCCACTGTAGCCTTATGACTGTCCATGGGCGTATGCTAATATGTTATTTGTCCCTTATTGCTAATCTTATCCATCCTGGGGGGATTCCCCTAACCACCGGAACAAAAAGTCTATTTATACGCCAGAGCTCTATCTCAAGAGGGGCAATATGAAACGGAAAACTATAGGGATGTGTATGTAGGCCTACATCCTAATTCACTGTTTCGGAAACCTCGTCACGCGAGCTATAGGTCTTTCAGTAAGCCAAGGATTTCATTGCACTCATTTAATAACATGTACAGAAGATACGATATAGCTATATTTACCTGTAAAGGGATACAGAGTAATGTGAAACAAGAGATTGGAATTCGATAAAGCCATAAATTTCTTCCGCGTGCTTGAAAACAAAGCAGCTCAGACAACAGAGATGCACAAACATTTCCGCAGATTTACAGGACAGGGACGGAGGAGGCATCGTTAAAAAAAAAATTGCAACCCTGAGTATGAATGCCACGTGACCTCAAGCGTGCGGAATACATACAAGTTTGCTGAAACCGTACCATTTCATTAGAAGGATGGGGCTTAAAAAACAAAAAAAATCTATTGACCGAAGCTATCGAGTGGCATTCCTAACAAGGCTTGTGCGAAGGTAATTGCTAAAAGAATCAGAGAAACCTCAGCCTCCAACCAACCAAACAGCTGGAGTTCGGAAAAAGACACTCCGTAATGGATCACTTTCTCATCATCAATCAGTTGAAAATAAATGACCAAAATATGAGCAGTCTCTTACATAGATTTCTTAGATTCTATAAATAATTGCAGCCCATCCAGCAGATGTAAACACGAAATGGACTGCACGGATAACGTAGCGCATCTAGGGAGGATCCTAGGCAGTGGAAGCTGCCCAAATTTGGTGGCCAGGTACTTGACCTGGAGAGCATGGCCTTCCTCTGCCTGCTTATGTAGTGCGAACTAAGCAGCGTGTGAATCCTCTTGCTGCTTTCGCGACACCACGACTTTCCACATCTTTTCTTAGCTGGACAGTATGCTCGGTTTTCTTCACCACTTTCGGGGCTTTACGGAAAGACGCGTGTAACCGAATTTTTTATGTATATTTTTTTTAAATATTTGCTAGCGCACTCAGTGTCTATCGCTGCTACGGCTGTTTACTCGCTGCAAGGATCGCCCGCTCTTCAGTGTCATTAGAAAACGCCCACTTCGCGGAAAGAACAGTTGAAACCTGAAAAAGGCGAAAGTAGAGAATACACAGACCAATGAGCAACCAGTTAGAACAAGCACGACGAGTGGCTACGGAGGTGGCAGAGTGTTCAAGACTGGCGGCAAACGAAGCTTCTGTTTTTCGCTTGCGATCGCTCGATCGCCTGTTCAGAAATAGGGTACATTAATTTTTTTTTTCAGCTAAAGACGCTATTCGTGCATACCTCGGATGATTCACAGCTTCAATGCACGTGACCAGATATTAGTTGCCTTGGTCAAATGTTTAGGGGAATCCCCCAAGGTGGAGTAGATTTGTAATAAGGGAGCAATTACTCATTGACATCTACCCAAGCGCAGCCATACGGCTACAAAGGAAAGCTATACAGCTTTCTCAGAAACTTCGTTCGCAGTTAAAGAAAAATTCGTCCTGGTCCGGGGTTCGAACCCGGAACCACCGCTTCACCAGAGAAGTCGCTGTACCAATTGAGCTAACCGGGTCGGCAAGCTTATGGTAGGGCGAGAGCGAATTGATCAATAACTCGAAATGGGAACAGTGTTGGTCAAATGTTTAGGGGAATCCCCCAAGGTGGAGTAGACTTGTAATAAGGGAGTAATTACTTATTGACATCCACCCAAGCGCCGCCATACGGCTACAAAGGAAAGCTATACAGCTTTCTCATTCATCCTTTCGTCCTGGTCCGGGGTCCGGGACTATTCCCACTTCGAGCTATTGATCAATTCGCTCTCGCCCTGCCATACGAGGTCTGTTAGAAAAGTATCCGACCTTTGGCCGTTGAAAAAAAAACTTGCATAACTGGAGCGTTGCAAACCTAGTCATCTTTAAAGTAGTCTACTTGGGACTCCACGCACTTCTCCCAGCGGTGCTGCCATTTTGGGAAGTATTCCGAAAAGGCCCTTTTCGGAATGGAGTTTAGCTCAGCTGTCGTTGCAGCCATAATGTTCTTCCTTGTCTGAAATGGCGCTCCTTTCAATGGCCTTTTGATTTTGGGAACCAGCCAGAAATCGCAGGGGCCATATCAAGACAGTAAGGAGTCTGTTGAACTACAGGAGTCTGATTTTTTACCAAAAACTGATTCGAGTGCGAGGAATGTGCAGGAGCATTGGCGCGATGGGTGCGCCAATTTCCTGTTGACCTCAGCTCCGGGTTCTTGCGCCGCACAGCATCACGTAAGCAACGGAGGACATCCCTGTAGTACTCTTTGGCCATTGTTTGACCCTGTAGAGTGCGTACTCGTGGTCTGCCACACAGAGGGTGTCAAAGGAAGCAGTCAGCATCACTTTCACATTGCTGCGCAATTGGCGGGCCTTCTTAAGTCTTGGTGACGTGGAATGCTTCCACTCTGACGACTGGGATCTGGTTTCCGGGTCGTACCTGTACACCCAAGACTCGTCACTGGTGATTATGATGTTGATGAAGTCGGGGTCACTGTTTGCGGAATCCAGCATGTCCTGTGAGACTTCAACACGAAGCTGCTTTTGCTCCACCGTGAGCAGCTTCGGCACGAATTTCGCCGCAACTCTCTCCATGGCCAAATCTTCGGTGATAATGGAATGTGCGGAGAAATTGCTCATATCCACCTCTTCCTCAATTTCTCGGATAGTCACGCGACAGTCCCGCATCACCATAGCGTTCAGTTCGGCAATGACCTGGTCATTTTGGCATGTTGATGGCTGATTGGAGCGTGGCTCGTTCTCCACCGATGTGCGGCCATCTTTAAAACAATTGTAACACTGCTTAAACTGTGTGTTGCTCATAGCATCTTCACCGAAAGCCGTCTGAATATTTCGAATGGTTTCCACTCGGCTGTCGCCAAGTTTATGGCAAAATTTGTTGCAGCAGCGCTGCTCCTTTCACTCCGCCATTTTCCTTGCAATAAAAAACCGACGAGGGCACTGCACACTGCCTCACTCAACCGCTGCTTCCTACCGACTGACGCTATCGGCAGGCGGGAAAAAATTCATGCATGCGCATGAAGGCTCAAGGTCGCCTGATGCAAGCGCGCTTGACTCATATCCATCAGGTGTTCGCAAAAAACAAGATAAAGTCGGATACTTTTCTAACAGACCTCGTAAGCTTGCCGTCCCGGTTAGCTCAATTGCTAGAGCGACTGCTTTGGCGAAGCGGTGGTTCCAGGTTCGAACCCTGAACCAGGACAAATTTTTCTTTGACTGCGAAGTTTCTGAGAAAGCTGTATAGCTTTCCTTTGTAGCCGTATGGCTGCGCTTGGGCGGATGTCAATGAGTAATTACTCCCTTATTAGTTGCCTTATGACAGGAATGAAGTCACGGGCCATCACATGACCAGCGCCGGCCAGTTGCCTGTTGCGATCGTTGTGCTAGCTCAAGTTGCCACAAAGTCTGCAGGTTTTAGCAATTAGCAAAATACAGGCTCGAGCACAGCGACAGCTGTCAGTGACTTTAATGCGTTTTGCAGTACTTTAATGCGTTTTGCTGACGGATACCATTCAGAAGGAAAGTTTCGGAATGTTTCGGATCAGTTCTTCACGTCCTGCTTCTGGTTCACTACGACTCCAGGGTGATGCCTGCCTTTGTTCATTAGAAAGGGGAGCTCAATTGAAAGCATTTCATGACTAATTGATTTCATTCCATAACAACATCGGTAATCTGCGCAATCAGGGCGTCAAAAAAACATGTAATGTGGCTAGAAAAATCTTCGTTGCAATAACGTTATTGGAGTTTGTCTCTATCTAAACGACGAAAAAGCAATGGTAGTCCTGCACAGGAAAAGTTACAAAATACAGATAAGGAAGGGTAATGAATTCTCGCCACTGATACTAATCGCGTGGTTCCAAGTGGTATTCTGGCCTCTTGGAGTGGGAAAAATTGGGACGCAAGTAACAGTGGAAAACCTTAGTAACATTTCATTTATTGATGCCATTGTCGTCCTTAGAAAGTGAGGAAAAAAATTACAGCGCGTCAAGAATTACAAATCGACGCGCTATCGATGATCTAGATAAACTGCGACGCAGAAAATTGCATTTCAGGATTCCAAGACACTTGTATGAGAAGTTGCAGCGAGATTCTGCCGAAATAGCCTTGCATGAGTTTCGTTAGCATATCGTCACCCCTTTCTCTCTGCGCTAATTTTGTAGTCATTGTACGAGCTTCTTCAAAACTTCAGCAGTGGCTGTTGCAGTTGGCGCTATTGTGGCCACTAGGCTGCCTAATCCCTGCCCGGCTTCCGGAAAGTTATTCCCGTCTTCGTGGAGGAAAACCTGTCACTGAATTTCTCAACGTTTTACCAGCCGTTAGACGTGACAGGAACAGACACCCACCCTCGTTTGGCAATCCAGTTTTAGCCCCTAAAGATAGCCCCTGAAGTAGAGTTGTCACTGCGGACTCGATCCACCGCGCTGCCTACACTGCGGATATGCATTCTCTTTTCGACCATTCGGCTGTCGTCCTTCATGACACTTTAGTAAAAGTCGAGGGAGATCAACGCGTCCTTTGGGGCGCAGTGGATTTGAAAATAAAAATGTTAGATGTGGCACCTGGTTGAGGTTCATTGCGAGACACTAGCTCCCAAAGGCGTCATTCAACTTAACTTCACAAGAAGAGCTTCAAAAGTATTGACCCGCTAAATCCTCGGTTGGTAAACTAAATTCCCCATCCCGCCAGGTATGTTGATGTTGGGACAATAATGCGGGAAGAGTGCTGCCGTTCATTTGTTTCCTTACTGCCTCTATTACTGACCCAAGCTCGCCAATAATTCTATGTTTATTTCCACCACCTGCAACAGACAATCTTCCAATTCCGTAAAAAAAACTGCCGTGATAGATTGATACAGCCTTTACTTTGCGGCTGCTGTCTGTGAATATGAATGCCTTCGAAGGTATATATTCCGCAACAGAGCTCGATTATTGCACCTAAAAACTTCACACATGGATGGTATACGGCACCGTGCAAGGAGACCTACTCAAAAGTGGTGCTTCTAAGTTCGTCCCGTTTTAACAATTCAGTTAAAATTTTCAGCACGTCGATGAATGAGGGAGACTAATAAACTGAAGGCTTCTCATCAGTCTTGTGCAAAATGTTTTCGGCGTAACAAATTCGCATTATGGAGCTGTGCAGTTCATTTCATATACGGCACTCTTTTCTCTCACTTTAGACATTTAGTACATAGGGCGTGATTTTTAGATTCCCTAGTGCAGCTCTCGATGGATGAAGTTGTGTCTAAAGGCCTCTTATTGTTTCTGTCAAAAAAATTATGATGTGTTGTGCCAAAAGTTAGTCTGAACCGTGCACTGAACCTGTTCGCAACGGTTCCTCAGAATCATTCCAGGTCGGGTTCGGTTCCCAGAAGACGAAATACAGAAGGTTCATTTCGGTTCCGCTTCCGGACAAAAATACGGGTTCCGTTCCGGTTTCTGCATTGGTTCCGGTTCGACACCGTACTCTCAAGCATTGCTGCTCTCTGCAGCTCGATTTAAATTATCACGTTTTAACTTAACGTGATTCTTGATTGTTGAACTGGTAATCTACTCCACCGGAGGGCTTGAGCGGGTACGCCACAATCCTGCGACCCATCCCTCCAAAGCCCAAAGAAAGACACCCATTTAGTACTGCGCACGCGGCCTCACGACGTAATGCCGAGGTAGCTCAGGACCATAACAATGCAACAATCACGTCAGAAAGCGCCTTAGAAAGGTGTCCGGTTGAGTGTAGCCTGACGAAACTGATAGTATGGGCTGGTTGTAACGGGGCTGTTCGCTGGTATTTTCGTATAAAAAATAAAAAATGCTGTAAATAGTATTTCTTACATAAAGTTTCGAGGTGCCACGCTAGTGTTAAAATATGTCAACTTTTCAAAAATTTCGCCCTCTCAAAATTAGAAACGCCAGCGGGTAAAAAAAATCGGACAATTCCGGCGGACCCACAGTGGTCTGCTTCAGAAGAAGGGCAAAGAGGAAAGTTTAGGTCAAATGTTTTAGGGGAATCCCCCAAGGTGGAGTAGATTTCTAATAAGGGAGTAATTACTAATTGGCATCCACCCGAGCGCAGCCATACGGCTACAAAGGAAAGATAGCTTTCCTTTGTAGCCGTATGGCTGCGCTCGGGTGGATGCCAATGAGTAATTACTCCCTTATTAGAGGAAAGTTTAGTGTAAATTTCGCTTAAAGCCAGTGGCGAACAACCGATCGGCAGCGAGCAGTTGAATGCTTCGCAGCATCTTTGGCGTCCCTTCGCAGCAGGCACCAAGCATCGTTGGGGCGTTGGCCCGATAGAATACGCCCCACGTGGCTTATTGCTACGCCTACGCGTCACTCTCTCTTCGGGCTGCGAGTCTCTGATTGGCGCGTCTTCTCGGGCAGCAACATGTCGAGGCTGAGCGGCAGCCAATAGGAGAGCGGCTGGAATCCACCATCGAGAGACCGGATAACTATGGATGACGTCCGCGCGGCATACCTATGGCTCGGTTTTCTCGGGGAGGGCGTGCGAAACATGCACGCGCTAGACGCGAGACGGAAATGGTAATACGACAGGCCGGATGGCAGAAGGTGACCTGTCGCAGAAAAACAATCGATTCATGTTCTAGACCGTGTTGTCGACCAGCGCGCTGCCGCAGAGGCTGCGAAAGCTGTCCTGGTGGGGACTTTTCCGTCGGTGAGCGCGGCTCTTCTCAAGAGGTGGCGCTGTCAGGCTTACGACGCGGGTTTTTATGATGGAAAAAAATTCATTTAGAACGAATTCTGTAGGTTTCACAGACCACAGTAAAGCTACGGCGCACAGACGGTAGACAGCTCCATGTTCTTACTCGCGAGAAAACGGTGGACCAGGCAGAACAACAATTGAAAGCGGGTGGGTTTCAAGACCGGTCGCGCATGTGTGGACTATGTATTTTTCACCAAATAACTCCATATATATTTCGCCTGATCTTATGGTTTTTCGGCTTGAAAAACAAACTTTATTATATTTATTTATTGATTTATTTGTCCTATGATATTAAATATTAGATTGCTGCCTATTAGATTGGGGAAAGCTGCGCAATTACGGGAATGACATCCCGCTGCCATTGTCTCATTTCTCACAGGTCGCACGTCTGTTGGTGAAATATCTGCGAAAAAGTTGATTCGTTTTTACAGCGCTAATTGTTACGACAAATTTCTCGGCAAATGCATGGTAGTGTTTTTCGCGTTCGTGGCCAAAAAGCATTCGCGATCAGGCCACCAATCCACGTAAAAAGCCGGTGCCGCACGCTTTACGCTAACTTCTTCGTTATCAAGACGGCATCCTTGTTATCAATAACGACACCGTTATCAAGACAGCACAGCTCAAGACGATATGTGAATTTAAATCACTTTACCTGAACTGACTGCAAGGCATGCGGCACGCTGCGCTCGTTCGCATTAGCAGCAGCCGCAGTTATGATGAAGCCGTCAGCAGCAATGTGGCTCATCAGTCGCGTTGCTGGAGGGCCATGTATGCAGCCGAGTCAGATCTTTGTGCTCTAAACGCTGCAAGTATGCGGGAGGCTAGAGCTACTAACATGCGGCGGGTCGTATGCAGGATGGACGCTCTCGGGACGCTACAGGACAAGACGCGCAAGTGGGTGCCAACACATCACACCATAAAGCGCTGGTTGCTATTCTGTCATCCCCCAGTCGTCCGTGGCAGCAGCACTAAGAACCGATGCAACAATTCGAAAAGCCAACAAGTTTGGGAAGTCGGTGAGACATGCCTTGCGAAGAATGAAGCAGCAGAAATCGAGACTCACAAGAACAGCCAGAGTGCCAACGTTCAAATTCGCCGCCGGTGTATGCACAACTGTGGATCTCGGTTCTTGCTGCGTCATACTTTGTAAAGCATGTAAAAGCATTATTTCTACAAGCTAGCGGTGATCATTCGCATTACGGGGGTTGTAATTTCATCCTTTCAGCCGGAAGGCGTCCAACTCCACTCCTGTTAATTTGGCTGCATATACATCTTGTCGTTCTTCATTTTTAAGAAGCTCGCTGCTTTGTACTAATGATAGAACAGATAAATTCCCTGCGCGTCGAGACTCACTGCAGGAAGTGACTGATGCAAATATTGGCAAGTACTAAGCTATATTGTTTGCTAGCGTTTAATATTTTTAAATGGTCAGCTGTGAAGCTCACTCTGTACCATTTGAGAACAAAAAATTACAGGGGACAATTGAGCTGCTATTTAAGGATATGACGCGATAGCGGTAACGATTTCATAGTGAAAACAACGCTGGAAAACGAGACGAACGAAGAAAGACACAACACAAGGGCTGACTCGCAACTGATTTTTGTTCGAAGAAAACGTTCGCTTAAATGCTTTCCTATCCAGAATAGAACCAAAAATAAAGGAAGACAACCAATACTACTGATCATTCATGACGGTGACAAGACACACACAACAACGCCGTGGTGCATGCGGCTGAGACAGTCAGATGTCGTTTCCGGATAAGTACGAGAACTCTTTATCATTGAGAGCAACAGAAGGATTGCTGATGCACCCGCCACTGTTATTGGTTATTTAAAATGCCTCAATAATTTCATGTGTTAACCTGTCTTTATGTTTGGCGAGGATGACGGTGTTAGAAAGAGGAGTGCATGTACCTTTCTTCCAATGACGGGCAAGATTCCATGAAGAATCATTGGAGCGGCAATTGTATTGGTCGCTCTACCGAACATTTATGCATCGCCCCGTCTGGCCTATGTAAATCGCTGCGCAAGTGCAAGGTATCGTGTACACCACCCCCACACTACATGATAGAAAGCGACCCTGATGGTTGATCTGGCAACCACCCATCTTTTTCTTTTTTGTGTTTGTTCCCTTCGCTTTTACCTCCACTTGCCTGCACGCACGGTGAAGTTTGCTTGGTGCTGAAAACACAACGTCAACGTTGTATCTTCCCTAAGCATTCTTTAACCTATGCGCTACACCATGAGTGCACGGCACTACCACAAACTTATTTCTTTCACGTTTCGGCTTATCACCTTTCTTCACCCAATCAAGAAGTTTATCACGTGCCCGAAAAGTCTAATGGAAGGCGTAACCGCTTGACCTTAATCGGGCAGCCTGACACATCGCACTCTCATTAATCCTATCTTCACAAGGCTTGGAAATGGCAGATATAAGGCGCGAGAGAATAATGCCCTTTTTTTACCAGTTTTGGATGACCCGACTTGTAATTCAAGAGAGACTTGGTCGACCTAATTGTGTAGCGCATGGGTTAAGGAATGTTGCGGGAAGATACAACGTTGACGCTGCGTTTTCAGCACCGAGCAAACTTCGCTGTGTGTGCAGGCAAGTGGAGATAAAAGCAAAGGGAACAAACACAAGAAAGAGAAAGATGGGTGGTTGCCGGGTGGTGTCCATCAGAGTCGCTTTGTATCATGCAGTGGGGGGGGGGGGGGGGGGGTGGCGTACAGGATACCTTGTACTTGCGGAGCGGTTTACGAAGGCCAGACGGGGTGATGCATAAATGTTCGTTTGAGTGAACATTACAATTACCGCTCCTATTATTCTTCATCGAATCTTGCCCGTCATTGGAAGAAAGGTGCATGCACAGCTCTTTTCTCTAACATAGTCATCCTCGCCAAACATAAAGACAGGTTAACACGTGAAATTATAGAGGCATTTCAAATTAACGATAACAGTGGCGGGTACATCAGCGATCCTTCTATTGCTCTCAATGATAAAGAGTTCTCTTATTTATCTGGAAAAGACGTCTGACTGTCTCACGCACATGCACCACGGCGTTATTGTGTGTGTCTTGCCGCCGTCATGTATAATCAGTAGTTTTGGTTGTCTTCCTTTACTTTTGGTGCTATTCTGGATAGGAAAGCATTTGAGCGGACGTTTTCTTCGAATAAAAATCAGTGCCGAGTCAGCGCTTGTGTTGTGTCTTCTTTCGTTCGTCTCGTTTTCGCGCGCTCTATTCACTGTGAATCATTACTAACTCGCCCAAATCACCGCCTTAATTAACGTTAAAGACTTCACCCCTATATATGCGGAATTGGTGATCCTCAGCTTTGCAGTCACAGGATCCCAAGAGTCCACACACCAGTCTTCCGCTATTGTGCAGCGGTTAAGGGATGCGTCATTGCCTTGGGGTCGCAGGCGCTGAACCTGATGGGGCTTCTGCGACCCAAGTCGCCCTTTCCGAACAACCTCTCACGGTCAATCATGAATTTAAAAGCCACCTGCTACGGTGGTCAGTTTGCTCACAATCCGGTGGTCAGGTTGTGATGACGCCACAAGATCACGTGACCTAGGGGGCCCACATAGGTTGCTTCTCCGGCGGGCTGCCACCTGGCGGCCCTACGCCACCCTATTTTTCGCTTACAACGCTGACGATGACAACGTCGACAACGCCAGCGCCAGATTTTCTCCGTAACTTGGTCTTTAACGCTATCGTGTTAATATTTCTGTAAAATATCCCACCAAAAACCTGCTTAGATAAAAAAACCCCTGGGAGATGCACTTACGACGCGGGAATATATAAAAAAAACATGACCACACGCTCTGCCGAACAGTTAAAGGCACGGGACACCCTACACGACAACCCTTTAATCGTTTTCCGCATGTATCGCGATGAGACACAGCTTCGGCCGCATAAAGAATCCATCGGGCAATTCCGTTGATGAATTTGGTCGCTAATGGAGTAGCGGTTTTGGCCAGTATACGAGGAGATAAGATTTTTAGACGGTCACACTTATAGAGATGAACAGCACAGGAAGAAAATTGTGACAGGGGAGAAGCTGGCTTCCCGATGCCAGCGGTAGAAAACGACAGACCTCTGTGGAATGTTTTCTTTTGAAATTCTGTTAGGTTTGTGAGACGAGGAGCTAGGCTCACGAAAGGTGGCGCGGCAGATCAACTGCCGCGATGATACCTCGTGCGTACTCTTAGATAGAAACGGTGGTATTGGGGCTGCAGACTAATGTAACATGAGGCAGAACAATTTCAACACACATTAATCCGCTGAGACGTAATATCGGGGACAAAAAACTACAGGACACGCGAAAGGCTATATAGGCGCATAGGAGCAATGTTTGCCAACGCCCACCTCAATTTACTACACCATATTAGAGTGCATTAATCCGCATTCACCTCCACGCACTTGATCACGAGCCATTGGCTAATAGCAGAGGTATTGGCTTTGGTTCTCGCTCATGCACTCTCTAGACTTCTGTCCCGGTTAGCACATAGAGAGCTTAACGGTCATTGCTCGATTCAGACGTTCAGTAAGGCAACTGTTCGGGGAATCTATAACCTGCAGTCAGTGTGAGGGGAGTGGAACACGAGCGGAAAAATTCAGGGGGCACTTTGGCTCTCTAAAGTGCTCCAAGGCGAAAGCGTTTCCTGGCGCACTGTTTGTTTTTATTCACTTTTTTATTTTTCATATTTTTTAATTTTTGCTCCTTTTCTTGTTTTTATAGTTTTTTACTTTCATATCTTATTTTATTTTGTTTTTATGTTTGTTCATTTCCTTATATTTATTTTCCTTTTCTTGACTTTATTCCTTTTATTTTATTTATGAAACCTATGCATTCACTAGATGCGCCTTTATTCATGCTGGAACCTTGGGCCTTCGTGGCGGAGTGGTAGCGTCTCCTCTTCAAATGCCAAAGGCCCTGGTTCGATTCCCACCCTCGGCGCAGTTTCTTTTTAAGCAGTGACGCCGAAAGGCAGACAAATCTGCCGACGCATCTGTCGACACGGCTGCCGACGCGTCTGTCGGCACTCCTGCCGACGCGTCTGTCGGCACTCCTGCCGACGCGTCTGTTGACACTCCTGCCGAGGCGTCTGTCGACACGGCTGCCGACGCGTCTGCTAACGACAATATAAGGCATTAAAGGCTTTCGCCTTAGTATATCGATAACATCTTTGACAGAAACTTTGCACCCTCGGTCTGTGACCAACTCTTTGTCAGCAAAAGGAGAGGACACAATGTCTTGCTGACGAAAATCTTCTAAATCGGCAACAGAACCCGTGGCTAATGGATATGTTAATGATTGATCGCATAATAAGTGGTGACACCAATTCGCTTATTAATGAAATAGCATTTAGTTTGTTGTCTAAGAAAAATAAAAAAATTGGAGGCTTATCAATGTTAAGCCTAGTGGATGCGAAGCATGTCCTAAGCATTTGGAGGCATCTTGACCGCATACACGCCCGGCGCAAAGACGCTGGCGCGGTTGCGGGCACAGAGACTGACGCGACGGCGGGCGCCCGCCGCCTCATCCCTGGCGTGACGTCACATATCACGTGATGCAGCGATGGTGGCGCCGCCGCCGCGTCGCGCGCGACGGTGCGAACCGAAGCGTGGAGGCCTCCGCCTGGCGACGTCCGACGGCGCGATATGAGGCCCCATCTGCAGCCGGTGTGACGTCATCACGTGACGTCATATCACGTGACCTACTTGAATGTCACTTGAAGGTCAATGGTGGCCATCGCCGGGCGTCGCGCGAAGGCCCGAAACCTACGTTAATATGCTTCGCATAAAAAGCTCCGGCTTCTCTGTCACGCAATTCCCTGATTGGTCGAGGGAGGTCATGTGACCCTTTGACAATATTGCAACCTGCCCACCGTGGCACATGGCAAACCGCCTACTGCTTTGTGTGTAAACTGCCCACCGTTCCCAAAGTTGGTGAAGTTGCCACGTGCAAACCGTAGCGCTCCGCATCAGCCTTACCGGAGCTAGGGAAGAGTAACCTGGGCCTCACAAAAAGAACTGGTGCCTGTGTTTGAAGCAGCCACCTGCCAGGGCAGTGGCACATCTCGTATCCGCTGCACCACTGTGCCAATACCAGTATGAGGACTCCTCGGGATCTATGAATGCGATTCAAAAAGTGGTTACGCCATCAACACCACGTGACCTCCCGTGGACCAATTATATGGCACCACCAAATTTCAAACTCTGAGTACCCCAAAAATTTTAGGTTGGCGCACCCCCAAAATTTTGGAAGCAGGGGCTCCTGAGAAAATCTATTAAGCTGGACTACTGGGTGGGATAAGGTGGGCGATTTGGTCGGATTAGTATAATCCAACATGACATTCCAACGGAAGGTACTCGGTCATTTTATAAGGTGACGACTCATGTATATCATATGGGGGCAGCGTAACTGGTTCCAGCCAGAGTTTTGGCGAAAAATCAGAAGAACTTTAGGCACTCATTGTAGAACCTTAGCAAGCTAAGTAAATGTTATCGCATTGTCTTCTTTAGGAATTTGTTTAACAAGGCCCCTCGGGGGTTTGTTTTCTTATGCAGGACGTCGGGAAAGGACCCGGCAGAAGCAGAGACCAATGCGATATGAATTTTACACGGGAATATCAATAGCTTGACGGGGACCAAGAAGCAGCGCTGGAGGTTTTTTACTACGCCGAAAGTGGTCACCGCTGGCAACAATACAACGACGTAAAAACCAGGGCTAATAAGGGGGGCGCGCACGGTCGTACGTACGCGACTCGTCAAGACGCCCGACAGATAGGCCGGGCATCTGGCATCAGACCAGTCAGATAGGTTAGTGCAGCAGCAGTGTGTTCTACTGCTGAGAACAAGTAGCCGCACCGATGTACTCCGGTTTGCCAGAGTTGAGGCCTTAAATGAGCGGATGTCGCGGATTTGTTCGTAGGCAATTTTGCGAAAGTGGGGAGTGGCGAGGAGACCAGGCCCACGACGTCGGACGCACTCGAATCAGTCGTCTTCACAAGGGTATGTGCAAGGTTTCATGATGTAGACGTCCTTTCTGACGCGTGATTATTTGGGCAAACTGGTTATGCATTGAATAAAAAATACCTCGCATGTGCGGGGTTCGATCCCCAGTTCCGCCGGGTACCAGCCAGTGATACAATGAGTACAAGCTTCACCTGGCCTTGTGTTCCGCTTAATCAGGCGGAAATGCTTGAGTAATGGGCCTTTGACTCCCACCTTGAGCAAACGAAAATACCTTGTGCCATGGCGCTCTTTGGCCATAGATGCCCTTGCGCAATAAAACTTCACTGTCATCATGATCAAAAATGCCTCTGTGTGTGTTTTATTGTCATCATGTGGCGTCCTGTGTATGCGCAAAAGTGTCGCTCGCGGTAAGTGACAGGGAACGAATAATCTTACGGGCACGACGTCAAACCACACAGTTGGCCCGTGGGGTCTTTTAGGGAAGAAAGGTAGCAACAGAGCAGAAAACTGAGCTATTTGGTATATGTTTATTATTAAAAATGAAGGCGCGAACAAACAAGTCTCTCCTGGGGTGTACTCTTAGTGGTCAGTTTAGGTCCATAAAATGAATTACGAAAAGTGGAAATATGAACCAAGATCGAGCAAGAGCTCGGGGTATCCTTGGAATGCTTGGCCAAGTCCTTCACTGCGCTGATCTTACCGGGCCCCGTAGTACTCCAAAGGCGTCCACCAGATAGCAAAGATTAGTAAGCTGGCGGCGGCCGAATCGACGCTTCGCGAAATCGAGCAATCCCCGCATAGCGAAAAAACACATCTACAGTAGATAGTTGTTCTGAGTGCCGTGGACAAGCGGTCCGCTTCAAGCCCCAAGGGCAGACTCCATCACACGCTTGAGAATGACCGGAGCAGTGTACACTCTAACTGCGGGGCTTCATAGTGATAAGAGTTATCATAAGTTGCAAAGAATGCTGCCTTCCCTATCTATGCCATCCACTGCCACCTGGCCAAAAGTGGAAAGGAGATCAACAGATTAAGCCACATCTATTTTTGTGGGAAAAATTTCTATTTATTTGTTAAACACGGCAGAAAACTTTTAACGGTTTACTTTTATTGTTCGAGAAGCAGCATTAACAACGAAATGGACACCGGTAAAGATTTCTAACGGGGAGTTTGGATTGTAAACTGCGGCGTTAACGTCCCGATGCGGCACATGGGCTATGAGAGGGGCCTTAATAGAGGGCTTCTTATTAATTTTCACCACCTGTGTTTCTTCGACAAGCACTAATGTTCTATTTCACCTCGGTCGAAATACTGCTGTGGGGACCAGGATCAAACCTGCGATCTCGAGATCAGCAGCCGAATCCTTAAGCTACTCAGCCACCACGGCGGGTTTCAATGCTCGGATTGGCGGTGTGAAAGTCGAGAGGGCCAATAAATTAGCGATAGCGAGGCTTTGAGCATGTTACATCTTGTGTATAAATATACGTAACAAAGCTATTCACGCAAACCATGCGAAAATGAGAAGCAAGTGTGTCTTCATCGCCACTTGAAACAATTATTCTCAAGTGACAAGCACATATCGACACCCGCACTGAAGCTACACCCTCCTCAGTGCTGGAGTCGGTACGGTCTGCACCTATACTAGTGACGCCACTGCTACAGAGTGTTTTGGACGATAGAAAATGCTGTGATGGCGAAAAAATGCAAGACAGCAAAGAGGAGATCGGCAGATATTATAGCTGCTACAGTGAAATCTTCTAATATGCGAAAATATTGCATTCAAGAGCTCTTTCCCGTGCTTTTGTCCGGAATTGCTGGGTATGTGCGTGACGGAATGCGTGAGTGAACTCTTCACGTGAGGCACTACTCGTCCACTCGCGTTCATTAAAAGTGCGTGTTTTGATGACCACACACATCATCATCATCATCAGCCGACTATGCCCACTGCAGGGCAAAGTCCTCTCTCAAGTCTCTTCAAATAACCCTGTCCTTCGCCAGTTGCGGCCACCCTATTCCCGCAATTTTCTTAATCTCATCCACCCACCTAACTTTCTGCCGCCCCCTGCTATACTTGCCTTCTCTTGGAATCCACTCCGTTACCCTAAGGACCAGCGGTTACCTTGCCTTCGCATTACATGCCCTGCCCAAGCCCACTTCTTCCGCTTGATCTCAACTAGGATATCATTAACGCGCGTTTGTTCTCTCACCCACTCCGCCCACTTCCGATCTCTTAACGTTACACCTATCATTTTTCTTTCCATACCTCGCTGCGTTGTCCTTAACTTAAGCTGAACCGTCTTTGTTAGCCTCCACGTTTTTTCTCCATAGGTGAGTACCGGCAATATACAGCTGTTGTATACTTTTCTCTTTAGCGATATTGGTAAACTGCCATTCATGATCTGAGAGAACCTCTCATATGCGCTCCACCCCATTCTTATTCTTCTAGTTAATTCCCTCTCATGATCCGGATCAGCTCTCACTACCTGCCCTAAATAGACATATTCTCTTACTACCTCCAATACCTGGCTACCAATTGCGAACTGCTGTTCCCTCTCTAGGCTGTTGAACATTACTTTGGTTTTCTGCATGTCAATTTTTAGTCCCACCTATCTCCTCTCATTGATCATGCTTTGCAGTTCTTGTCTTGAGTGCCTTAACAAAGCAATGTCATCAGCGAATTGCAAATTACTTAGGTATTCGCCATTAACTCTTATCCCCAACTGTTCCCATTTCAGGCCCCGGAATACCTCCTGTAAGCAGGCGGTCAATACCATTGGCGAGATCGTGTTTCCCTGCCTGACACCTTTCCTTATTGGAATTTTATTGCTGGCTTTATGGAAAACTATGGTAGCTGTGCAATCGTTATAAATATCTTCCAATATTTTCACATAACACTCTTCTACACCCAGATTCCGTAGTGCCTGCATGACTGCTGACGTTTCTACTGAGTCGAATGCTTTCTCGTAATGAATGAACGCTATATATAGGGCTGGTTATATTCTGCGCATTTCTCTATCATCTGATTGATTGTGTGAATATGGTCCATTGTCGAATATTATTTACGAAAGCCTGCCTGATCATTTGGTTGACTGAAGTGTAAGGTTGTGCTGACCCTATTAGCGATTACCTTAGTAAATACTTTGTAGGCAACAGACAGCTAGTAAGCTGATCGGTCTTGAATTCTTCAAGTCGTTGACGTCTCCTTTCTTATGAATTATGATAATGTTAGCGTTTTCCAAGCTCTAGGTACGGTCGAGGTCACAAGGCATTGCGTATAGAGGGTGGCTAGTTTTTCGAGTACAATCTCTCTTCCATCCTTCAACAAATCTGCTTTTATCTGATCCTCACCAGCTGTTTTCCCCTTCTGCATTGCTCCTAAGGCTTTCTTTACTTCCTCCTTCGTTACTGGCGGGATGTCCCATTGCTGTGCTCTACCGCCTCTCTCATTAACATTCTGATTGTCAACGCTACTGTATAGATTTGTGTAAAACTCTTCGGCTACTTTAACTATCTGATCCATATTGCTAATGACATTGCCCCCTTTGTCTCTTATGGCATACATCTGGTTTTTACCCATGCCTTGTTTTCTCTTCACTGCTTTTAGGTTACCTCCACTCTTTAGAGCATGCTCGATTTTCTCCATGTTAAACTTCCTGATGTCGGCTACCTGGCGCTTATTTATAAATAACTTCGACAGCTCTACTAGTTCTATTCTGTCTATGGAGTTAGACGTCCTCATGCTTTGCCGTTTCTTAATCAGATCTTTAGTCTCCTGAGATAGCTTGCCGGTATCCTGCCGAACAATTCTACCACCTACTTCTGCGGCACACTCCGTAACGATAGCTGTCAGATTATCGTTCATTGTTTGAACATTACGGTCGTCTTCTGTTAAATCAGAAAATCTGTTGTGTAGCGAAATCCTAAATTCCTCGTTAATATAGGCTTCCGCTTCACTAATTTTCCCCTTTGCCTTTTCAAATCTAAGGTAATACGAAACCTTATCATTCTGTGGTCGCTACAACGGACCTTTCCGAGGACCTCCACATCCTCTACGATGCCAGGGTGAGCGCACGGTATGAAGTCTATTTTATTTTTTAGTCTCACCATTAGGGCTCTTCCACGTTCATTTCTTGTTGGCTCGTTTGCGGAAGAAGGTATTCATGATCTGTAAATTATTTCTATCGGCGAACTCTACTAATGACTCTCCCCTGCTATTACTAAAACCTATGCCATAGTCACCTACCGCCTGGTCTCCAGATTGGTTCTTGCCTACCTTCGCATTGAAGTCGCCCATCAGTACAGTGTACTGCGATTTCATTTTGGTCATTGCCGATTCTACGTCTTCATAGAAGGTTTCAACGATCTGGTCATCATAGCTTGATGTAGGCGCGTAGGCCTCCACTATCTTCAGCTTATACCTCTTATTAAGCCCACACACAAAAAAGTGACTATTCGCGAGAGATAAAATCACTGCCAAGAAATAACTGAATGCCAACTCATCCACTGGTTGCGTTAGAATGAAAAATAACTAATTCCAAGTTATCATGGCTAGAAAAAACTGAAAAGGCTCAGTGCTTATGGCTTCGTGTGGCTAAACCAGAGGTCCAGGGTTTAATCCCACAAATGCAGCGGCCGCTTTTTTATCGCGCCAAGACGAGAACGGGCAATCAGAAAAAATGCGCCAGGCTAATAAAGAAAAACTAATTGAAAGGAATGTGGCTGGGAAAGAATAGCATAATTCAAAAACTAAAGAAAAAACCTAAGCCAAGGATAAGCCATGGCCGTCCATGACATCCACTGCAATAATCCAAAAAGCGGAACGGAGATACATGGATGAAAACGCCCGCTGGAAAAAGTTATATATTTATTCGTGCAAAAAAAAAGACAGGAAACAGTAAGTTCTTGTTTTTTTTTTTTCAAAAGCTGCATTAACGAGGACATGGACATGGCATTTTCGTTTTCTTGATCAGTTTTTCCCAGATCTCAGATTTTTACCCGTCGCGGTGGCGCAATTGCTGCTGATCCCAAGGCTTCGGGTTCGACTCCAGCCAGGGCAGCCGCGTTTCGATGGAAGCGAAGTGCAAAAAATACCCTCCGCGCTTTCTCAGTCATTAAGGCGCTCGTCTATTGAGCCGGAGTAACCTGGTTCGAACCCGACCACGGCGGGCGCGTTTCGATGAAGGCGAAACGTAAAAGACGCCAGTGTGCTGTGCGATGTTAGTGCGCGTTAAAGATCCCGCGCATAGGACTCGTGCCATCCAGCAAACTTCGAAACAGGCTGGTGAAACTATTGCACGCCCTGCCAGATAACCACTTTCTCGGCGTTGTCCATCCAGTTCCCTGCTGTGTTTGCACCCAAGTCTACATCGGCGGAAAAGGAAAATTCCCCAGAAGCGTCAAGGACCATCAGCGCCATGTAAAAAATTCCAGAGTGGCTTCCACTTCCCACTGCCGAGCATGCGCGCGATAAAAAAAAAAAAAACCCACGCTATCGACTGAGTCAGCGCTGCAATTTTATCCAAAGAATCGTCATTCATCCAAACGACGCCTGGTACCATGAACTGGAGGGAAGCGACGATGTCACTCGCCTACATGCAATCATTATGTCATAGGCTGAACATTTAGGCTACGGCTCCTTGTCCTTTTATCCTCACTGTGAGCAAGAAACGCGTACGAGTTCCGAAACGTTAGTTGTTACTTTGACTTGGTCAGTGGCTGTAATACTTCAACTAATGCATGACCAGACGAAATTTCGTCGAACCCTTGATTATGTCTTCAGATAAAACGTACGCGTGCAGCGATGACTGCAGCAGCACGAATGGGACATCAAGTGGAATCGGACAACGATACAGGAAGAAACCGACGGATATCAATGCTATTAAACGACAATGACGAAAGTCCAGCCACAGGAACACAACATGAACAAGACATAAGAACAAGACGAGAGGACAATGCAACATGAACAAGACCAGAAAATGCACGCAAAAGGAAAGCTTTAGTAAAATTGCTCAAAACTATCATTTTCAATCAACCCCCTGAAATTTATTACTATGAAGCAAAGTGTCTTTATGTTTTATTTTTTTAAATAGTGTGAAATGGTGGAATTTCTGGTTTAGTTGCTTAATCACTGCTTAAAAGCTTAACAGCTTTTTGTCGGGGAGTCCGCCAACACTGAAATCTTGAAAATAAAGATGAACTGGAATTATCTGTAAATGTTTCGCGTCCCCCCCCCCCCACCCCCCCGCCTGCCAGTCGCGCTAAATTTTCATTCCGCACACTCACGTCGCTCCTAATTGGCTGTGAACGACATGTGGGCCTCGCCCTGATCGGCTATTTTAATTCAAATGAAGGGAGCGAACAAGATAGACAGTTGACTTTCTTAATACGTATGTGATAACCGAGGTTCTAGTTCATTTCCCTGCCCACTTCTGCTCAATATTTTAATGCAACATATATGAGCCAAGCTCACTTGAGATAGGTCAGAAAGCCGAAGCGTGGATGCGGTATTTGTATCAGTACCCCATAGAAAAAAAATTTAAAGGAAGGGCAAGACATACACAGTTGTGGATAGTAGCTTCGGCTTCTCTTACCCTAGTTTGTTTATTGTATTGCGAAGGACTGTGTTTAATGGGAACAAAGATGCTCACGTTTTGTGAAAAACAGCACTGTTTTGCCAAATTTAAATAAAACTGGCTTCTGGCGCCTTTTTCAAACGATGGCCTTTAAACTGCTAGCGTCAGTTGCGGGTCTTTTTTTTTCTTTCTTTCGCGATCCCAATTTTGCAGCATTCATGTGCAAGCGAACCGTTTCAGATAAGCATAAATACTAGAGCCGCACTAATAAACGTGCCGGTTGTGGAGCTTCCGTCCAACGCCCTGGTCGCCTCTTATTTCCGCTTGGCGCCATTTAATAATCCGTGTTTTACTCCTTTTTCTTGCCTCGTCTCCGTTGATTTCCCACACGTAAAAATGAATGGTCTAAATTGGTAATCCGTTAAACAGTGGGCCCCACCTGCACGCTTCTGGCTTCATTTCCACATGGCGCGTGCTAGGCCCTTTCTACAGTTTCAAAGGGTATAAAAGTTTTTCCTGTATATTAGGCGGAGCTGGACAAACTCGGAGTGCTAAACATAAGCTAATACTGAAGCCAGTACTAAACATAAGCCAGTACTGAAGTACTGAAGAATCTACCAAACGGGCGGCTAGGAACGCGAGCAAAAGGAAAGAATATTCCGCGTTAAAAACCTACGTGGTCGCGCTTAGCTTTTACGTCACATAAGGGCTGCCCCCGCCAGCCATGAACCACAAATGCTTCCATGTTTTAGGCGTATGAGCCTGCGTGGAAGTTATGCTGCCATTTTGCACATCTCAACTATAGATGCGGTGTTGCTGATGGCGCCTTCAACATGAGTCAAGTTCTCCGCAGTAAAGGTATGAAATATATACGGGGGTTTCAATTAACACTTTCAAAACTTTTCAAATTTCGGTGTTAAAATATGGCTTTTGCGGCACAGTATTACTGTTGTTGGCGGACACCAGATAACCGGTGAACCGCTTTAACTGGGAAGCTGGTTAACAAATACCTAATAATTAACTTTTTAAGTATTTTAGTCAGCGCCTAGTTGCGATCAGGGATTTGTAGCCGGCCCCTAGTATTCAATATCAGTTTTTAGAATTTCGAAAGCACAATTACGTTCGCCGGTGTGGGTCGAGAAAATTTCGCTGCATCGTGCGAAAATACACGCGATTTCTAAACCATATAGGCAAATCAACCACTACAGTGCATGTAACTAGTCGAAAAAACCAAATTTTATTGAGCCACTGCACAAAGGCAAATCGCGTTTTTGAAATTCTATAAACTGATTCGGCTAATACTAACCACCAGGTAAAAATCTGTTATTGCTACTAGGCGCCTAACTTTACATGTTAAAAAGTCCATTATTAAAAATTAGTTAACTAGCTTACTACTTAAGACGGTTCACCAGTTTTCTGGTGTCCGCCAACACAGGTGCTACCATGTTGCAAAAGCAATATTTTTACACCAAAAAGCCTAATTTTGAAAATTTTTTAAAGTGTTCGCTGAAGCACCCGGTATATATTTGAATAATGGAATTGTGTGGCCGAGTTGGTTTTCCATCTTGACAGTGAAAGCGCTCAAAAGGACAAGGACGGCAGAAAAGGAAAGACATTCAAAGCGCTTTGTACGTCTTTCCTTTTCTGTGGTCCTATTCGTTTTGAGCGCTCTCACTGTCAAGATATATTTGAAGCCATGTGAGGCCCGTGATTGGACATTCCACAGAACAAATTGTTTATCGTGACAATTGGTAAATCACAACATGGAGCAGAGAGCGAAAGATAGATGCATGTTGAGGTAGCGCCAGTGTGAAAGGGACCGATCATGCCCACACAACCTATGGTTATTCCATTTGAACGAATGAAAGCCACACTTGTTTGATTGGTCTAAATAGTTTTCCTCTGGACGATTAATAACCAAGAGACATTTTAGACTTCTGTGTAGAAGTTACTGGAGCTGCCTACTCGGACTAATGTTGCGTTTTTTTTTTTCATGTAATCGCAACCGCCGATCTACGTACAAGGCCACCCTCCGATTTTAGCTCTATACGCAACAACTTTAAGAGCTTACCTCGATGCCATTGAACGTCATGTCGGTGCCTAGTCGCCCGGTTTGTGCACTGCTCTTCCCTCTGGCTGCAATCCGCCAGGCGCGTCGGTATGGCCACGTCATGTTCACACGGTCCCGAGAACCAAAGATATGCCGAGCAGCAGAGGCAGCAGTCAGGGCATATGGTGTGAAAGAAGACGCGCCGTCGCCGATTCTCTTTTCTACCTCAGTGCTGGGCGGCCGAGGTATCTGCAAGGTGTCTGGGTGACGCGCAACGAAGGGTGTCAAGTGACGCTGCCTAACAACAAAAAATCATCCGCCCTAGAGAAAAAGCAGAACCGCGTGTCAGGCTCATATTGCGCTGTTGCTATGGCAGGGACGTTCGTGCTAGTGATCGGCGCAAATACGGAGCTCCGCTCGAGTCAGCATAAGTGCCAAAATCTGCAGGATTTGTGCTTACTTGACGACAATGCAATCTCTGACAATAAAAGGCTCCAGGCAAAATTTAGACATTTCGGACTTCGAAAACTAGTTATCAACTTCAATTTATATCCATCCGCCAACCGGAAGAAGGCAAAAAGTTCAGTGGAAAGGTCGCGCTTGGTCACTCTCACCCTCTACGCCTTCTTTCCCGTCTTGGCTGAACCGTTAAGCCGAAGGCCCCCACGCCTCAGAGCACTTTGATTATAGATCATAGGATTAAGATTCCTCTAGTACGCCTTTCATTGGTCCATCATCCTGTTTGAAGAGGAGCGTCTCTCATCCAAAGTTGCAAGACTGCTGTTCTGCTGCTTTCGCACTTTTCCGACGCCTTCGTTTTAAAACTTGAACAAGAGATCGGTTTAGCATTCGTTTCCATTCCTCTCTCAGTGAGGCCTGCGCATTGTAAGGTTCTCTAACTTGCTTCCTTTCTCCTCTTCTGTGCCGCAGCTGTCACAGCTTCTTTCAAAGCTGGCTATTTACACTATGTGCCAGTTCAGCGCCATTTAAAATCCGCTATCATGCGCGGTGTCGAGCCGGAATTTATTCGGGTTAGGTTCTAGTTCGGGTTCACGCTTTTAGGGTTCAATTCCGAGTTCGGCAGCAGTGTAACATTCCCTTCCGGTTCAAACCGGTTCGAACCAAGTTGAATCGGGTTGAGACGGGTTCGGGACCAAGAAAATTTTGAATGCGGATGAATTTCCTAATCAAACATGTGTATGCTGTTTCTATTTTCTGTGCCATCTGTATGCAAATCAAAAAGCAGAAAGCTTTATTGATACGATATGTTTCGACTCGACCCATTTAAATCTACTGCCCGCGGCAAAAGGTCACAAACGTACCACAGGTACCGCACATTCAGGAAAAGTAACACATGTTTTGGTTTACTATTATAATCGTGCGTTCGAAGGTCTATCAGTATTTTATTTTTTTAGTCTAGAAGCGTACCGCACAATATCTTCATGGAAAAATGACCTACGAATGCAGCTAAGTTAGGATATATAAGACATGTACCCCGCTATGAAGCAATCATGTAAGACGGGAATTGAAAACTACAACAGCAAAACAGCACAATCTACGCCAGAACTGTGCTTTTCCTCTAAGCAACCAGCAAGAGATACCTTTCCTTTGCGCAAGGCCAGGTGCTGGTAATGTGGTGAATTTGAGAGGGTATTTGCCGCAGATCCGTTTCTGTGTGGGTCAGCATTAATATGATTATCCAGAAAAATGGAAAAAAAGGGTATTAAGAAGATTTGCAATACAGGTGCAAGTTTTTGATAATCTAAGCTTCCCAGAGTTCGAACAAAAATTTTCGAAACCTAGGAGGAAGTAACGCAAACACACTATATATAATAAGCGAGCAATTACACATTAGCATCCACTCGAGCGCTGACATAGTGCAACAAAGGAACGCTATACAGCTTCCTCAAAGCTTTCCTAATTAACGAAAAAAAGTTACGATGTCTCTGGGTAAGCTGTGTAGCTTTTTTTTGTAGCCTTATGACTGCGCATGGGCGTATGCTAATATGTAATTACTCCCTTATTGCTAATCTAATCCATCCTGGGGGCATTCGCCTAAGCATTGGAACAAACGGACTATTTATATGCCAGCGGCCAATCTCAAGATGAGCAATAGTGAACGCAAAGATAGAGGAATGTGTATGTAGGCCTACACCCTAATTCACTGTTTCGGAAACCTTGTCGCGCGAATAGCAGGCCTTTCACTAAGCCTGGAATTTCATTCAAGACATTTAAAAACGTGTACTGAAGTATACGCTTATAGTTATATTTAACTGTAAGGTGAACGAGCGCAATGTGGGACAAGGGATTGGAATTCGATAAAGCCGGAAATTTCTTCCGCGTGCTTGAAAATAAAGCAGCCAAGACAACAGACATGCACAAATATTTCCGCAGATTTACAGGACAGGGACTGGGGAAACATCGTACTGGAGAAACAAATTGCCACCCTCAGTATGAATGCCGCGTGACCTCAAGCGTGCGGAATCATACAAGTTAACTAAAACCGTACTATTTCACTAGAAGGATGGGGCTTAAAAATAAAAAAAATCTCTTGACCCAAGCCATCGAGTGCGATTTCTAACAAGGTGTGTGCGAAGGTAATCGCCCAAGGAATCAGAGAAATTTCAGCCTTCAACCAACCAAAAAGCTGGATTTTCAAAAAAAGACACTCCGTAACAGATCATTTTCGCACCATCAATGAGATAGTAGCTAAGAAGTGACCAAAATATAAGCAGTCGGTTACATGGATTTCATAGAGAGTATAAATTATTGCAGCCTATCCAGCAGATGTAAACATGAAATGGACTGCAGGGATAGCCTAGCGTACCTAGTACAGCTCCTTGGTGGTAGAAGCTGGCCAAATGCAGTGGCCAGGTACTTGAACTGCAGAACATGGCCTTCCTCAGCACGGTTTTTGTTCTGCGAGCTTAGCAGCGTGTGAATCCTCTTGCTGCTTTCGCGACTCCACGACTTTCCACATCTTTTGTTAGCTGGACATTATGCTCGGTTTTCCTCACCACTTTTGCGGCTTTACGTAAAGACGCGTGCAGCCAAATTTTTATGTATATTTTGTTTAATTTTTGCTGGTGCACTCAGTGCCTATCGCTGTTATGGCTGGTTGACTCGTTGCAGGGATCGCTCGCTCTTCAGTGTAATTAGAAAAAGCTGACTTGGCGGAAAGAACAGGTGACACCTGAAAAAGGCGGAAGTAGAGAATACATAGACCGAGAAGCAACCAGTTCGGAAACGCACGACGAGCGGCTACGGAAATGGCAGAGTGTTCAAAAGTGGCGGCAAGCGAAGCTTCCGTTTTTGCTCCTGCGATGGTTCCAGCGCCTATTCAGAAATAAGGCACGATAAATCTTTTGCAGCCAAAGCGGCTATTCGAGCATACTTCGGATGGTTCACAGCTTCAAAGCACTTGACCAGATATTAGCGGCCTTGTGACCGGAATTAAGTCACGGGTCATCACATGACCAGCGCCGGAAAGTTGCCTGTTGCGATCGTTGCGCTAGCTCAAGTTGCCACAAAGTTTGTAGATTTTAGCCATTAGCAAAATACAGGTAGGAGCACAGCGACAGCTCTCACTGAGTTTAGTGCGTTACGCAGGAGAGTATAAACACTAGAAAGCTTTTTATGGCGGATAGAATTCAGAAGGAAAGTTTGGGAATGTTTCGGATGACTTCTCCATGTCCTGCTTCGGGTTCGCTGTGACTCCAGGCTGATATCTGCCTTTGTTTGTCAAGAATGGGAGCTCCACTAAAAGCATTTCTTGCCTAAAAGCATTTTATTCCGCAAGAATGTTGGTAATCACGTGAGCACTGCGCAATCAGAGCGGCGAAAAGACATGTAATGTGGCGAGGAAATATCTGCGTTGCAATAAAGTTATTGAGCTCTCTGTCTCTATCTAAACGAAGAAATATCAATGGTAGTTCTGCACAGGAAAAGTTATAAAATACAAATCAGGACGGGTGATGAATTCTCTCCACTGCTATTAATCGCGTGCTTTCAAGTGGTATTCGGACTTGTTGGAGTGGAAAAATTCGGGAACGCAAGTAACAGCGGAAAACCTTAGCAACATTTGATTTAGCGATGCCATTGTGCTTCTTAGAAATCGATTGGGAATTCGTCAAGAATTACAACTCGACGTGCTGTCGACGATCTAGACAAATTGCGACGCAGGAAATTGCATTTAAGGGTATCAAGACACTTGTGTGCGAAATTCCAGTGACATGTTGCTCAAATAACCTGCCAAGAGCTTCATCAGCATCTAGTCATCCCGTTTATGTCTGCGCTAGTTTTGTAGTCATTGTACGAGCTTCTTCAAAACTTCAGCAGTGGCTGTTGCAGTTGGCGCCTGTGTGGCCACAACGCTTTCTAAGCCCTGTCTCGCTGCTGGAAGTGATGCCCGTCTTCGTGGAGGAAAAACTGTCACTGAATTTCTCAACGTTTTACCAGCCGTTAGGCGTGACATGCACAGACACCCACCCTTGTTCCGCAATCCATTGTTAGCCCCCAAAGGTACCCCCGAAGGAGAATTGCCCCTGCGGACTCAAAGGAAACCCACTGCCTTCGTCCTTCTTGACACTTTAGGAAAAGTCAAGGGAGATCAACGGGTCGTTTGGGGAGCAGTGAGTTTGTAAATAAAGTTGTTAGATGTGGCACCTGGTTGAGGTTTATTACGAGACACAAGCGCTATAAAGGCGCTATTCAACTTAAGCTCGCAAAAAAAGCGTCAAAAGTATTGACCCGCAAAATCCTCGCTAGGTAAACTAAATTCCCCATCCCGCTAGGTATGTTGATGTTGGGACAATCGATGTGGAAAGAGTGGTGGCGTTCATTTTTTTTCCTTAGTGCCTCTATTACCGACCCAAGCCCGCCAATAATTCTATGTTTATTTCCACCGCCTACAACACACAATCTTCCAATACTGTAAAAAAAAGTGCCCTGATTGATTGATACAGCCTTGACTTTGCGGCTGCTGTCTGTGAATATGAATGACTTCGAAGGTATATGTTCCGCAACGGAGCTCGATTATTACACCTATAAACTTCTCATATGGATGGTATGTGGCACAGAGCATGGGGATCTACTCAAAAGCGGTGTTTCTGAGTTCCTGTTTTTTTAACAATTAAGTTCAAATTTTCAGCACGTAGATGAATGAGGGAGACTAATAAACTAAAGGCTTCTCATCGGTCTTGTGTTGAATAAGTTTGGCTGAACAAGCTCGCATTATGGAGTGGTGTAGTTCGTTTCGTAAACGGCACTCTTTTATCTCACTTTAGGCATTTCGTATATTGGGCGTGATTCTTAGATCCCCTAGTGCAGCTCTCGATGGCTGAAGTTGTGCCTAAAGACCGCTTATTGTGTCTGAAAAAAAAATTATGACGTTTTGTACGATATCTTGGGCAGAACGAAGTCCCGAAGTTCTTCGGAACGGTTCCTCCTAATCATTCCAGTTGGGGATCGGTTCCAAGAAGAAAAACAGAGGTTCGGTTCCGGTTCCGGGCAAAAACACGGGTTCCGTTCCGGTTTCGGGTTCTGCTTTAGTTTCTGTTCGACAACTCGGCTGTCAAGCGCTGCCGCTCTCTACAGCTTGATTTAAATTATTACGTTCTAACTTAACGTGATGCTTGGTTGTCGAACTGGTAATCTACTTCACCTGAGGCCTTGAGCGGGTACGCCACAATCCTGCGACCCATCGCTCCACGGCTCCAAGAGAGACACCATTTTGTACTGCGCACGCGGCCTCAGGACGTACATACCCCCGAGGTAGCTGTAGACCTTCTCAATGCACAAACCGCGACAGAAAGCGCCTTGTATAGGTGCCCGGTAGAGTGTAGCCTGAGGATAGTTTACGTTGGCTGTCACGGCGCTGTTCTCGGCCATTTTCGGATAAACAAAAAAAATTGCTGTCAATAGCATTTCTTAGATAAAAATTCGAAGGGCCGCCGTATTGTTAAATTATGCCAACCTTTCAAAAATTTGCCCTTTCAAGATTATGAACGCCAGCGGAGAAAAAAAATGGGCAATTCCAGCGGACCCAGACGGGCCTGCTTCTAAAGAAGGGCGAAGGGGCAGAGACGAAGGTTTAGTGTTAAGGTCTCTTGAAGTCTGTGGCGAATAACCGATCGGCAACGAGCAGTTGAATGCTTCGCAGCATATTTCGCGTGCCTTCGCAGTAGGCACCATGCATCGTTGGGGGGGCGTTGGTCCGATACAGCACAGAAATTTAACGAAGAAGATGACACATGTGCAGTGTGTGTTAGATCTGTGGAAACAATTGAACACCTCATAATCAAATGTGTTGGCATCCATCCGGATGTCGATGCAGGCACAGTCACTCTTTCTGAGGCCCTAGGGTTTAAAGATAACAATGGTAATGTAAATAAATCTGCAGTGGAAGTCAGCAAAAAGCGATTGGAGGATTGGTGGCTGAAACGCAGAGATGTGGCATATGGTTAGAATTGTAGGAAACCGTAGGTAAAGATGATGGCGAATCTTAATGAGAATTGCCAACACAGTAAACAAAAAAATAATAAAGAAAAGCTGAGCATGGTGGCAATTGCCACCACCCCGTTTCAAAGGGGGCGCTCCTATCCATCCATGCATCCATCCACCTCGCGTAGCTTCTTGCTACGCTTACGCCTCTCTCTCTTCGGGCTGAGAGCCTCTGATTGGCGCGTCTCCTCGGGCAGCAGTATGCCGAGGCTGATCGGCAGCTAATAGGAGAGCGGCTGGAATCCACCATCGAAAGACCGGATAACTACGGATGACGTCCGCGCGGCATACCTATGGCTCGGTTTTCTCGGGGACGACGTGCGGCACATGTACACGCTCGACGCGAGAAGGAAATGGTAATATGACAGATCGGACGGCAGAAGGTGACCTGTCTCAGAAAACAATCGATTCATGTTCTCGACCGCGGTGTCGATCAGCGCGCTGCCGTTGGGGCTGCGAGAGCTGTCCTTGTGGGGACTTTTCCGTCGGTGAGCGCTGCTCTTGTCAAGAGGTGGCGCTGTCAGGCTGTAGAGGCGCGATGCTAAGATCAGAAAAAAAATCTTTTAGAACAAATTTCACTGCTTTCAAAGACCACAGTACAGCTGAGGCACACAGACGCTACACCGCTCGATGTTCTTACTCATGAGAAAACGGTGAACCATTCAAAAGAACAATTGAAAGTTTATGCTCGTTAAAGGGACACTGAGGAGAAATTGAAGTTGGCTTGCATCGACAGAATACCAGTTCTTGATTACAAAAACGCCACTAATACTGACAACAAAGCTCTTGTAACGTAGAAAAGAGCAAGAACCAAAATACAGGTATCGCCGCCACAGTCCAAAATCGCAAGTACAAGCGTGATGACGTCATAGGACAAAACAGTGTTGCGAGAACCAATAATTCTAGAAACACTAGAACACGAGAAGCCACGAATCACTGAGGCGCAACCAATGCATGCGCAAATCTCCTTGACGACGCCAGATGGCGCCTCGTACCCGGCAGCTACGCGCGCGCCTGCAGCATCGGGATCAATCAGCGCCTGCTCACCGGCGGTAGGCGGGCTCCCGGTATTCCGCTAACGGTAACAAGGTACACGGCATGCTAAAGGTGTCTATTTGCTAGAACTTCGTTGACGACTTCGAGAACGGGTTCCATCGTAACGCTGGCAAAACGATGGTGCGAACGTAAACGAAGCGACGGTAGCGACGGCCGCAATAGCCGATAGATGCCTTCAACGTGCGGCCGGCGGTAGGTTTCTTTTCGGCTGCTGCCAGGCCGCACTGCTGGTCGCCAGAAATCACGGAGTCTGCGTTACGTCATGTGCACGTCATGTTTCACGTCACTTACTCCTGTGTCGTCATAAGAGAATCCCAAGCTTGAATCAGAGCAGCGGGAAAAACTTTTTCAACTTCGAATCCAAATTTCTTAGAAATAAATGCATCTTTCGCTGCCGGCCAAGAGGCAACAAAGCCATGAAATGCCGAACTATCGGATTTTGCTTTCAAAAAATATTAATAGAGCTCTCCTCACTGTCCCTTTAAGATTGGTCGCGCATATGCGTAATGTAGTTTCAATTTCCACGAAAGGACTACGCATGTATTTTCCTGTTTTCTGGGTTTTTCGGCTTCAAAAATGAACTTGGCTGTGTTTGAAACAGCTACCTGCCGGACAAGGGCGTCCGCAGAACTTTTTCCTGGGGGGTGCAAACTATTTGGGGTCTAAACTGCGCACATGAAAAGAAATAGAAACAGCAAATTAGTGCTAGGCTTGGAGAACAAACATTAGAATTTATTAATGAACAAAGAATTGAACTCAATAAGCAAAATCCGATAACTTTATATCACCTAAGCGTGCTAATCAAGCTGTATAGTTGTTTTCTACTAGTGCATAAATATTATCCGTAATTGCAGAGGGGGGGGGGGGGGGGGGGGGCAACCGCTCCCCCTTGCCCCTCCTTCCGGACGCCCATGCTGCCGGAGCAATGGCGCATTGCTCAACCGCTGCACCAGTAATAAGTAATATGAGGACTCCGCGCTGTATATGAATGCGATGACAGAGTCGTCGCGCCATCTACACCACGTGACCACCAGTGGACCAATTATATTGCAGCGCCAAATTTAAAAAAACTACTTACACTAAAAAATTCGAAATTGGCCCACCCCAAAATTCCAAAGGAGCCGTCAAAGTTTTGGAAGTATGCCCTGCCTAGAAAACGTGTTAAGCTGGATTAGTGGGTGGGATAAGGAGGATGAGTTGGTGGGATTTGTACTATCCCATTTTTATATTCCAACAAAATGTACTCCAACATTCTAGAACTTGATGACTCTGTGTACCATATAAGGGTAATATAACCAGTTCCAACCGGAGTGTCAGCGAGAAAATAGCAAAGCACATTACCCTTTTGTTGAACCATAGCAGGCTACCTCAATGTTATCGCACTGCCTTCTTTAGGAATGCGGTTAAGAAGGTTCCCAAGTTTGTTTGTTTTTTCTCCTAAACAGGACGCCCGGAAAGGATCCTGCAGATGCACCGATCAACGCGATATAAATTCTACAGGGGAATGTCAGTTGCTTAACATAGGCCCAGAAGAAGCTCATGCGGTTTCTTTCAGCGCCGAAAAAGGTCACGGGAGGAAATAATAGAACACCATAAAAACCAAGAAAAATAAGGGTGGTGCACTCGGTAGTAATTGAGTTTCATCCGCACAGCTGAATTAAACCTTTGGAGATCGCACGGAGCAGTTCAGGCCCGTCAGATGTGTTACTGAAGAGACAGTGTGGGCTACCGGTCAGAACAAGTAGTCGCGCGTAGGCATTCGGGTTTTCCAGAGGTGAGGCCCTCAATCGGCAGCCATAATAAAGGGTCGCTGCTTTGCTCAGATACAATTTCGCAAAAGTAGGGAGAGGCGAAAAGGCAAGCCCCACGGCATCGGCCTCACTCGAATCAGCCGTGTACACATAGGTTTGTGGAGAGGAAGGTTTAATGTTAAGATCGCTTGAAGCTGATGGCGAATAACCGATCGGCAGCGAGCAGTTGCATGCTTCGCAAACTGTTTCGCGTCCATTCGCAGCAGGCACAAAGCATCGTTGGGGCGTTGGGCCGATACAGTAGACCACACGTGGTTTCTGGCTACGCCTACCCCTCACTCTCTTTGGGCTCCGAGCCCGCTGATTGGCGCGTCTTCTCGGGCAGCAACATGCCGAGGCTGATCGGCAGCCAATAGGAGAACGGCTGGAATCCACCATCGGGAGACCGGATGACGTCCGCGCGGCGTACCTATGTCTTGGTTTTCTCGCGGATGACGTGCGGCACATGCACGCGCTAGATCCATGACGGAAATGGTCATGTGACAGAGCGGATGACAGAAGGCGGTCTGTCGCAGAAAATAATGATTGCGAGAGCTGTCCTTGCGGGGATTTTTCCGTCGGTGAGCGCGGCTCTTCTCAAGAGGTGGCGCTGCCAGGCTGTCGAGATGTGTTTGTATGATAAGAAAAAATAATTTAGAACGAATTTCGCTGCTTTAAAGCCCACAGTAGAGCTACGGCACGCAGACGGCACACCGTTCAGTGCTGTTACTCGTCAGAAAACGGTGGACCACGCAAATGAACAATTGAAAGTGGGCGGGTCTTATTATTGGCCGCGCATGTGCGGACTGTGTTTTTAATTATCAGGAAAGAACTACACATCTATTTTGCCTGTTTTGCTCGGTTTTTGGGCTTGAAAAATAAACTTTCATAGGTTTCTTTATTTAGTTGCCCTGTGATATTTAATATTAGGTTACTGACTTATTAGATGAGAGCAAGGAACAATGATAACCATGAGATACGTCGCTGCTAGTCGCTAATTTTTCACAGGTCGTGTTCGTGAAATATCTACGAAAAAGATGATTCGGTTTTTACAGCACTACCTGTTACGGCGAAGTTTATCGACAAATTTATGGTAGTGTTTGTCCGTTCGTCGTCAAAAAACATCATCTAACACATGACCAACCAGTGTAGATAGCTGGTGCTGCGCGCTTTCCGCTAATTTCGTCGCTCTTAGGTGGGTCGCGAGAAGACGGTCCCATGTGCAATGAAACGGCGCTCAAGACAACATCCTGAAATTAAAGCCACTTTGCCTGAAATGACCCCAAGGGCAGCGTGCTGCGCTCCTTCGAAGTAGCGGCCGCCACAGTTAAGATAAAACCGTCAGCAGCAACGCAGCTGTCGCGTTGCTGGAGGGCCATATATGTAGCGAGTCAGATCGTTGTGCTCTGAACGCTGCACGTCTCCGGAAGGTCAGAGCCACTAACATGCGGCGGGTCGAACGATGGATGGACGCTCTCGGGACACTGCTAGACAAGAAGCCCAAGTCCGTGTCAACACATCATAAAGCGCTGGTTGCTATTTTGTTAACCCCCACTCGTCCGTGGCAGCAGCATTCAGAGTAAATGCAACAATTCCAAAAGACCTAAAGTTTAGGTAAGTTGGTGAGACATGCTTTACGAAGAATGCCGCAGCAGAAAGCGACACGCACAAGAACAGCCAAAGCACCAACTTTCAAATGCGCCGCCGGTGTGTATGCGTCCTCCACTCGTGCATGTCGGTTCCTGCTGCGACACTCTTTGTAAGCATGCAAAAGCCTAATGTGGTCAAGCTAGCGCTGATAATCCGCATTATGGGGGTGGTAATTTCATCCTTTCAACCGGAAGGTGTTCATTGAAGGCACAAACCTTAAAGCGCGCACACTCGCGGCCTGACTCTGTCTATCCGTCTGTTACATCAGAAGTGAAAGTCGGAACTAGTCATTACTAGTCACAAGTCATGACCAAGTAGTTGTTAACCAGTCGTGACAAGTTAGTCATGACTGCTTAGCCATGACTAGTCATTAACCAGATATAACAAGTTTAGTCGTGACTGGTTAGCAATGAATGTTTTGTTATGACTGGCACTCGTGATTGGCTAGACATGACTAGCTAGACATTAACCAGTCATGAGTGGTTATTAGTGACTAGTTTGTCATGACTACGTTAGTCATGACTAACTAGTCATGATTGGTTAATGACTAACTAGTCAAGACTGGTTAATTACAAACTAATGATAACTGGTTAATGACTAACTAGTCATGACTAACCATTAATGAGTAACTAGCCCTGATTGGCTAACAATTAACTAGTCATGATTGGTTAATGATTAACTTCTCATGACTGGTTAATGACTAACTAGTCATGACTGGTTAATGACTCACTAGTGATGACTAACCACTCATGAGAAATTAGTTGATGACTAACTACTCATGACTGGTTAATGACTAGTTAGTCATGACTTGTGACTGGTTAGTGACTAACTAGTCATGACTAACTACTCATGAATGGTTAATGGCTAACTAGTCATGACTGGTTAATAACTAGACATGACTAGCCAGTCATGACAAGTCATGTAATGACTAACTTGTCATGACTGGTTAATGACTAACAAGTCATGACAAACTAGTCCTGACTAACTAGTCATGGCTGGTTAATGACTAACTAGTCATGACTGGTTAATGACTGGCCATCATGACTGGTTCGTCATGTGTAGTTAGTCATTAACCAATCATGACTAGTTACTCATCAACTAATTAGTAACGACTAACTGGTCATTAACCGGCCATGACTAGTCAGTCATCAACCAATCATGAGTAGTTAGCCATTAACCAGTCATGACTAGTTTGTTGCGGGTCATGAACAATTAGTGAATAGTCACCACTAATTGGTAATTAGTACTAATTAGTCATTAGTCATGGCTACTTAGTCATGACTAGCCAATCCAAGTCGTCCCATAGCCGCCTTGTGTGTGCTTACGTCGCGCAGCCAAATGCCCCCCCCCCCCCCCCGCCGCGGTGGCGGAGTGGTTACGGCGCTCGGCTGCTGGCCCGAAAGACGCGGGTTCGATCCCGGCCGCGGCGGCTGAATTTCGATGAAGGCGAAATTCTCGAGGCCCTTGTGCTGTGCGATGTCAGTGCACGTTATAGAACCCCAGATGGTCGAAATTTCCGGAGCCCTTCACTACGGCGTCCCTCATAGCCTGATTTGCTTCGGAACGTTAAACCCCAATAAACCAAACCAATCAAAGTGCCCCCTGAATTTTTCTATTTGGACGCGAATTAACTTCTATTCTTCATTTTAAGGACCTTGAGGCTTTGTATGAATGACAGCATAGACAAATGCCCTGTGTGTCGTGAGGCCAACTGCAGGAAGTAACTGATGGAAACATTGGGAAGTGATAAGTGACATGGTTTCCTAGCGTTCCATGTTTTTAAACAGTTAGCTGTAAAGTTCACTTTCTACCATGTGAGCAAGAAAATTGCAGGGGATATTTAAGCTTCGCTTTAATGTTATGACGCGATAGCGTTAACTAGTTCAGCCCTATATATACGGAATTGGTCATTCTCAACTTTACATTCATAGATCTCTGGGAGGCCTCACAACGAACCTTTCACAATGGTGTAGCGGTTCAGGGATGCGCCACTGCCCTGCGATGGCAGGCGCTGAACCCGATGCGGCTGGTGCGACCCGAGTTGTTCTTCTCGAGGAACCTTTCGCTTTCAATCATGAAACAGCCACCTGCCACGGTGGTCACTTCGCTTACAATCCAGTGCGCAGGTTGTGATGACACCACACGGTCACGTTATATAGGTAGCCCACCTAGCCTGCTTCTCCGGCGGGTGGCCACCTAGGCGACCCTCCGCCATCCTATTTTTCGCTCACAACGCCTGGGTAACACCTTGGTATTTTCTGGGTAACGGGGCCTTTCACGCTTTTGCGTCAAGATGTCAGTAAAGCATCCCACGAAAAACCTGCTTAGGCAAAATAAAGCCACTTCAAGACGCATTTACAAAGGGGACAGTATATAAAGTAGAAAACACGAGCAAAGGCTCAGTCGATCAGTTAAGAGCAAGGGACACCTTACGTGAGAACCGCTCTTAATCGTTTTAAGCACATATCATCATGAGACAACACTCCGGCGGCAAAAAGAATCGTCCGGGCAATTCCGTCGGCCACTACTGGAGCACGCAGTTCGGGCCAGTATTCGAAGTTAGAAGCTTTTGAGGCAGTCAGCCTTAGTGAGATGTACAGCATAGGAGAACAAATGAGTAAGGGCAAAAGTGGGCTTCCCGATGCCAGCGGTAGTTAACGACAGACCTCTGTCGAATGCCTTCTTTTGAAATTTCCGTAGGCTTGTGACGCGAAGAAGTATTCTCAGGGAAGGTTGCACGGCACATCGACTGGCGCGATGACATCTCGTGTTTACTATTTGATAGAAACGGCGATGTTGTCACGGGCACAATTAAAGACTAATGATACATAAGGTCGCACAATGTTTTAAATACTGTAATCGGCTGAGACGTACTATCCGGGACAAAAGACTCCAGGACACGCGAAAAGCTATCGAGGCGATGTTTTGCAGACGCCCCCTCATTTCACTACAGCACATTAGAGAGCATTAGTACAGCTTTCACCTCCACAAGCGCGATCACGAGAAGCCGGCTAATAGCAGAGATGGCGGCTTTGGTTCCCGCTCAGGCGTTCTGGAAAATTCTGTCCCTGATAGTACATAGAGAGCATCTCGGTCGATGTTCGGTTTAGACGTTCAGTAAAGCCATTGTTGTGGGAATCTATAAGCTGGAGTCAGTTTGTGGGGGTGGAACACGAGCAGAATATATTCTTGACAACTTTGACAGAAAGCAACGGCCTCAGTCTGCGAGACACTGTCGCTGAGTACAAGGACGAGGGACGTCGTCTTGCAGAAGAACTCGTGGCTAATCGATGCGTTAATGTCTGGTCGCATAATTACGGATAATGGCAATTCGCTTAATATTGCGATAGCATTTAGCTCAGAAAAAAAACTCCCGCTTCTCTCTCACGCAATTCCTTGATTGGTCGAGACGCCATGTGACCCTGTGACATCATCACAACCAACCCACCTTGGCAGATGGCAACCTGCACACCAGTTGTTGTGCAAACTGCGCACCGTTGCCAAATTAAACGCCGTTGGCGCCTGCCCAGCGTGGCGCTGCACATGCGCCTTACAGGACCACAGGAGGAGCAACCTGATTCCCTCTGAAACTGCTACCTGCCGGGGCAATGGCAAGTCGCTAAACCGCTGTACCAGTGGTAATATCAGGACTCCACGCTATCTATGAATGCGATGAAATCGTGGTGACGCGGTCAACACCGCGTGGCCACCAGTGGAGCAATTACATGGCGTTGCCAAAACTAACAATCTATTGACCCCCAAAATTCGGAAATTGGCCCACCTCTAAATTCCAAAGGACCCCCCAAAATTTTCGAAGTAGGTCCTCCCCAGAAATATATTAAGCTGGATTAGTGGGTGGGATAAGGAGGTCGTACTCGGTCGTACGTACGCGGCACGTTGAGATTCCCGGCTGTGAGCTCGTTATTGAGTTCCATCCGCACAGCCGAATCAAACCTTTGGAGATAGCAAACAGTATTTCCGGCCCGTCAGATGGGTTACTGCAAAGACAGTGTGTGCTACCGCTCAGAACAATCGATTTTTCCAGAGGTGACGCCCACAATCAGCGGCCATAATAACGGGTCGCGGCTTCGTTCTTATGCAATTATCCGAAAATGGGGTGTGGCATAATGGCCAGGCCACCATCAGCCGTCTCCGCAAATGGGGTGTGGCATAGAGGCCAGGTCGAACCAGCCGTCTCTGCAAAGGTCTGTGCAGTGTTCCTTGATGTAGACGTCGGGTCTGGCGCGTGAAATTCTTGTGAGCTGGTTATGCATAGATTGAGAAATGTCTCTGTGTTTTTTTTGTGATCATTTCGCGTCCTTTGTATGCGCTTAAGTGCTGTTCACTGTACATGACAGTGAACGAATACTCTTACAGGCACGAAGCCCAAACACCTAGTTTGCCGGTGGGACCTCTTAGCGAAGAAAGGTAGGTCAACCGAAAGCGTGGTGGTCTATCACGTACGTGAAATGCTGACTGACATGAAAGGCTGTATTCGGCGAAAGCCTACTCAAGAGCCCAACACTCACGTTCAGTAATGGAGCAGTTTCACTCGGTGGCGGAAAAAATCCAGTTGGCCTTGATAAATGAATAGAATTCATTGACGCATTTCTCGTCCGGCAAGTGCTGGGCTAGGAGAGTACCGGACCCGTGTCCGCTGCAATCGGTGCCAACTTCAGCAGGTATTGCTGCGTCGAAATTGGCTAAAATAGCTGATTTGTGGCGGGATGATCAGCCCGATGGGCGACGAAAAATTTCCCCGCTGCGGCATGTCCGCGGGTAAAAGAAAGCCTTTCCTGAGAAGTTCTGTTTTTGGACTGCGGCGTTTAACGCCCCAAAGCGACACATCGGCTATGACAGACGCCTTAATAGAGGGCTTCTTATTAATTTTTACCATCGCGTTTCTTCCACAAGCACTGACGTTGCATTTCGCCTCCGTCGAAATTGTGCCATGTGGACCAGGATCGAACCCGCAATCTCGAGATCATCAGCCGAATCCTTAAGCTACTGAGCCACCACGGCGGGGGTTTCAATGCTTGGATTGGCGGTGTGAAAGTCGAGAAGGCCAATAAATTAGCGATAAAGAGGATTGGAGCATGTCATATCCTGTGTATAAACATACGTACCAACGCTCTTCTCGCAAACTGCGCGAAAATGAGAAGCAAGTGTGTCTTCATCGCCAAATGAAACACAAATTCTCGAGTGACAAGCACATCGCGACACCCGCACTGAAGCGGCACCCTCCTTAGTGCTGCAGTCGGTACGGTCTGCACCGATACCAGTGACGCCATTGGTGCTTGGTTATTACATAATGAAGTATGTTTATTGGTCGCAGCTATCGCAATAGGGGAATTCAGCGGTTCTATTCTATTATACAGGCGAGTAAATAAGTGTAAGCGTCATTTATGCATCGCTGTCGGTGGCGTTTACATTGATGCCCCTGGGATAAGCATGTCACTGATGGAGAGACAGTCACTGTGCAGTAGTCTTTCGGATTCTTACGTAAGGAGTTCGTCATTTTGAGAATCTGCGTGCGACACATATAGCAGTTCATAGAGAATTGTGTTGCAGTTTTCGGGATTGGTGAAATGTTAACAGCACATGTTCAGCATTCTTGCACAAAATATTTGAATATTGTAATATTGAAAGGTACTGTTATGGAAATATCGATCATAATGGTCCATTCTTCAGGTTCAGTCTCTGATTTTTTTTCTTTCTTTTACAAAGAAGGAAATAAAAGGCTGAAAGCTGTGTTCAACAGCTTCACGAAGGCTCTGGCATCTAGAAAAAACGTGGCAATGCAGCTAAATCGAAGGCCAATGCAGTCTTTTAAAAAAAGTGACCACATCAATACGCTCTGTACAGTGTTATTAAAAATTGCAACTCGTTTGCATGTAGCATGCTTAGTATCACATATTCCTAAAACGGAACCTTGGTTGCAGGAGCAAGTTCTCACGACAAAACACTTAACAGATTTGTTGGATTCATGAGCAGGGTCAAAACATTCCATTTTCAATCTATTCGACAAAACAGGCAAAGTATAACATAAACACTGTGTATTATAATGCGCCGGTCGTGCAATAATTTACCATTTTTCCCTAAGTCGTATTTTTCGGATTGAAAACTTTTCCAGCAGTGTCGCAAGAGATATTATGATGACATTGTCAGTTTTTAGAAAGGTTCTCTTGTTGATGATTCATCTCTAATGATATAAATAAATTACTGGGAGAATATCGTATTTAAAAAAACACACTAGTGGGATGACAATAAGGTGCATCAGTCATGCATCCGAGTGCCCTCTCATGCAGCAGATGTAATTTGGACATGTTGGTAACACCAGTGGTACACCAGATTATAGAGCAATATTGTAAAACGGAATGCAATAATTCATTATAAAGTAAATTTTTTTCTCGCAGCATATGCCTTATTCTGCATATAATAGCAACAGATGATGCTACCTTCTAAGCTAGGTACTCAACATGTTCATTCCAAGTCATGTTCTGCCGCCGCGGTGGCTCAGTGGTTATGGTGCTCGGCTGCTGACCCGAAAGACGCGGGTTCGATCCCGGCCGCGGGGGTTGAATTTCTTTGGAGGGGAAATTCTAGAGGCCGTGTACTGTGCGATATCAGTGCACGTTAAAGAACCCCAGGTGGTCGAAATTTCCGGAGCCCTCCACTACGGCGTCTCTCATAGCCTTAGTCGCTTTGGGTCGTTAAACCCCATAAACCAACCAACCAACCAATTCATGTTATCAGAGAACATCGCACCAAGGACCTTTACACAGACAACTAAATCAACAGGTTCTGTTCTCACATGTAGAGTGCACTTCCCGATAGGTGTTTTCTTCGGGACATATACAACCGCGTTCGATATATTTTAATTATTCTTGAACGATCAACATTTACCCAAAGAGATAAACGGCTCAAAACTAAATTTCTTTTTTTCTCAGTGACGGATTTAACATCCCCTGTCACAAAGAATGTAGTGTCATCAGCATAAGAAACCACCCGCGCATTTTTTTGCACAATGCACAAAATCATTCACATAAATGATGAACAAGAGTGGGCCAAGAGTACATCCTTGTAACACACCCTTAACAAAAGATCCTTCTGGTACCACCAGTATGAAGACCTGGTACCACCGATATCCACACACTGCACTCTATTTTTCAGGTATGATTTGATTGGGTTTAAAGCTAGTACACGGACACCATATTTCTTTAGCTTTAAAACCAAAATTTTTCAGTTAACGAGATCAAATACTTTTGAGAAATCTGTATATACATCCCCTTCACCATTTTTTTCCTTGCTAAAGGCTTCTATTAAGACCTCTTTTTGCGTCGGAAGTGCAGTTTCAATTTCAATGATGCGTAATAAAGTCTTTGTTTTAAGTTTTTTTCCTTTACTCGCATCGAGCAGCCACAGCCACAGAAAAGGAACAGGGAGCGCTTTTGACGATATAAAATGCTGTAATGGCGAAAAAATGTAAGCCTGCAGAGGGGAGACTGGCAAATATTATAGCTGCTCTGGTGAAATCTTCTAATATGCGAAAATATTGTGTTCAAGAGCTCTTTCCCGTTGAAAACTTGCGTTTGTCCAGAATACTGGGTATGTATGTGACCGAATGCCTGAGTCAACTCTTCACGTGAGGCGCTACTCGTCCTTTTCCGTTCACTCAAAGTGCGTGGTTTGATGACTCACAAAAAGTGACTATTCACTAGAGATAGAATCCCTGCCAAGAAAGAAGCGCTGAACCCTAACTCATCCACTGGTAGCCTGAGAATGAAAAACAACTAATTCCAGGTTTTAGCATCTAGTGTGACAAAATCAACATGAAAAAAGCTCAGAAGGCTCGGTGGTTATGGCGTTGTGCGGCTAAACCAGAGATCCAGCCTTTAATCCCACAAATGCAGCGACCGCATTTTTATAGCATGAAGACGAGAATGATTATCATAAAATATGCCCCAGTCTGACAAAGAAAAGTTAATTGAAATGAATGCAGGAAAGAATCGCGCAATTTCAAAAAACGAAAGAAAAAACCTAAGCCAAGGCTAGTATGCCATGGCCGTCCATGATATCCACTGCAATCATCCAAAAAGCGGAACGGAGATCGATGGCTGACAACGGCCCTGCCATCGCGGCTAAAATTATTTATTTGTTCTTGAAAAAAAGTCAGAAACATTGAGTTCTGGACTTTTTTTTTTCAAAAGCTGCATTAACGAAGACATGGACACAGCTTTTTCGTTTCCATAATCACTTTTTCCCAGATCTCAGATTTTTACACGGCGCGGTGGCGCAACTGCTGCTGATCCCAAGGTTGCAGGTTCGACTTCAACCAGGGCAGTCGTATTTCGATGGAAGCGAAATCAAAAAATACCCGCCGCGGTGTCTCACTCGTTAAGGCGCTCCTCTACTGAGCCGGAGTACTCGGGTTCGAACCCGACCGCGGTCGGCGCGTTTCGATGAAGGCGAAATGCAAAAGGCGCCCGTGTGCTGTGCGGTGTCAGTGTACGTCAAAGATCCCACGCATAGGACTCGTGCCATCCAGCAAACTTCGAAACATGCCGGTGAAACTAAAGCACCCCCTGCCAGATAACTGTTTTCTCGGCGTTGTCCATTGAGTTCCGTGCTGTAATATTGCAACCAAGTCTACGTCGGCGCAGCTGCAAAATTCTCCAGAAGCATCAAAGAGCATGAGCGCGATGTACAAAATCTCAAAGTGGCTTCCAATGCGATTGCTGAGCACGCAAGCGAAAAAAAAACGCATGATATCGACTGAGACAACGCTACAATTTTATACAAACAGTCGTCTTTCATCCAAATGACGCCTGGTACCACTAACCGGAAGGAAAGGATGATGTCACTCGTCTACATGCAATCATTAAGTCAAATGCTGCGCATATGACTTAATTTAGGCTACGCATGATTGTCCTTTTAGCCTCACTGCCAGCAGGAGTCCCGTACTGTTTCCCAAACGTTATACTTAGACTTGTTCAGTGGCTGTAATACTTCGACTAATGAATGACCAGGCGATCTTTCGTCGAACCCTTGGTTATGTCTTCAAATAGAACATACCGCGTGCAGCGATGAGTACAGCAGCTCCAATGAGACATGAAAGCCGCGTCATCAACGCCGTGGACAAAACGCCCTGGATGACGCGTGAAATAATCCACTTAAAGCTAAAGATAAAAAGGTTAAAGAAACGGCGCTTGAATTTAGATCTTTAAAGGATTTAAAGGAAGGGCTTGCACGCGCAGTACACTCTTCGAAAGAACACTATTTTAATACAGTGCTTTCAAATTGGATTGTAGAGGAACCAAAAAAATTTTGGGATTATATAAGCGAAAAAAAGAAACCAGTGTCGCAAATTTTGGTTGATGGTTCTGTAGTTACCGATCACGGGGATATTGCGCACCACTTCAATGACTACTTTCACAGTGTGTTTTCAAATTCCGGTGCTTGTACATCCAGTGACGCAGTGTTTGACCTCTGTGATGTAAATTTTGTTTCATACCCTGGCGTAGTTTCAATGCTACTGAATTTAAAAACTAAATCATCATGTGGTCCCGACAACCTTCCTAACGTCTTCCTGAAACGATATGCTGAATCTGTTGCAAAGTTTCTAGTTATTATATTTCGTATTTCATTACATCATGGACGCCTACCGAGCGACTAGAAGATGGCCAGGGTTGTGCCAATACACAAGAAAGGTGCTCAAGAAGTACTTTGATTTGGGCTAGTTGGTTCATATCTTGAAAGTAGTTCGGACGGCGCGAAAACAACAAAGACAAAGGACACACGAACACAACAGGATCGCGCCCGTCCTGTTGTGTTCGTGTCTCCTTTGTCTTTGTTGTTTTCGCGCCGTCCGAACTACTTTCAAGACAAGAAAGGTGACCGTGCATTATTACAAAATTACCGTCCAATATCGCTTACATCATCATGTTGTAAACTAATCGAACATATTATTGCCAACCAGATTAATGAATTTTTAGATGCGCACGCAGACCTCTCTAATTTCCAGCACGGGTTTAGAAAAGGATACTCAACAATTACACAACTAGTGACAGTTATACATTCACTTGCTTCATCTCTTGATAAGAACGGCCAGATTGATGCAATATTTCTTGACTTCAGCAAAGCTTTCGATAGAGTTTCCCATGACAAACTGATATTAAAACTCAGACGCATTGGCCTCCCGGAAATTTTGATCATATGGATATCAAATTATTTAACCAATCGCTACCAATTTGTCGCAGTTAATGAGCAACAATCAGGTTGCCTTCCAGTCGGCTGTGTCGTGCCTCAAGGAAGTGTGCTGGGGCCAATATTATTTTTATTGTATATTAATGACATTACCACTGAACTGGATCCGAATGTGCAAATCAGGTTGTTTTCGGATGATTGTGTGCTCTTTCATGAAATAACTTCAATTGACGACCAAATCCATCTTAACTCCTCTCTTGCTAAGATTTTTGAACGGTGTGAAACGTGGGACATGCAACTTAACACTGATAAGACCGTCTTTCTTCGCTTCTCTCGCAGAAAAGCTCCTCTTTCTTTTAACTACAGGCTAGGTTCATCGCATTTGCTGGAAGAGACTAAATATAAGTATTTGGGTGTCACACTTACTAACACTTTATCATGGAATTTACATATAGATAACATCTGCTCTTCCGCACTCCGCAAACTATACTTCTTAAGACATAAGCTTAAAACTTCTCCCCCTAGCGTAAAATTACTTGCTTACAATTCACTGATTAGACCGAAACTCGAATACGCATGCGTTGTCTGGGACCCGTTTACTAAACACAATATCACCCGCCTAGAAAAGGTACAGAGAAAAGCTGTAAGGTTTATTTACTCCAAATTTTCCCCGTATGACTCACCCTCTGAAATAATGCAGGTTAACGGTATTCAATGTCTTGCACAACGAAGAAAAAATTTATGTTTGGAATTTCTTTACTTGCTTTGGAAACAAGAATTAGCTATTAACCCTGCGCCATATCTGTCGCTTTCAACGTCGTGGTATACACGCCACCATTATCCTAATTCTCTGACGCCGTATTTTGCACGAACAGATTTATTCAAGTTTTCATTTTTCCTCGCACAGTAACGGACTGGAATGATTCTTTATTGCCTTTCGCCACACTTTGATGTTTACTAACTTTGTTATTATTATTTTGTTTGTCATTTTACCCACCCTGCTTGGACCTGTATAAGGTTTGCAGTATTCAATAAAGAAAAGAAAGAAAGAAAGTGGAATCGGACAACGACACAGGAAGAAACCGATATGATATCAAGGCTATTAAACTACAATGACAAAGGTCCCGCAACATTTACACCACAGGAACAAGACACAAGAATAAGACCAGAGGACACTACCACTTCAACAAGACCTTGAAATGCACGCTAAAGGAAAGGTTTAGGAAAATAGCTGAAAGCTATCATTATCAGTGAGCCCCGTGAATTTTGTTCGTATTAAGCAAATGGACTTCTTGTTTTATTTTGTTTAAATAGTGTGAAACGATGAAAGTTCTGGTTTAACACCTTAATAACTGCTTAAAAGCTTAGCAGCTTCTTGCCAGGGAGTCCGGCAACACTGAGAAATCTTGAAAAAAGTTGAACTGAAATTAACTATATACGTTCCGTCTCCCCCACCTGCTAGTCACGCTAAATTTTCATTCCGCACATTCACGTCGCTCCTAATTGGCTGTGAACTACATCTGGGCCTCACTCTGATCGGATATTGTAATTCAAATGAAGGAAGCGAACAAGCCAGGCAGTCGACTTCCTTAATACGTATGTCATAACTGAGGCCCTAGCTCATTTCCCTCCCCACTTCTGCTCAATGCAAAGCATGGCAAATGACGCTAAACGTTAACAAGTGTAAATTCCTGCGCGTATCAAGGTCATCTAGCAACTCACCTACGTATCACCTTAACAATGTAGCTCTCGAATCAGTAGCGTCATACAAGTACCTAGGCATTCATATCGCTACTAACCTTAGCTGGAAGAGTCATGTCGAATTCATTGTCAACAAAGCTAACCGCATGCTAGGCTACTTAAAACGGAACTTTCGCTCGGCCCCTTCTAGTACCAAGCTTCTCTTTTACAAAACGTTAGTTCGTTCGCAACTTGAATACGCATCTTCAGTTTGGGACCCGGGCACTACTGATCTCATTAACCAGCTAGAAATGATTCAAAATAATGCAGCTTGTTTCATCTTCTCTAATTATCACCGCACCGCTAGTGTATCCTCAATGAAATCTAATCTCAATCTGCTACCCCTCACATTTCGTCGAAAGCATGCACGGTTATGCCTCTTTCATAAGATATTTTACCATGATGACTTACACGGTACATTGCTCATTCCGCCTTCATATGTATCATCACGCATTGACCACGCTCACAAGGTTGGCATAAATTCATGCAACACTAAATGTTTCTCCGATTCATTCATACCCCGCACATCTAAAGACTGGAACCGCCTTCCCTCTTCCGTTGCAACAATCAATAAATTTTGGTTATTTCAGTCTGCCGTGCGCAATATAGACCATGCGAGTTTTTCTTAACATTGTATAAAACCTACCTCCTTCCTGTGTGTTCATATATTATTTAATTTCACCACTGTGTACACTCAAACGTTATCGCGAATTTCATTGTGTTATATTAATTAAGTGTTATGGGACTTTGTTTAGATCATTTTTTAACCAAACTTAACTGTCACTTACAGTATTGTATGTTCTTGTTGCTGTGCATATTTTTTGTTTGTTTATTGATTAAAACCCACTCCCCTCTGTAATATTTATACCCTGAGGGTAATAATAAATAAAAAAAAATAAAAATAAAAAATATTTCAATACAACATATATGAGCCAAGGGGAGTTGTAATAGGTCAAAAAGGGCGATGCGTGGGTGCGGTATATGTTCCCTAGCCCATTAAAACAAACTTTAAAGGAAGGGCAAGAGGGTGACAATTCCGGATAGTACTTTCTGCTTCTCTTACTCTGGTTTGTTTATTGTATCGTGAAGAATCCGAAATCAACTTTCTTCTGTTGAGGACTGCGTTTAACGTGAACAAAAATGATGCGCATGTCGTGTTAAAAATCGCACTGTTTTGCCAAATTTAAATCCAACTTGCTTCTGGCGTCTTCTTCAAAACGGTGGCCTTTATACTGCCGGCGTTAGTTGCGGGTCTTTTTTTTTTCACGGTCGCAATGTTGCAGCACTCATGAGCATGCGAACCGTTTCAGAAAAGCATAAATTCTAGAGCCGCACGAATAAACGTGCCGGTTGTGAAGCTTTGGTCTATCGCCCTGGTCGCCTCGTATTTCCGCTTGGCACAATGTAATATTCCGTGTTTTATTCCTGCTTCGCTGACTCGTCTCAGTTGATTTCCCACACGTAAAAGGGTATATTCAAATTTTCCTGTATCTTGGGAGGAGCTGTACTCCGTTTCATACATAGCTGTCAACGCTGCCAAAGGTACGAAGTAGTCCGCTGCAAAAAACAACCAAATGTATCCGTCCGCCTCGCGTCGTGGCTGAGTGGTACGAAGCGCGCGCCCGTGTGTTCATTTTACAAAGGGCTTAGGTTCGACTCCCGGCTTGGCTGTTTTTTTTTTCATTTCTTTTTTATTTTTCTTATAGTTATCATTAGGTAGAAAGTCGAAACTGTCAAACTCTAATGCCTACTGTGAAAAACACTGCGCTATTTACTTTATGAGAACAAAAAGTAACTACGCAAAAGGACGGGACAAGAGAAAGAGAACCACACGGGACAAACGCAGACTGACACCTGATTTATTTCACGAACTTCTCTTTCCTTCAGCAGCAAAGCGCATGCGCACCAACCCCCAGAAACAAAAACAAAAGCCACGCTCATCTCGTGGAATCAAGGAACTCGAACTCCTTGCGGTACAGGTGTACTCAAGCATCGCTAACACACTTGTCAGGCCCTAATATCGCGATTTCCAAGGCCTCGATAATTTCCCGTTCTTTCTTATCCCTCGAGCGTCCGATAATCTTAGTCCTATCGAAAAGCGGATTACAATTTTTGTCATCATGCTTGCAAGTGTGACAATGCTTAGGCTAATGCTGCCCCCTTGAATCATCTAAGGAATTTGCATGCTCTAATAATCTAATGTTGACGCAGCGGCCAGTTTGCCCTATGTAGAACCTACCACAACTCAGGGGAATCTGATAAATTACATTGCATGCACACTGTACGAACTTATTCCTGTGGTTGATGCCACACACAACCTTCTTTTGCTTATCTTTTCTCGCCAAATTGCACAAACGCGACAACTTGCAAGGTGCAGAAAAAATGACCTTAGCGCCGAATTTTCCGGCGACCCTCTTGAGGCCGTGCGAGACCCTGTGAACATAGGGCATAACTTCATACTTCATAACTTCATAATGTTATACCAACTAGCCCCTCACCGCACTCTTTTAGATGCTATTTACTTGCGCTGCTTACTTGTTTCGAAGGGAAAAAGCAGTGTAGTGTATTGGCGACGGACGTGATTGCGAAGTGCTGTTCTCGGGCGTTCAGTAACTCTTTTGCAAGCGGCACACAATGAATCATTAATTGTGTGGTGATAGAATTCAGTGCGGCCTCGATTATTCCGAGCAGCTTCGGCTAGCGGCAACCCGGCATTGATCGGCGTACTCAGCGGCTTTAAAGTGAGCGGCGTCTGATTCGGAAAGTCTCCACTTTTGAGCTGTTGTCACAAGGAAAATTCTTTGAAGTGCTTCCGTTCGTAGTAATGTTTTGTATTCGATGTCGGATTCGGTGTGTTATGGGTGTCAGCTAGTGCGGTGAGATGGGGATTGTTGAAAGCTGTGTATTTGGGCCGTGAGCAGAGATTCCGCTTGCGCAGGTCATCGAACGCAACAAGTGGTGTCGTATATTAGCGCACTTGCCGCTGCAGTTGACATTGTTATTGTTAGAAGCCGACGACGAGGTTCCGTGCTTCCTAAATAGAGCGCACAAAGAGGTTGACGAAGCTCGCTGTTCGTTCTCCACACAGTAGCTCGTCATCGTCTTCTCGCAGTAACAATATAAACGAGTAAAAATTCGGGCTTCTTACACACCAATGAGATGTAAGCGCAGCGTGAGTGAACGTTGTGGCTGGCATTTAATTGCTGACATCCGCTCTCATGTTTTTAATCTTTATAAATATCTTCTTTGTAACTAAAGTTGTCCATTTGCTCGATCGTAATCTACTATCGTTGTTTTTCACTGCTGCCACAACTCACAAGAGTGTAGAAACTGGTGCTGTAGGTTTTTGAAAGGCATATATAACATTTGCTACGAGTATCATGTGAGTGGCCTACAGCGGTTGTACGGTCGGTGATTTTTACAGGAAAAAGAACAGCGCACCAGGTCTCGGAGGAAGGAAATGCTTCAGGTGAACCACTCAAGCAGACGACATAACCGGCCGGCCTGCGCGGCCGGCCTAGCTGCGAAAACCTGATAGAGGAAGGACCGGAAAAAAAGCAAAAAACTAAGGCACTCTGTTTCGTAGAACATAAAAGAAAAAGCAATCTTCTTGCAAAATAAAACACCGTTATCATTATACTGCAATATCAACCAACATTTACTTTAATGTTGAGTTCATTACGATTTTTACTTTTGACGCACTACATTACGATGCGGACGAGGAGCGCGAACAGGCGCCGCAGCCTTGGCTGCGTTGACTGCAATGTATGAAACGGAGTATAGGTCAACTGAGACCGCTAAACATAAACCAGTACTGAAAGGTGACAGTCTACCAAAGGGTCGGCTAGGAACCCGAGCGCAAACAAAGAATAATCCGCGTCAAAACCTACGTGGTCGCACTTTACTTTTACGTCACTTAAGGCAAGATTAACTGCCCCCACCAGCCATGAACCACAAATGCTGCCATGTATAAGGCGTATGACCTTCCGTGGAATTTACGTTGTCATTTTGCGCATCTCAACTATAAATGCGGTGCTGTTGTTGACGCCTTCAACTTGAGTCAAGTTCTCTGCAGCAAAGATGTGAAATAAAATATATACCGGGTGTTTCAGCGAACACTGAAAATTTTCAAAAATCGGATTTTGGCGTAAAAATATGACTTTTGCGGCATAGTATTACAGTGTTGGCGGACAAAAGGTAACCGGTGAATCGTAGTAAGTGGTAAGCTGGTTAACTAATTTTTAATAATTAACTTTATAAATATTACAGTTAGCGCCTAGTTGCAATTAGAGATTTGTAGCCGGTCGGTAGTAATAACCATACCAGTTTTTAGAATTTCCTAAATACGATTGCGTTTCGCCGTCGTGGGTCGAGGAAGTTTGGCTGTATCGTGAGAAAATACACGCGCTTTCGAAAGCATGCAGACAAAGCAACCACTCCAGTGCATGTAACTAGTAGAAAAAGCGATATTTTGTCGAGCCACTGCACAAAGGTTAATCGCGTTTTTGAAATCCTAAAAACTGATTCGGCTATTACTGACAACCAGCTACATCTCTTATTGCTGCTGGGCGCCTATCTTTACTTGTTAAAAAGTCAATTTTTGAAAATTAGTTAACCAGCTTACTACTAAAGACGATTCACCAGTTTTCTGGTGTCCGCCAACACGGGTCTTACCATGCTGCAAAAGCCATATTTTTGCAACAAAAAGCCTAATTAAAAGAATTTCTGAAAGTGTTCGCTGAAACACCCGGTATATATTTGAAACCCTATGAGGTCCGTGACTAGACATTCAACAGAAAAAATTGTTTATCGCGACAATTGGTAAATCACAACATGCGAGCAGGGCGCGAAAGATTAATGCATGTTCACGTAGGGCCAGTGTGAAAGCGAACTCCTCATCCCTACCCAACCTATGGTTATTTCATAAGTACGAAAGAAAGCCACACTTGTTTCATTGTGCTAAGTTATTTTCCTCTCGTCGATTAATAGACTAGAGGCATTTTACACCTCAGAGTAGAAGTTACTGAAGCTGCCTACACGGGCTAATGTTGAGTATATATATATATATTTTTTTTTTGCATGTAATCGCAACCGCCGATCTACGTACAAGGCCATCCTCTGATTTTAGCTCTATACGCCACAGCTTTATGAGCTTACCTTGATGCCATTGAATGTCACGTCGGTGCCTTGCAGCCCGGTTTGTGCACTGCTCGTCCCTCTGGCTGCAGTGCGTCTGGTGCGTCGGTATGCGCCACGCCATGTCCACACGGTCCTGAGAACAAAAGATATGCCGAGCAGCAGAGGCAGCAGTCAGGGCATATGGTGTTAAAGAAGACCGCCGTCGCCGATTCTCTTTTCTACCTCGGTGCGGGGCGGCTCAGGTGTCTACAAGGTGACTGGGCGACGCGCACCGAAACGTGTCAAGTGACGCTGTCTAACACAAGATCATCCACCTAAGAGAAAAAGCGGAATAGCAGGCCAGGCTCAAATCACGCTGTTGCTATGGCAGGGACTTTCGTGCTAGTGATCGGCGGAAATACGCAGCCCAGCTCAGGTAAGTATACGCGCCAAAATCTGCAGGATTTGTGCTTGTTTTACGACAATGCAATCCCTGTGAATAAAAGGCTTCAGGCAAAACTTAGACATTAAGAACTTCGAAAACGAGTTATAAACTCCAATTTATGTCCATCCGCCCAGTGAAAGAACGCAAAAAGTTCAATGGAAAGGAGGCTCTCGGTCACTCTCACCCTCTCGACGGCACCAACGCCTTCTTCCACGTCTTCTACCCCCGATGGTGATGGTGGGAAATGCTGAACCGTTACGAGTAAGGACACCACGCCTCAGAGCGCTTTAATTATATATCATACTATTAAAGATCCCTCCAGAACGCCTTTCCTCGCTCCATCATCTTGTTTGAAAAGGAGTTCCTCGCATCTGAAGACTGCTGCCTGCTGCTTTGGCACTTTTCCGACGCCTTCGTTTTCCAACTTGAACAAGAGATTGGTTTAGCATCCGTTTCCATCCCTCTCTCTGTGAGGCCTGCGCATTGTAAGGTTCTCTAACGTGCTTCCTTTCTCCTCTTCTGTGCCGCAGCTTTCACAGCTTCTTTGAAAGCTGGCTCTATGCACTAAGTGCGAGTTCAGCGCCATTTGAAATCAGCTGTCATGCGGGGCGTCGAACTAGAATTTTTTCGGGTTCGGATCCAGTTCGGGTTCACGCTTTTAGGGTTCAGTTCCGGGTTCGAATCCAGAGCAACATTCAGTTATGGTTAGAACCGCTTCGAACCAGGGTCAAACGGGCTCAGACGCGTTCGGGACCAAGAAAATTTGGAATGCGGATGAGTTTTCTCATCAAAAATGTCCATGCTGTTTCAATTTTTTGTGATGTCTGTATGCAAACCAAAAAGTAGAAACTCATATCTACGATATGTTTCCCCTCGACCCATTTGAATCTGCCGCAGTAAAAGGCAATAATATACTTTGAGTGCCGCACATTCAAGTAAAGTAAAACGTTTTTTTGCGTACTATTATAATCATGCTTCCTAAAGTCTATAAATATTTTCTTCTTTACTTTTTCCGTTCAGTTGCATCGGGCATCCGATGTGGAAAAACAGTGGACGAAAACAGGCACGTCATGATATATAAGACATCTATCACGCTATTAAATAATATTGTAAGGCGGGAATTAAAAGCCGCAACAGCAAAACAGCACGACCCACTCCAGAACAGTACTTCTCCTCTAAGCAACCAGCAAGAAATACCTGCCCTTTGCGCAAGGCCAGGTGTTGGTAATGTGATGAATATGCTAGGGGTATTTGCCGTAGTTCGCATTATCCAGAAAAATGGCAAAATAAGAGTATTAAGATGATTTGTGACATATCTGCAAGCTTTCGATAATCTAAGCTTCAGAGAGTTTCGACGAGAATTTGCGAAACCTATAGGTTTCGCAAATAACGCAAAATAACGTAAATAGCAAGCAGCGGAAACACGCTATTTATAGTAAGAGAGTAATTACACATTAGCATACACTGGAGCGCTGACATACTGCAACAATGGAAAACTATACAGCTTCCTCAGAAATTTCGCAGTTAAAGAAAAATAATATAAAGTTTCTGGGTAAGCTGTGTAGCTTTCCTTTGTAGCGTTATGACTGCGCATGGGCGTATGCTAATATGTAATTACTCCCTTATTGCTAATCTAATCTATCCTGAGGGGATTCCCTTAAGCACCGAAACAAAAAGACTGTTTATACGCCAGCGCTCTACCTCAAGATGGGCAATATGAAACGGAAAGCTATAGGGAGGTGTACGTAGGCTTACACCCTAATTCACTGTTTCGGGAACATCGTCGCGCAAGTAGTAGGCCTTTCACTAAGCCGAGGATTTCATTCCAGTCTTTTAATAACATGCGCTGAAAGTACGATATAGCTATATTTACCTGCAAAGTGAACGCGCGTAACGTGGAACAAGGGATTGGAATTCGATAAAGTCGGAAATTTCTTCCCCGTGCTTGAAAATAAAGCAGCCAACAGACATGCTCAAATATTTCCGCAGATTTACAGGACAGTGACGGAGGAGACACTGTTAAAGAGAAACAAATTGCCACCCTGAGTATCAACGCCGCGTGACCTCAAGCGTGCGGAATTCATACAAGTTTGCTAAATACGTGCTATTTTATTAGAAGGATAGGGCTTAAAATGAAAAAAATCTGCTGACCGACGCTATAGAGTGCGACTCCTAACAGGGTTTGTGCAAAGGTAATCGCTAAAAGAATGAGAGAAACCTCAGCCTTCAACCGACCAAACACCTCCATTTTCGAAAAAGACACTCTGTAATAGATCATTTTCGCACCATTAGTGAGTTGAAAAGAAATGACCAAATTATAAGTAGTCTGTTGCATAGATTTCATAGAGGGTATATATTGTTACGGGGTAGTTCCGCTTGGGATTGCAGAGAGCGGACACGGAAAACAGGGCTTTAAAACCACAGGTGTTTACTGCAGGCACCAGCCGACACTGCTCGACCGTCGTCTTCTTCACAAAAACTCAAGAGCTTCTTCTTCTTCCTTCCTTATGCATGCGCCGCGTAATGTAACACTACCCCGCCGGCTGAAAAGCACCGCCCCGGTGCGTACTAGCGTCCAAACCAGGGTCCGTGTAGTACGGCTTGAGGCGTGCAACATGGACCGTCTCGGTGCGAGGTGTGGAGGTATGGCGTGCGAGATGCAAGGGCACAATTTCGTATGTCACTGGAGTCACTTGTCGTAAAATACGGTAGGGGCCTGCATAACGTGGCAAAAGTTTTTCCGAGAGGCCAACGCGGCGAGCTGGGGTCCAAAGCAGCACGAGAGAGCCGCAAGAATACTCGGTGTTGCGATGACAGGAATCATAGCGACGTTTCTGGGAGTGCTGGGAGGCTGTGAGTCGGTTGCGAGCAACAACGCGGGCAACGTCAGCTCGGGCTATGGCGTCACGGGCATATGAGCTGGCAGTGGCGACTGGAGGGAGCAGGCTGTCGAATGGATGCAGAGGGTCACGGCCGTATAGAAGATAGAAGGGGGGGTAGCCGGAAGTGTTGTGACGCGATGAATTGTATGCAAATGTCACAAATGGCAGCGTGATGTCCCAGTCGCGGTGGTCATCAGACACGTACATAGAGAGCATATCAGTCAATATCCGGTTAAGGCGTTCGGTAAGCCCGTTCGTCTGTGGATGGTAGGCAGTCGTGAAAGAATGACGAACGTTGCACAACCGTAGGATCTCGTCGACTATACGCGCAAGAAAGCAACGGCCACGGTCGGTGAGCAGTTGGCGGGGAGCTCCATGGACGAGTATAACGTCGTTGAGGAGGAAAGCAGCGACATCGGTTGCACAACTGGTTGGTATTGCTCGTGTGACCGCGTAGCGTGTGGTGTAAATAGTGGCCACCGCAATCCATTTGTTCCCTGATGCGGAGAGCGGAAAAGGCCCTAGAAGGTCCAGACCCACGCGAGAAAATGGGTCTATGGGGATGTCGATCGGCTGCAGAAGTCCAGCTGGTAAAACTAATGGCTTTTTCCGGCGTTGACAGCCGTCACAAGCAGCCACGTATCGGCGGACTGTGCGGTAGAGGCCTGGCCAAAAGAAGCGACGCCGCACACTGTCGTATGTGCGAGAGACGCCTAGATGACCCGCTGTCGGAACGTCGTGAAGCTGTTCAAGGACGGCTTTGCGTAGGTGCTGAGGGACGACTAGTAGAAGGTCAGGGCCATCAGGTCGCATATTGTGCCGGTATAAGGTGCCGTCGCGGAGCACAAACAAACGAAGGGCAGGGTCATGGCGATCGGCGCAGAGGCGATTGATAATTTCGCGAAGCTGAGGGTCCTGGCGTTGCTCACGGTAAATGTTGGAAAAGTCAGAAACAGAGAGCACGAAATCGTCATTGTCACATTCAGGTTGGCTTGGCGGGTCGACTGGATGACGGGACAGGCAATCGGCGTCTCGTTGCAACTGGCCAGACTTATAAACTACTGAAAAATTGTACTCCTGAAGGCGCAAGGCCCAATGTCCAAGGCGGCCAGTAGGGTCTTTGAGTGTAGAAAGCCAACACAAGGCGTGGTGGTCAGTGACTACTGTGAATGGCCGCCCATACAAGTAAGGGCGGAACTTCGTAATGGCCCAGACTAGGGCTAAGCACTCACGTTCAGTGATGGAATAGTTCTGTTCGGCCTTAGAGAGGAGTCGGCTGGCATAGGCGATGACGCGAGGGGAGCCGAGCTGACGTTGTGCGAGAACGGCGCCAATTCCATGACCGCTTGCGTCGGTGCGTACTTCTGTGGGTGCTGATAGATTGAAGTGAGCCAACACAGGCGGACGGGTGAGGTGGGCAATAAGAGCGGCGAAGGCGGCCGAGTGTTCGTGGCCCCAGGAAAAGGAGACCTCTTTTTTCAGAAGGTGCGTGAGTGGACGGGCGATTTCCGCGAAGTTTGGTACAAATCGCCGGAAGTATGAGCAAAGTGCGAGGAAGCTACGCACGTCGCTGCTAGATTTCGGTATAGGAAAACCACTTACAGCGCGAATTTTGCCGTGGTCCGGCTGGATGCCATGGGTGTTGACCAAATGTCCTAGGATCTTGAGTTCCCGGCGACCAAAGCTACACTTCTTGGAGTTCAACTGAAGGCCAGTTCGTCGGAAGACGCCAAGAATAGCCGAAAGACGATGGAGGTGGCCCTCAAAGGTTGATGAAAATACGATGACGTCATCGAGGTAGCACAGACATGTGGTCCATTTGAACCCGCGTAGTAAGGAGTCCATCATGCGCTCGAAGGTCGCAGGGGCATTACATAAGCCGAAAGGCATCACCTTGAATTGGTAGAGTCCATCCGGGGTGACAAAATCCGTCTTCTCACGATCTCGTTCGTCAACAGAGATCTGCCAATATCCAGAACGGAGATCGATGGAGGAGAAGTAGTTGGCACCATGCAGGCAGTCGAGGGCGTCATCGATCCTAGGAAGAGGGTACACGTCTTTCTTTGTTATCTTGTTGAGGTGTCGATAATCTACGCAAAACCTCCAGCTGTTGTCTTTCTTTTTGACAAGTACTACCGGAGACGCCCAGGGGCTGCTCGACGGCTCAATAATGTTGCTGGCCAACATTTTGTCCACTTCTTCCTGAATGATATGGCGTTCTGAAAGAGCAACTCTGTAAGGCCGTCGGTGAACAGGGCGGGCATCTCCAGTATCTATGCGATGTGTGACGACGGACGTTTGGCCCAGGGATCCGTGACCGAAATCAAAAATGTCGCTATACGACTGCAAAAGGCTGGCAAGGGCACTGGCATATTCGGGACGCAGGTCAGAGGCAACCATGGCTGAGATGCGGTCCTCCGGACTATGTGACGAGGCAAGCTGTGCAGGTACCTCGGCGCGACGGTCGGACAGCACTGCAGAAATAGTAAATGTGGACAAAGGTGACAGCTCGGCAAGGTAAATGCCCTCCGGGAGAACTTGCGAGGACATGCTGAAGTTGAGTACGGGAATGTAGGGGAGGTTGTTCTCGACGTGTGCAATGTTATGAGGTAGGGCGATGTTGTGTTGTAGAGTGACGTCGGTGATGGGGTTGACAACGTAGTCGCCGTCAGGAAGGGAGGGAAAAGGTGACATGGGCACGTATACTGCCGCCTCGGGAGGTAGGCGAGTAAATGTACTGGAGCGGAGGCGAGGCTGGGAATGGTCAGCACTAGGGTCGTGAACACAATGGGGCAGGGCTAGGCGCAGAAGTCCGGAGGAACAGTCGATGAGAGCGGAATGGGCTGTTAAAAAGTCGAGGCCTAAAATGACGTCTTGAGGACAAGTAGTAAGGACGGCGAATAGCACAGGGACGTGGTGGCCGGCGATGCTAACGCGCGCAGTGCACATTCCGATGATGGTAGCAGTGTTTCCATCAGCAACACGAACTGTAGAGGTGTTAGCGGGCGTAAGAACTTTTTTGAGGCGCTGGCGGAACGACGAACTAAGGACTGAAATATGGGCTCCAGTGTCAACGAGAGCGGGCACAGGGACTCCATCTACGAGGACATTGATCAGGTTGCGGCGTGGTGTGATGGTCGAGACACAGTTGGCTGTCCGGGTCGGTAACGCAGTGTCACGCCCGGGCGCTGCGTCGCCTAGTTTCCCGAGTAGGGGTCTTGGTACGTTGGGGACAAGCTGCGGCGAGGAGTAGGTGATCGGGAACGGTGGGCTTGTGGCGATGGCGAACGGCTAGGACGACGGACTTGTTCAATGTTTTCGGCACGATGCTGTGCTGGGGTGACAGAAACGCGCCGCGGTGCATAATAGTCATTGCGGACAGGGCTGTAGTAGGGGTGAGAGGGGGGAGCCGGGCGGCTGCGACAATAGCGGGACGTATGGCCAGCCCGACAACAGACGAAGCAAATAGGCCTGCTGTCAGACGTGCGCCACTCCGCAGGATTGCGGGTGGTGTAGCGCGGTGTGTAGGGCGGTGTGTAGGGCGGTGTGTAGGGCGGGGTTGTCGTAGCAGCAGCAACCACTGGTATTGGCTGTGGTGCAGGGGGTGGCGTGGTAGGATTGCAAACGAGGCCCACATTCGCGAATTCTTGGCGGACAACAGCCTGTATCATAGCTATTGTTGCCTCTGCAGGAGGTGTTGTAAGTGGAACAGGAGTCAAGGCCTCGATTTCCCTGCGGACGATGGTAGTGAGGTTATTCTGACTTGAAGGCTGCTGCAAAGTGGGCAGATCGTCGCATGAGGATGTAGTCGCCGTGTTGGGAAGGCGCGCAAACCGATGGACGATGCGGCGCTGCTTCGCCTGTTCGAAACGGCGACACACTTGCAGGACTGAGTCCACCGTAGAGCAGTCTTTGCAGATAAGTATATTGAATGCGTCATCGGCGATGCCCTTAATTATATGGCCCACTTTGTCAGCTTTGGTCATGGAGGTGTTTACCTTTCGACACAGGGCGAGGATGTCCTGTATGTAGGCAAGGTAAGATTCGGTTGACGATTGAGCGCGAGTAGCCAGGTCGTTTTTGGCTGCGACAGCTCGCCCAATTGGCTTGCCGAACAAGTCCTGAAGTTTTTGCTTGCAGATGTCCCAAGTAGGCATCTCCTGTTCGTGGTTGGTAAACCAGGTCTTCGCTGTTCCGGCTAGATAAAAGATGATGTTTGCAAGCATTATGCTAGCATCCCAACAGTTATTCTTGCTGCACCTTTCGTATTCGTCGAGCCAATCTTCAACATCCGTCTTGTCTTCGCCGTTAAAAATTGGCGGATGGCGGATTTTGGTTAAGACCATGTGGGCAGCTAGAGTGTCCGGATCGGGAGATGCGTCCTGGGAAGCCATGCTTACTGTGGCAGTCGGCGGTGTGAGTTCGGGGAGATGGCGTCCACTGCGCTAATCCAGGTTTCTGCGCAGAAATACAAGGAGCTGTGGCCAAGGGGAATCGAACGCACCTCCACCAAGATGTTACGGGGTAGTTACGCTTGGGATTGCAGAGAGCGGACACGGAAAACAGGGCTTTAAAACCACAGGCGTTTACTGCAGGCACCAGCCGACACTGCTCGACCGTCGTCTTCTTCACAAAAACTCAAGAGCTTCTTCTTCCTTCCTTATGCATGCACCGCGTAATGTAACACTATTATTGCAGCCTATCCAGGAGATGTAATCATGAAATGGACTGCAGGGATAGCGTAGCGCATCTAGGGGGGCTCCGAGGTGATGGAAGCTGGCCAGATGCAGTGGCCAGGTACTTGAACTGCAGAACATGGCCCTCCTCTGCCAGCTTGTGTTGTGCGAGCTAAGCAGCGTGTGAATCCTCTTGCTGCTTTCGCGACTCCACGAGATTCCACAGCTTCCACGTAAATACGCGTGCCGCCGACTTTTTATGTATATTTTTTTCGCATTTTTTAAGCGCACTCAGTGTCTATCGCTGCTATGGTTGTTTGACTCGCTGCAGGGATCGCCCGCTCTTCAGTGCCATTAGAAAACGCTCACTTCGCGGAAAGAACAGTTGAAACCAAAGAATGGCGAAAATAGAGAATACACAGGCCGGGAAGCAACCAGTCAGAACACGCACGCCGAGTGGCTGTGGAGATGGCCGAGTGTTAAAAAGTGGCGACAAGTGAAGCTTCCGTTTTTGCGCCTGCATAGGTTCGAGCGCCTATTCAGAAATAGAGCCAGATAAATTTTTTGCAGTGAAAGCGGCTATTCGAGCATACTTCGGATGATTCACAGCTTCAATGCACGTGATCAGATATCAGTGGCCTCGTGACCGGAATGAAGTCACGGGTCATCACATGACCAGCGCCGGCAAGTTGCCTGTTGCGATCCTTGTGATAGCTCAAGTTGTCACAAAGTCTGCAGGTTTTAGCCATTATCAAAATACACGGAGGAGAACAGCGACAGCTCTCACTGACTTTAGTGCGTTACGCAGCAGAGTATAAACGCTAGGAAATTTTTTTCTGGCCGATACGATTCAGAAGGAAAGTTTCGCAATGCTTCGGATCAGTTCTTCATGTCCCGCTTCTGGTTCGCCGCGACTCCAGGGCGATGTCTCCCCTTGTTCATTACGAAGGGGAGCTGAACCGAAAGCATTTCATGCTTAAAAGCATTTTATTCGATAAGAACATCGGTAATCACGTGAGCACGGCGCAATCAGAGCGTCGAAAGGGCACGTAATGTGCCTAGAAAACACCTTCATTGTAATAAAGTTATTTCAGTCTCTGTCTCTATCTAAATAACGAAAGAGCAACGGTAGTTCTGCACAGGAAAAGTTATAAAATACAAATCAGGAAGGGCAGTGAATTCTCTCCACTGCTGTTAATCGCGTGCTTCAAAGTGGTATTCGGGCTTGTTGGAGCTGAAAAATTTGTGGACGCAAGTAACCGTGGAAAACCGTAGTAAACATTGATTTAGTGATGTCGTTGTCTACCGTAGAAGCCCATAGGAAAAGAACTGCAGCTCGTCCCGAATTACATCTCGACGTGCTAATGATGATGAGGAAATTGCATGTAACGATACCAAGACACTTGTGTGCGAAGTTGCAGCGAGATGCTATACTAAAATAGCCTTCCATGAGCTTCATCACCGTATCGTCACCATGTTTTTGTTGCGCTGATTTTGTAGTCATTGTACGAGCTTCTTCAAAACTTCAGCAGTGGCTGTCCCAGTAGGCGATAGTGAAACCACCACACTTCCGGGAATTGATGCCCGTCTTCGTCGAGGAAAAACTGTCGATGAGTTTCTCAATGTTTTACCAGCCATTAGGCATGACATGTACGGACACCGACCCTTGTTCGGCAATCCATAGTTTTCCTCTTTAAAGATAGGCCCCGAAGTAGAATTGTCACTGCGGGCTCAACTTCACCGCGCGGATGACGTCGCGAACATGCGTTATCTTTTCGAACATTGCATGGTCGTCCTTCATGACACCTTAGGAAAAGTCAAGGAAGATAGATCAACGGGTCATTTGGGGCGCAGTGGATTTGAAAATAAAGATGTTAAATTTGGCACCTGGTCGACGTTCATTACGAGACACAAGCGTCAAAAAAGGCGCGATTCAAATTAAGTTCACAAGAAGAGCATCAGGAGTACTGACCCGAAAAATTTTCGCTAGGTGAAATGCCCCAGCCCGCCAGGATTGTTGATGTAGGGACAAGTGATGTGGGATGAGTGCTGGCGTTCATTTCTTTTTCTTACTGCCTCTATTACTGACCCATGCCCGCCAATAGTTCTGTGCTTATTTCCACCGCCTGCAACAGACAATCATCAGAATGTCTAATTAAACTGCCCTGAATGATTGATACAGCGTTTACTTTGTTGCTGCTGTCTGTGAATATGAATGCCTTCGAAGGTAATATGTTCTACAGCGGAGAGAGAGGAGAGCTACTATAAAACGGCGTTTCTGGGTTCGTTCAAATTTTCAGCACGTCGATGAATGAGGGAGACTAGTAAACTCAAGGCTTCTCATTGGTCTTGTGCAAAAAGTTTTCGCCTTAACAAATTCGCATTATGGAGTAGTGTAGTTCGTTTCGTATACGGCACGCTTTTGTCTCAGTTTAGACATTTCCTATACTGGGTGTGATTTTTAGATTCCCTAGTGCAGCTCTCGATCGGTGAGGTTGTGCCTAAAGAACTCTTATTGTGTCAAGAAAAAAAAAATATAATGTACCAAAACTTGGGCTGAACATCGTCCCGAACCTGTTCGGAACGGTTCCTCCCAATCATTCCTGTTCGGGTTCGGCTCCAGGTAGGCTAAAAACAAGCGGTTCATTTCGGTTCCGCTTGCGGGCAAAAATACGGGTTCCGTTCCGGTTCCTGCTTTAGTTCCGGTTCGACACCCTGCTCTCTAGCATTGCCGCTCTCTACAGCTTGATTTAAATTATTACGTTTTAACTAAACGTGACGCTTGATTGACGAACTGGTAATCTACTTCACCTGAGGCCTTAAGCGGGTGCGCCCAATCCTGCGATTCATCGCTCGAAGGCTCCAAGAGAGACGCCCGTTTATAATCCGTTTCATAAATAGCAGTCAACGCAGCCAAAGCTGCGGCGCCTGTCCGCGCTCCTCGTCCGCATCGTAATGTAGTGTGTCAAAAGTAAAAATCGTAATGAACTCAAAATTAAAGTAAACGTTGGTTGATATTGCAGTATAATGATAACGGTGTTTTATTTTGCAAAAAGATTGCTTTTTATTTTATGTTCTACAAAACAGAGTGCCTTAGCTTTTTGTGTTTTTTTTCCGGTCCGTCCTTTATCAGGGTTGCGCAGCTAGGCCGGCCGGTCATGTCGTCTGCTTGAGTGGTTCACCTGAAACATTTCCTTCCTCCGAGACCTGGTGCGCTGTTCTCTTTTCTGTAAAAATCACCGATCGTACAACCGCTGTAGGCCACTCACATGATGCGCGTAGCAAATGTTATATATACCATTCCATAACCTACAGCACCAGTTTCTACACTCTTGTGAGTTGTGGCAGTAGTGAAAAACAACGATAGTAGATTACGATCGAGCAAATTGACAACTTTAGTTACAAAGATATTTACAAAGATTAAAAACATGAGAGCGGATGTCTACAATTAAATGCCAGCCACAACGATCACTCACGCTGCGCTTACATCTCATTGGTGTGTAAGAAGCCCGATTTTTCACTCGTTTATAATGTTACCGCGAGAGGACGATGACGAGCTACTGTGTGGAGAACGAACAGCGAGCTTCGTCAACCTCCTTGTGCGCCCTATTCAGGAACCACGGAACCTTGTCGTCGGCTTCTCGCAATAACAATGTCATCTGCAGCGGCAAGTGCGCTAATATACGACACACTACTTGTTGTGGTCGATGACCTGCGCAGCGGAATCTCTGCTCACGGTCCAAATACACAGCTTTCAACAATCCCCATCTCACCGGACTAGCTCACACCCATAACACATCGAATCCGACATCTAATACAAAACATTACTACGAACGGAAGCACTTCAAAGAATTTTTCTTGTGACAACAGCTCAACAGTGGAGACTTCCCCAATCAGACGCCGCTCACTTTAAAGCCGCTGAGTACGCCGATCAATGCCGGGTTGCCGCTAGCCGAGGGTGCTCGGAATAATCGACGCCGCACTGAATTCTATCACCACACAATTAATGATTCATTGTGTGCCGCATGCAAAAGAGTAGCTGAACGCCCGAGAACAGCACTTCGCAATCACGTCCGTCGCCAATACACCACACTGTTTTTCCCTTCGAAACAAGTAAGCAGCGCAAGTAAATAGCGCAGTGTTTTTCTAAGTAGGCATTAGAGTTTGACAGTTTCGACTTTCTACCTAAAGATAATTATGAGAAAAATAAAAAAGAAAACAGCCAAGCCGGCAGTCGAACCAACGATCTTTGTGAAATGAACACATAGGCGCGCGATTCGTACCACTCAGCCACGACTCTTTTTTTCTTCAATATGGTATTTATTACAGTGATGTAATGTTCTATGTACATGAACTATATAAAAGCCATTATGAAAACAGTGGTAATCAATACATATTCAAAAGACATACACTAGAAAAGGGGCAATGCAGAGCACAGAGCACAGAGCAATGCAGAGCAAATGCAGAGCTTTTTTTTTTCCTTTCTGCTCAGCCATTGTACATGACTGAAATAAATGCACTGAACTGAACTGAACTGAACTGAACATCACTAATAGTGTGTGCCACTCCGGTTCGTACTCAGTCTGGGCATACACGTCTCTTAAATGAACAACCATTCGACTGAAGTGATTCTTTGTAGACACAACAGGTTCACAGTGTCTGTCCATCATGCGGGTTTTCCAGAGGCTGTGCAGTCCAATCAGAAAGAACATGTCCAGGGGTTCATCAACAAATGGCAGCGCAATGAGATAGCGAACAGAATGTGGAGTCAGATGAATTCTTTTTTTAAAAGTGCGTTGCAGGATATCCCAGAAGAGTACTGCATCTTTGCAACTGATGAAACAATGCTCAATTGTTTCTGGTTCATCACAAAGGCGGCAATTAACGGCAGACATAAAAATGCCCTTTTTATCTAACCATGTTCTAACGGGCAACGTACCGGTGTGTAACTGAAAGAAAAAGGTCTTTGTACACGGCGAGACTGGCATCTTACGTACTCTTTTGAGTACGTCATGCCCCGGTAAACCAACATACAGAGAGCGGTACATGGGCGGAGGGAAGAGCATACTAATCAAATCCTTATACAACTTTTTCCTCGACACTAAAAAAAGGAACTCAGGAGAAAAACGAACAAGTAGGAAACGGACAGCCAAATAAACCTCTTGCATTATGCCCCACAAACACGGATGGTCACAAACATTGGAAGACACAATGAGGTTGGGTAAAACATGAACTAAATTTGCAGGAATGAACGTACTATTGGGTGTGTAGTGTCACGGAAAAACATGAAACATGACACTATCTGTCGGACATACAGGTGAACTAGACCAAGGCCGCCAGCGCTTACAGGCCGAAAAAGGTTATCACGCCTCATGGATTCAAAAGACGTATCCCACACAAAAGTAGCGAAAACCCTGTGAAAACGCTGGATAGGAAGTCTTGCGCAATGAATAATTTGCAGTACATAATATATTTTAGTGGCGAGAAACAGATTACAGGCGGTCGCCCTGCCAAAAATTGAGAGGCCATGGGGGACAAACGTTTGAGCATAGCGCTGAAGAGTTGACACGCGGTCTTTCCAATAATGTGCGCTATGCTTATAGGCACTCAGAGGGACGCCAAGGTACTTTGGAGGCCTGCATGTCCATGTTATACCAGCATATTCAGCAGGTGTCGAACCCCAGCTACCAAACCAAAGACCGCAACTCTTAGAGCGATTAATCCGACTTCCTGACACCGAACCAAAGTCCTCCGTTAAACGAATAACCTCATCGATGCTTGGCTTACCAGTACAAAAAAACGCAAGGTCATCTGCATAAGCCAATACCTTCAGTTCGTGGCCCATTATTCGGAAACCATTGACAGCTCTACTGTTTATAACACTTATGCAAAGTGGCTCCAAGTATAATGCGAACAGGAGCGGAGACAGTGGGCACCCTTGTTTCACCTAAGACTGAATTGGGACTGGTTGCGAGAGACAGCCATTAACAATCAAGCGCGTGGTACAGGATTTGTAACAAAGGCGTATGCCAGTAGAAAGTATTGAACCGAGATTGACGTGATTTAAAAGTGCAAAAAGAAATGAATGGCACACTCGATCAAATGCCTTTGCCAGGTAAATTTGCAGCATTGCTACTTGTTCTTGAGCGTCACTGCAATACTGCAACACCGTACGCGCTACATGTAGGTTAGATTGTATTGATCGTCCCCGCAAGCCACATGTTTGATGAGGTCCAATCAAAGTAGACATTGCAAGCTGCAGCCGATTTGACAGTACTTTAGCAAAAATCTTATAATCTACGTCAGAAAGCGTGATTGGTCTGTAGCCATCTACAAATCGAAGTTTTTCCTTATCCTCGGTTTTTGGTATAAAGACAATATGACTTTTCGTAAATGACTGAGGCAGAAATTCAACATCAATACTTGTCTCAAAAATTTGGAGCAGGACAGGGGCTAGAACGGATTTAAATGCCTTGTAAAATTCTCCTGAGAGGCCGTCAGGCCCCGGAGTTTTCGAGAGCGGCAATTGATCAATTGCATCTTGCAATTCACCCAAGCTTAAAGAGCCACTTATTGCCTTGCACTCATCCTCATTGAGTGGGTTAATCATGGACACCAATCGCGCTATGTGATCATCATCAGCAGTGCTAGACGTGGCAGCAAACAGAGAGCTATAGTGGTTTTCAAACTCGCTAACTATGACATCTGTACTTGTGACCAGGGCACCACCACAGTAGAGCTCAGAAATTCGCTTGGCAGCCACGTGACGACGCTCATCTAGCAAGGCCTGTCTAGTAGGCTCCTCAGAGTGCAGAGCACGGTTGCTGCGGGATCGTACACGGGCCGCACGATAGCGTTCGGCATCAAACTTCTGAAGGTTGCACTTAACAGCACCAATTTCCTCTGTGTACAAGCCAGGAGCCTCACATTCAAGCGCATGCAGATTATAAAGACTCTGAAGTAACCGTTTCTCCTCACCATGCTTAAGATAAGACTTCACGGAGCCGATCTCAATAGCTATGCTACGAACTTCTAGCTTAAACATCTCCCAAGCTGCAAATAATGGGACATCCATGACCAAGGAAGATTCCAAAGCTGTCTTCACTCGCTGCTGAAAATGCTCATCATTTAGAAGCTCGGAATTAAGCTTTCACAGTTCCCACTGCGGCCGAAATTTAGGACGGGCGCATTCTTCAATCCGCGCAATGACCATAGCATGATCTGAGAAAGAAACAGGCTTGACATCACATTAAATGTGCCGTTTAAGGAGATCTACGGAAACGTAAATGCGATCAAGGCGTGAATGTGAGGCTCCTCTGATGTATGTGAAGGCGGATGGCAATCCGGCATCAATTAAACCTGCGTTTTCGGTAATAGACAATAATATACCAGAGCTCTTCTCGGCGTTTTGGTTAGGACCTGTGCGATCGCGTGGGTCGCACACACATTTGAAGTCACCCATGAAAACGACATAACGATCACATCCTAGGAGAGTTGCAATGGCATGAAAAAAAAACTGCTCGTTGCACCGGATTATTTGAAGCATACACATTGATAACCCTCCACGACTCGCCATGCAGTCGAAAGTCACAACATATCAGACGCCCTTCTATGTCAACCTGGTACTTAAAGTCAGAAACAGGTAGACTCTTCTTTAAGAAAAGAAATCAACCTGCCGAAAGACCCACTAAGTGCGACACACAGACGTTGTAATCTGTTAGGAAAGGTCGCAGAGCTATCTCTGTATCCACTTCACTTTCTATCTTAGTTTCTTGAATAGCGACAATGTCTAGCCGATTGCCCCAAAGCAATCGGCGTAACTGTACCTGTTTCTGCCTTGAACGGAGTCCACATATGCTGAGTGTTGCGACAGTCAACTGCTGGTTAGACGCCATGGTGGCTAACGGGAGCTTCAATCAGGCATCCACGGTATCTGGGGGCATCACTCCGGAAGGTGAGACCTCCCTAGAGTTGACGCCCTTTCTGCTTGATCTGAAGCGCCGAGGAGGTTTGTTATTCTTTGACTTTCGACGGCGGGACTTGTGCTTGGCGGGGACACTGTCCTCCTCAGAGGAGGCAGAACTCGGAGACACACCGCGCTTCGAGGCCGCACTTAAAATTTGCTCATCGGCATCACAGTTGCCGTCGGGGAGTGAAGTGCCAGGTTGGCACTCTGTTACCTGTGTGGCACATCCGGCAGGAGCCTCAGAAGATGTAGCAGTGCAGACACTCGGCACCGGAGCCACACCGTAGTCCTTGTCTTCCGCTGGCCCACGCACAGCACAGGCACGTGCGCCAAGAGCGCCATCACTGACACTACATATAGCTGGAGCCTGCTCCGCCAGGCATCGACGCTCATCATCTGCAGACAGCTGCTCCATCTGTGAAGGCTGGGTAGGCTCATGCTGCACAGCAGGAACGGGGCCAGACAGCGGGTCAGTAGTCGCTGAGTCAATGGGCGCAACGGCTGGCGTGCCACCAGCAGCATTAAAAACTTCTGTTGCGTCCATCAAGTGCTCCTGCAATGCGTCGTCCATGGCACGGGTGCCACCGCGTAGGTTATCAGCATACGACACTATGCACTCTCTGTAGTATGGCCGAAACGCCGACAATCATCACACCGAGGAGTGCGGCAATGACGGCGTATATGGCCAACCTTGTGGCAACGGAGACACAGTGGTGGCCTTCCTGGCACTAAAACCAGACATTGCGCACCGCAAATTGTCAAAATGCGAGGCACGTCATTGACAGTGACGCCATCAGCAAGAGTCAAGGCAACGTCTCGATTCAAGGTGCGCATGCCCTCCATTTCTGGAACCCTCCAGTGCTCCACTGTGATGGACGTAATCATTCCGCAAGCGCGACGGGCGTCCCGAATGTAAAAATCTTAAAGATGTTCAGGGAGCCAAAGTATCTTGAGCTTTACTGTCTTCGGTTCCGGGTCAATCACTAGACAACGGCGGTTTTTCACTTGTAACTCCTGAGTGCTCACGAGCTTAGCTTTCGCTAACGCTGTCTTGCATGTTATCATCCATACGTGAGACATCTGAAACTGTCCGATAGAGCTGATGTCACAGAAGTCAACGACACCCCGTAAGGCATCTCTGAAGCCCTGGGCACGATAGGGACGACCAGCAAGGACCGCATGCAGAAATACGGAGTTAAAAACCAGCTTACCAGCAGGCAGACGGGGAAGAACAGTACGGTAAGTATTACTGGCAGCAGAAGCCGCAACAGTACCTCGGCCTAGGGCCGATTTATCCATTTCTGCGGAGAGTTGTTGTTGTTGTCCTCTAGAAAATGGCGCATACCCACTGCGGGGGATTGGCCAAGACACAGGCGGCAACCATCAAAAAACGCGACCGTTCGGAACGCCGTCTTCGTCTTTCTCCCCCTCAGCCACGACTCGATGAGGACTCATTGAGGACTCATTTTTTTTCTTCAACATGGTATTTATTACAATGATGTAATGTTCTATGTACATGAACTATATACAAGCCATTATGAAAACAGTGGTAAACAATACATATTGAAAAGACCATGCACTAGAAAAGGGGCAATGCAGAGCACATCACTAACAGTGAGTGCCACTCCGGTTCGTACTCAGTCTGGGCATACACGTCTCTTAGATGAACAACCATTCGACTGAAGTGATCCTTTGTAGACACAACAGGTTCACAGTGTCTGTCCATCATGCGGGTTTTCCAGAGGCTGTGCAGTCCAATCAGAAAGAACATGTCCAGGGGTTCGTCAACAAATGGCAGCGCAGTGAGATAGCGAACAGAATGTGTAGTCAGATGAATTCTTTTTTTAAATGCGCGTTGCAGGATATCCCAGAAGAGTACTGCATCTTTGCAACTGATGAAACAATGCTCAATTGTTTCTGGTTCATCACAAAGGCGGCAATTAACGGTAGATACAAAAATGCCCTTTTTCTCTAACCATGGTCTAACGGGCAACGTAGCGGTGTGTAACTTAAAGAAAAAGGTCTTTGTACACGGCGAAACTGGCATCTTACGTACTCTTTTGAGTACGTCATGCCCCGGTAAACCGAAATACAGAGAGCGGTACATGGGCGGAGGGAAGAGCATACTAATCAAATCCTTATACAACTTTTTCCTCGACACTAAAAAAAGGAAGTCAGGAGAAAAACGAACAAGTAGGAAACGGACAGCCAAATAAACCTCTTGCATTATGCCCCACAAACACGGATGGTCACAAACATTGGAAGACACAATGAGGTTGGGTAAAACATGAACTAAATTGGTTTGCAGGAATGAACGTACTATTGGGTGTGTAGTGTCACGGAAAAACATGAAACGTGACACTATCTGTCGGACATACAGGTGAACTAGACCAAGGCCGCCAGCGCTTACAGGCCGAAAAAGGTTATCACGCCTCATGGATTCAAAAGACGAATCCCACGCAAACGTAGCGAAAACCCTGTGAAAACGCTGGATAGAAAGTCTTGCGCAATGAATAATTTGCAGTACATAATATATTTTAGTGGCGAGAAACAGATTACAGGCGGTCGCCCTGCCAAAAATTGAGAGGCCATGGGGGACAAACGTTTGAGCATAGCGCTGAAGAGTTTACACGCGGTCTTTACAATTATGTGCGCTATGCTTATAGGCACTCAAAGGGACGCCAAGGTTTTTTGCAGCGGACTACTTTCGTACCTTTGGCAGCGTTGACAGCTATGTATGAAACGGAGTATAGTACTGCGCACGCGGACTCACGACTTAGCCCCAAGGTAGCTGAGGACCTTCCGAATGCACAAACTACGACAGAAAGCGCCTTGGAGAGGTGCTCGGGAGAGTGTAGCCTGACGAAACTGATAGTTTGGGCAGGTTGTAACGGCGCTGTTCTCGGGTCGTTTCGGATAAAACATAAAAAAAATTCTGTAAATAACATTTCTTAGATAAAGTTTCGATGGGCCGCCCTATTGTTAACTTATGTCAACCTTTCAAAAATTTTCCCGTTTCAAAAATAGAAAAGTGAGCGGGAAAAATAGTCGCGCAATTCCAGCTGACTCAGATGGGCCTGCTTCTGAAGAGGGGCGAAATGGCAAAGAGGAAGGTTTGGTGTTAAGTTTGCTTGAAGGCTGTGCCGAATAACCGATCGGCAGCGAGCAGTTGAATGCTTCGCAGCATCTTTCGCGTCCCTTCGCAGCAGACACCAAGCATTGTTGGGGCGTTGGTCCGATACTGTACACCACACGTGGCTTCTTGCTACGCCTACGTCCCTCTCTCCTCGGGCTGCGAGTCTATGATTGGCGCGTATTCTCGGGCAGCAACATGTCGAGGCTGATCGGCAGCCAATAGGAGAACGGCTGGAATCCTCCATCGAGAGACCGGATGACTACGGATGACGTCTGCGCGGCATACCTACGGCTTGGCTTTCTCGGGGACGACGTGAGGGACATGCACTCGCTATACGCGTGGCGGAAATGGTAATATGACAGACCGGACGGCAGAAGGTGACCTGTCTCAGAAAACAATCGATTCATGTTCTAGGCCGCACTGTCGGAAAGCGCGCTGCCGCTGGGGCTGCGAGAGCTGTCCTTGTGGGGACTTTTCCACCGGTGAGCGCGGTTCTTCTCAAGAGGTGGCGCTGTCAGACTGTCGAGGCGCGTCGCTATGATAAAGAAAAAAATCATTTAGGATGAATTTCGCTGCTTTCAAAGACCACAGTACAGCTACGCCACACAAACGATACACCGCTCGATGTACTCCCTCGAGAGAAAACTAAACCGTTCAGAAGAACATTTGAAAGTGGTTGCGCCTGAAGATTGGTTGCACATGTGAGGACAGTGTTTTTAATTTCCACTAAAGACCTATACAAGTATTTTGCTTGTTTTCTTGGTCATTCGATTTGAAAAATAACCTTCGCTGTGTCTGAAAGAGCTACCTGCCGGGGCAATCGCGCATCGCTCAGCCGCTGTACCAGTAGCAGTATGAGGACTCCGCTCTATCTATGAATGCGATGAGAGCATCGTCACGCCATCAACACCACGTGACCACCAGTGGACCAATTATATTGCATCGCCAAATTTAAAAAAATTGAACCCAGAAAATTTGGAAATTGCCCACCCCCAAAATTGCAAAGAGCCCCCCAAAGTTTTGGAACTATGCCCTGCCTTAAAAATGTCTTAAGCTGGATTAGTGGGTAGGATAAAGGGGATTAGTTGGTCGCATTAGTATAATCCCATTTTATATTCCAACACAAGGTACTCGAACATTCCAGAACATGATGACTCATGCATGCCATATAAGGACAACATAACCAGTTCCAACACGAGTTTTAGCGAGAAATAGCAAGAACGTTGTACCCTCGTTGTACAATCATAGCAGGACACCTAAATGTTATCGCACTCTCTCCTTCGGGAATGCGGTTTAGCAGGCCCTAAAGTTAGTTTTCTTTCCTATAAACAGGGCGTCGGGATAGAATCCTGCAGATGCAGCGATGAACGCGATATAAATGATACAGGGGAATGTCAATTGCTTAACCTTTTACTTGCCAATGTTCCAAAAGTAGAACATGCGAAACCTCATTTTTTATTTTCTTCCCCATCTATCGCAGTTTTTTCTCTTTGTTTTGGCATACTCACTGATACTTGTAGAAAACATAACAATTTTAATTTTTATTATCAACCAATTTAGAAGCTTTGGATAAATGCTCACAAACGGGCATATTTAGCTTTCCTTCAGCGTCATACCTTTGTTGAATGATTTCGCAGAAAAATGTATAGTTGGAATGAGCAAAGCACAACTAAAATATCGGCATATGGTTAGGTATTACTGGAAAAAAAACAATAATAAAAACACTCTAGTTTTGAGTTTTTAGAGTTTTATGCGAATGTTTCATTTTTCGAACATTAGCGTTTTACGGTGTCAAAAGCAGCATAGACTCGCACCTGCATTGCGCCGTGCTTTACTTCTTTTTCGGCATGTTGATGGTACCCTCTAGGTGCCGTTTGGCACGAACTTGAACATATCTTTGGCATTAATTTTACATTTCGTTTTTGCGTGGCACGTGGAAGGAGCAGCATTCAACTGCAGCGCATAGCCGCATCAGTCCTTGTGAATACAAGTAGAGAACAACTTCGCGGCTAGTTTTATATTGTAGTACTATACTTCTCAACGCAATAACTCTCGTGTAGGTCATGGCACAACGCTTCCTTACACTGGAGGCTGCAATTGACCTTTTCTTCAGTCTTCCCGATGACGAACGCGAAGGTACGCCTGTATGTCGATTGCCGCCCGTTGAAGATTGATGAAGCGGTATTGTAACGGGCACAATTCCAGACTAATGATACATAAAGTAACACAGTGTTTTAAATACTGCGGTCGGCTGAGACGTACTGTCCGGTAAAAAAGAGCCCAGGACACGCGAAAGCTATCCAGGCGATCCTCTCCTTGTTTGATTACATCACATTAGAGAGCACTAGTCCTGCTTTCACCTCCACAAGCGCGATCGCGTGCCACCGGCTAATAGCAGAGATGCCGGCTTCGGTTTCCGCTCAGGCGTTCAGGAGACTTCTGTCCCCGATAGCACACAGAGAGCATCTCGGTCAGTGTTCGGTTTAGACGTTCAGTAAGGCCATTGTTCTGGGATTCTATAACCTGCCGTCAGTTTGTTGGGGTGGAACATGAGCGGAATATATCCTTGACAACTTTGACAAAAAGCAGCCGCCTCGGTCTATGAGACACTGTCGCTAAGCACTGTGATGAGGAACATCGTCTTGAAGAATAAAATCTTCAAAATCGGCACTAGAACACGTGGCTCATCGACGCGTGAATGCCTGGTTGCATAATTAGTGACAATGGCAATTCGGTCATTATTGCGATAGCATTTAGGTGGTTGCCTACGAAAAAAACTCCCCCTTCTCTCTCACGCAATTCCCTGATTGCTCGAGAGGTCATGTGACCCTGTGGCATCATCATAACCTGCCCACCGGCTGGTGTGAAAACTGCCCACCGTTGCCAAATTATGGGTGCGTTCCAATTCTCTAGACGTCCGACAAGACGTCTAGTGTGACGTCTAGGAAGCCGTCTACATGTCTACATATTGGAACGTGTCTACTTCACGCGCCACCTTGCGGCATATAAACTGAACTAACATTTGGGAATAGTTGCACTCCTATGTTCTTAAAAATTCTTAATGAAACAAGTTAAAAACGCGCTGTTAGTAGTTTGCTAGTTCTTATTTTATTTTATTTTTTCTGCAATAATGGTGCGTTCATCGCTACCGCTTCAGCAGACGATCTCACCCGCACGATTTCCTCTCGCTCGATTCACAAATATAATCGTAGGTCCACAAAGACGGCTTTATTTGCCACCAGTTCCTATAAAAATCAACTTAACGGAATGACTGACACTTGAAAGATGGTGCGTCTCCGGGCTCCAGTGCCCGCCAAGAGCACGGCTCACTCAGCTCTGACTGCACCTTCTTTCCTCCATGCTGCACCACCTCCATGCTGCACCAACTGCTCCTCCATCTTTAGACAGGAAGTTAGCCTGCATCGATGTGGACTTCGGCGAAGCAGTCTTCTTGGACGGCTTCGTGAATATTGGAACGAGTCTCAAAATGGCCGCTGTCCGGCAAGACGTCTAAGTAGATCTACTTGGGAGTATTGGAACGCACCCTATATGCCGTTGGCGCCTGCCTATTGTGGCGCTGCCCATAAGCCTTACGGGAGCTCAGGAAGAGCAACCTGCTTCTCTCTGAAACAGCCGAGGCAATGACGTGTCGCTTAACCGCTGCACCGTTGTAACAGTAGTAATATGAGGACTCCGCGCGATCTATGAATGCGATGAGAGCGTCGTGACGACATCAACACCGCCTGACACCAGTGCAGCAATTATATGGCGTCGCCAAAATTAAAAATCTATTGACCCCCAAAATTCGGAAATTGGCCCAAAACACAAAATTCTGGAGCACCGGAAAAAATTTTAGAAGTAGGCCCTCCCCAGAAAATGTATCAAGCTTGATTAGTGGGGGTGGGATAAGGAGGTCGTACTCGGTCGTGAGTACGCGACATGTTAAGATGCCCGGCGGTGAGCTTCTCATTGAGTTCCACCCACACAGCCGAATCGAAGCTTTGGAGAAATTCAGGCCCGTCAGGTGGGTTGCAGCAGCGACAATGTGTGCTACCGCTCAGAACAAGTAGACGCACGGATGCATTCGGGTTCTCCAGAGGTGAGGCCCTCAATGAGCGGCCATAATAACGGGTCGCGGCTTTGTTCTTATACAATTTTTCGAAAATCGGGAGTGGCATAGAGGCCAGGTCCACCATCAGGTCTCACTCGAACTAGCCTTCTCCACAAAGGTCTGCACAGTGTTCCATGCTGTAGACGTCTGGTCTGACGCGTGAATTTTTTGCGAGCTGGTTATGCATTGATTGAGAAATTTCTGTGAGTGTGCTTTTTTGTGATCATGTCGCGTCCATTGTATGCGCTAAAGTGCTGTTCGCTGTACGTGACAGTGTACGCATACTCTTACGGGCACGAAGCCCAAACAACTAGTTGGCCGGTGGGATCTTTTAGCGAAGAAAGGTAGGTCAGCCGAGAGCATTGGTGGTCTATCACGTACGTGGAATGCTGACTGACAGGAAAGGCCGTGTTCGGCGAAAATCTACTCAAGAGCCGAGCACTCACGTTCAGTAATGGAGCAGTTTCACCTGCCGGTGGAAAGCTGTCGTTTGGCCATGATAATTGAATTGAATTCATTGACGCGTTGATGGTCCGGCGGGTGTTGGGCTTGCAGAGTACCGGTCTCTTGTCCGCTAGCATTGGTGCGAACTCTAGCAGGGGTTGATGCGTCAAAATTGCCGAAAAGGGGCGGTTTGTGGCGTGGTAAGGAACGCGATGGGCGACGAAAAAGTTTCCCGCAGTGGCATGTCCGCAGGTAAAAGAAAGTCTTTCCTGATAAGTTCTGTTTGTGGACTGCTTAGGTTTGTCAAATGCGTTGCGAAACGCAGAAATACCAACTAAGATGGAGCAAGCTCCGGATATCCTTCCTTTACTTTGGCAAATCCTTCACTGCGCTGTTGTTACCGGGCCCGGTCGTACTCCAAAGGCGCCGACCAGATAACAAATACTGGTGAGCTGGCAGCGGCCAACTGACACTTTGCGAAATCGAGCAAGATCCGCTTAACAACAACCAAAAAAACAAAACAAAGCAAATAACTATAGTAGAAAGAGCTTTTGAGGTGTGTAGAAAACGTAGCTGAGAAGACCACAGTGGCGTGCAGGTACCAGTGACAAGCGGTCCACTTCAAGCTCCAAGAAGAGACTCAATCACCCGCTCGAAAATGACCGAAGCAATGCGCACTCTGTCGGCGTGGCTTAAAAGCGGTAGAGATCATAAGGTGCAACGAATGCTGTCTCCGCTGCCTATGCCATCCACTGCAATCTGTCGAAAGGCACAGCGGAGATCGATGATGAAGTCTGTCCTATCGACGTGGGCAAAATTATATGATGAAGCGTGAAAAAAGGGCAGAAAACGTGAAGCGCTTCACTTTGGAGAATTAACGAATAAATGAACACCGGGAACGTTTTCAGGCGTGCATAATCGTTTGAACTGTAAACTGCGGGGTTTAACGTCCCGAAGCGACACCTGGGCTATGAGAGACTCCTTAATAGGGTGCTCCGGATTAATTTTAGCACCTGGTTCTTTGACATGCACTGACATTGCACAGCATACAGGCGTTTTTTATTTCACCTCCATCGAAATACGACCGTGGCGTCCGGGATTGAACCCCACTCTTGAGTTCAGGAGCCGGATACCAAAGCTACTTAGCCTCCCCGGAGAGTTTGAATGCTTGGAATGGCAGTGTGAAAGTCAGAAGGGCGAATAAATTGGCAAAAAAAGCGAACGTAGATCATGTCCTATCGCGTGTATAAATATGCGTACAAATGCTTTCCTCGCCAATCGCGCGAAAGTGCGACGGAAGTGTGTGTTCATCACCACATTCAACACTGAAAACACAAATTTTCGACCGTCAAGCACTTGGCGACACCTGCACTGTAGCTGCACCTTCCTGAGTGCTGCATCTACACTAGTGACGCCACTGGTGCTTGGTTATTACATAAGGAAGTATGTTTTTTGGTCGCAGATATTTGCACGGGGGATGTCAGCTGTGGTAATTGGTTATGAGCGAGCAAATAAGTGTAAGCGTAATTTGTGGAACGCTGTTGGTGGCATCTGTATTGATGCCCCTGCGATAAGCATTTCTATGACGGAGTTGCAATAACTGTGCAGCAGTTTCATGAATTCTTATACGAGCAGTTCGTTAGTTCGAGGAGCTGCACGCCACGGCTATTGCAGCTCTCATGGACTTGTGTTACAAATTGCGGGTTCGGGGGAAATGTATTAACAGCGTTTCTTCTCTCATAATTGGATATCCTGGGTGACCGACTGAGTGAACTTATCTCGTAAGATGCGACACGCCCACTTGCGTTCGTTTTAAGTGGATGTCTGATGACCTACACTAAAAAAAAAATCATTTCCAAGGTCTAAGCCTAAAAAGCTCTAAAAATCACTACCAAGGCAGAATCTTAACACGTCCACTTTTTTCTTGCGAACGAAAAATAATCAATTCCCGCCGTTAATCGCCAGTCTTACCATATTAACAGCGGAAAAAGCTGAAAAGGCTCGATGGTTGTGGCGTCGGGCTGCTAAACTAGAGGTTCAGGTTTTAATCCCAAAAATGCTGAGGCCGCATTTTTTTAGCGTGAAGACAAGAGCGGCTACCACGACACATGCCCCAGGCGGACAAAGAAAATTTAATTGGAAGGAATTAAAGGAATAGTCGCACTGTTTCAAAGAAAAAAAAGACCTCGGCTGAAGCTATGTCATGACCGTGTCACTCTTTTTGTTTTTCGCTCGCGAACATCCAGCAAGCGCTGTGACTCTTCTGCCAAGTAAGCCAAAGGACTGCGAAAATGCCCGAATGTTTCATAGTTTAGAACAAAGCCTAAGTATGATATTGTAAAACAGGAAAAAAAAAATACCTGCTTCCGTGCTCTCCCCTTCAAAGCGCTCACGTACACTCGCAGTCAAAAGTTTATGGAACGGAATGTTTTTGCTAAAGAACTATATTATTTCGGCGCTGTTCACGCATCATAGAACAGACATATTAAGGCGGAAGCCTTTAATGCCTCATCGCTGTAAGCAGGAGCTGTCGACAAGAAATGTCACGCTTTTCAGTTGGTCGAAACGGTCGTAACGTCACAGTGCGCGAATTTCAAACGGGGCCAATTGTACTTCGGCTACTAACCATGCAACCAATTAAAGAGATCGTAGAGTGATGCTCCAAGTAAGTTTGAGTTTAGTTAATTGCTTACTTAACCAATTAGTCCAATTAACCTTTCTAGTCAGGCCAGATAAATAAATAAAACCGAGTAAGAAATCGGCCGAGCTCGGGAATCGAACCCCGGTCTCCGGAGTGCGAGTCGAGCACACTACCACTCGGCTATGCCAGCTCGATGTTTTGGAATGAACAAAGGTACGTCTAGTGAATACGGTGTCTTCGTTCACTCCCATCTTCCTCCCTTCCCGTTACGGCGAGGTTCAGGTGTGCACCGAGATATGCGAGACAGATACATTTCCTTTCCTCAAAAAACAATTTACTGACGAGCAAGGCGTATTTGTCCGCGTTTCAGATTGGTCCAAATTGTCGTGATGTCACCACGCGCGAATTTTGACGGGTGTCCACCGAAATATGTGAGACAGTTACTGTGCAACTTTCTTTCGTCAAATACAATTTTCGACTAGTGCTACTGATATATGCGAGACAGTTAATGCGTAATTTCCTTTCCTCAAATACAATTTTCATTTTCTTCATTACGGCCCCTCTTTCTTCTTTCACTCCACTTCCTCCCTTCCTGTACAGTGCGGCTGAGGTGTCCACCGAGACGACAGAGAATTACTGCGCATTTACTTTCCTTAAAAAGCGTTGCGTTCAAAGGGCAAGGCATCGCGCCGAACAGGTGGTGGCGTTCAATGGACTCCGTGGCAGCGCTACAACACGCTGTCGCGTTCCACTCCTAAAGGCGAAGCTTAAGCGTCATTAATTGGCAGTTAATTAATGCACCAACAAAATGTGAAGTGGACAATCGTGTAGCAGAATGCAGCACTCAGGCTTTCGCCTTTCAGCACTTTAGCCGCTAAAGTTTCTCGTAATTTTTCATAACTTAGGAGGGTATCGTTTTATGCCCGTTGGTAAGACACTGTAACGACGAAAAACCGCTTAATGATGCACTCAGTAATTCAGGCCGTCTGCATCAGGCTGCATATACCTATAACGACGAAAAACCATTTTTGCGATTTTTCGTCGCCCGTAAATGCTTCGCTGTCAGCCAAGTGCTTTAACGCTGAAGTGCTTTTAGCCCCAACAATTGGTGTTTTATCGAATATGGCTGCACGAAATTTTGTTCAATTGTAAAACCTAGAATTTCTGCCTTCTCAATCTTGACAAGCTTGCATGTATGACGCAGCAATGCCGTGCTGACTGTAGGTAGAGAGAGAGAGAGAGAGAATCACTTTATTAAAGTTCTTCCTCGTCAGCAGTTGAGTTGTTCAAAACAAAATGTTCTCAGCTCGTCCCTCGACACAATCTGCTCTTGTTACGCTCACTTGTGAACGCTTGTGGATTCGTGAACCTCCTTTACTTGTCACGCCATCAACTAGGCTCCATCCATTCCGCGGCCACGGCTAGAGGACGCTAGCCTAACTAACGAAGACATATCACACGCATAGAAATAAATATTAAACATTACAATGCCTGGCTTCAGAACCGGAAGCACTTCCGCATACCGCGCTTCTTTCTAACCGTAAGACAAGCACAGTTCCTTCACTAGACATAAATAAGCATCCACCTCATAATTCATAGGCAATAACTGATCGAATGTCTAAGCACGGATCATGTCCCAACTGCTCCCCGCTACGAGCCAGCGCGACACACACTTTTTGCACTGCAGTGCAGTGCAGCTCAGCAGTCCCCGTTCTTAAGTCACTCTCCTCTACAAGCCTGAAATGACTGGTTCATTATGAATTCCATCAGCGCAACACGGCCTTATCAACCACATCTAGCCTATAGATTATGCACGGTCTGTAGTCAGTGGTCCTTCAAATAAAATTGTTCTCTGTCTCTCTCACTTTCAATGATATCTGTATATCTGAAGTTCTAAATAGAACTGAATGCTTTTAACCTTCCTTGCGACCAATACAATCCATGGTTACGAGATAGAGAACTGGAAGGAACTAATAGGTAGCCAATTTTTGTTTAGTTATTGTACTAAAAACCGCGTCACCAGTGCATACGATAGACTGAGGAAGTGCCGACAGTTCGGGTGAAAGTTATCCGCCGTGGAATAAGTTTGTGTGGATGGAATTGACTGTGGAGTGCATCAACAGTTGCTTTCGTAAGGCAGGTTTTATGATCTCAAGAACGACGGAGACCGCTGTCGAACACCCACATCATCGGACGCATGTTGATTCGTGGCAACGTGTCGGCGATGCGCAGCTGGCCCGACGACGCCTGGGATGTCTTCGTTGTGCGGATTATGACACCGACATCGGAGAGCCGTACACTGACGAAAATATTACTACACGAAAAAAGAACTCTCCCATTGCCTGGAGTCTGATGAAGACGATGACGAGGAGGCCGACCTACATCCAGCTGCCATGTAGACTTGGGCCATGATTAGTTATATATATATCGCGTCCCAGAAGCAGCTTGTAGGTAGCAGCGCTATCGGTGAAGGGCATATGTCTGCTCAAGGAGAGGTTGTAATGCGCCGCAATATAGTATACTTTGAATAAACACACGAGCATAACGCACTTTCATTGTCTGACTTAATATCTTTTGACTGCAGGCTGGGAAGTCCACTTACTACGAACCTCGGATACAATGAACGGAAACTGTGCCACCGTCAAGTCGAAAATTAGTGGGCTCAGCTGATAACGAACGTCCAGTGAGCCCCACTAGCCCAACCACTTCATTATTTCCTCTTTGTAATCTAGGTATGCAACAGCGGTCAACGTTTCCGTACCGATTGGGGCAAACTGAAATGAGCGTGCATTACCTCTTCTGTCAAGCGCCGCGCAAAACATGCTGAAAACTTATCCCCCCTCAAGCGGGGCTTCCATGAAACGTTTTTCTGGACAATTCGCCGCCTTCAGAATGTGGTTTCACGCTGGTGCTCCCCTCTACGCTGGAAACATCCCCGTCGTACACGGTCCACTGCGAGCGCGCTCCGCTTCTCTGGTTCCATGTGTAGTTCTCTTTCCTTTTCGCAACATGGTACTATGGCGAAAACCATTAGGGAGGGAGTGTACTGGTGTGCTTGGCGGTATGGATGTACCGCTGGTTTCACAGGGCCTAGCGGCGGAAAATTAAAACACAAAACAAATTTCGTTGACCCGAACGCTACTAGAATCGGCACCTTTGGGGTGGCTTGCGCATTCTCCACAAGACATTTATGTTATTTGGTGAAGTGCTTTCGCCCACGTGTTCGTGTATTATGCAGTGAAGCCAAACAAAACGAGCCCTCGCGACGAAATCGTCGCCGCGCGACATCTTTCGCAGCGGCGCGTATTGTCTTCAATACCTAGAAAATGGAGCTACTTGTTTTAAATAGGTCTCTCCCTGTCCTCCACGATGTTTTTCTTATAAATTCCATTTTCTGGGCGCTGGAGCTCTTGCGGGCCGGGAAAGAAACAGGTGCGCGTTGGCAAGGTTGACATATTGTTCATCATCATCATCAGCAGCAGCAGCACCACCACCACCACCACCACCACCACCATTGTTTCTTAAGAGCCATGGGATTGACATTCCGTTGATGTATGCATAGCCGGCCTTGTAGTGAACGCTCGGTGCGCGTGTTACCGTGTTACCTGCAAAACTGAGGGTTCACTTGTTGAATGGGACAGGGCTAACTTGGACAAATTTGAACGAAGGACACAGGATACAGGAGGACGAGCGTGTTCTTTGTGTTCTCTGTCCTTCATTCAAATTTGTCCGAGTAAGTGCTGTCCGATTCAACATGACGAATCAGCTAGCCACAGTCGTAGGTATTTTGACAGTTTAATGTGCGGCTGGCCGACAGAAACGTGTTTAGAAAGTCCTGACACCGCTGTTGGCGTCTCCGTCATTGGTGTTTTCTTTGTTGCTGTCGGCCTCTGGTGGAGTGACACATACCTAGAGAGGGGTATTGGCCGGGATGCGTTGCAGATTCAGACAGGACAGACACATTGACGTAATTAAGTTAGACAGTCATTGGTAAAGTTTTCAGTTAACTATAAATAATCTAGAAAATTATAACTAACAAACGTATCTACCTGAAGCTATGATGTAATCATGAAGAGACTCGCACTCTGGTTTGAGGACATATCCCCTGGCGCTTGATCCAAAAGACAGGATTACCGAATTAGAAAGAGGAAGACCTAATCGAGCGAGGGGAATCTGGAAAGAAATACTCCTCAGAGAAGCGAACCGCAGGCAGGAGAGGAGAAAGTGATCAAGTTATTCAATTTCACCACATCACTAACAAAGTATCGACTGAGATAACCTCCATTGGCACCAATAAGGATTTAATCATGGTATTCTGCGGCCCATGAGGGTCATGGACACCTCGTACTGCCTGCATAAGCGGACACTCGAGGGAATGCAAAGCTGGAAATCCGCTGTAGCAAGGAGAGGCTCATGACTCAAGGAGTGCAGCTACAGAACGCGTTGAAAGCGGGCTATTGTCAAGGACACAGTGTTTGGAATAAATTAGGCCACAGGTCAGCAAAGAGCAGACTTCGCTAAAAAATCAGGCATCGCTTTAGAAGCACTGCCGCAATGTCAAGGTACCGTTGCAACACGTTGCTTCTCCAATAATGGGATTGCCGACAATACCCTAAAAACACAACTTGTATCTTTTTACTCCCTCCTTAAGACTACTGTAATTAAAATTCATTTTTACTTACATAAATCATATTGTGTTCCATGTCGATGTTCGCCTATTCAAAATGTAATTCGCGTTAAATATCGGGGAGTATTTTTCGATTGTAGCTTATCTTGGCAACACCATTTATCGTATGTTTGTTCAAAACTGAGGTTGGCAGCATGGCTGTTGTTCAACATCAAAAGTTTTGCCACCCTATGTGTAACGAAAATAATTGTGCATGCTTTGGCCCGCAGTGTGTTGAAGTATGGCAATAATGCCTTTGCCTTCTGCTCCGATAGCTGGAGATGCCGGATGAAGAGCATTATGAAATATATTCTCGGGAATGGTGCCTATAATGTCTGATATTTTATACTGAAAATACACTTACAACTCCAAAATTTCAAATCCTCGTTCACTGAAACCATTTTCTTAAATATTTTTTAGAATTCCGCATTGAAGTGGGAAATTACCGCCACGCGGGGGCTTAGAAAAGTCGACGTCACGTTGTCCCTCATTCGGCCACATGGTGCTGTGTGGCCAGAGCCTGCATATTTTTAGCAAGTTGCCGGATGCGACCTCTTCCGCGAAATCTGAACTAAATCTGAAGGAATTCTGGAATAATTAATAGTGAAGCTAGTGTTAAACTTCAGACAAAAGTTTGGGTGTCTTTAGTGTAAATCCTTTTGAGTTTTGTTTTGAACAGGCCTACCCATTTCTATCATGTTCTCTTTTTTGCTTCCTTGTCAGCAGGTCAGCAGGTATGAGTTTCAATCAGCGTGTCATAAGGCATGGCCATACAATCCAACTAAAGGATTCGGCTGGCTGGTTTCTGTTGTAATGCTCTTGGTAATGAGAATAAAATATTATTATTTTAATGCACATTCTGATATTCTTTTCATACCCAAGGGCATTTTAGAAAACACTTCCTTGCCGACTGCTTTAAAAGGACACTGAAGAGAAATACAAAGTAAGAATAGACTTAGAGGTTCACGTCATGTGACGGCAAATATGTCACTTTTTTTTCGAGAATAAAGCTTCCGCAAGTCAGAAAACTGAGTAAAAGAGAGGTACACATGGGGCCGCCACGCACAGATTCGTACGATGCGACTGGTGACGTATTCACGTGCTCCATCTAGGAACCTTATTTCGTCGTCAGTGTGCAATTACCATCGAAATACGAGCAGAGCAGCGCGCCGAGCGTAGCCAAGTATGCGAAGCGTCTCATATGTAAAGAAAGTCTAGATGCAAAAACGAGCGCTGAAGGCTTTCTTTTCGCTTTCTGTGCACTCAGGCTACGTGTAGTCGTTGTTCACATGCCGCAAGTTCAGAACCGCAAGCGCTCAACGGCATTCACGCTCTGTTATGCTTGCTAGGCGGCCGGTGAAGTGGTTTCTTTCTGACTTCAGCCCTCTAATCGGATACTTTTGGCAGACTGAGAGCATTTTGAAATTGCAAAGTGCTTGTTTGTTTGTTTGTTTTGTTTTTCGAATATGCTCACGCAGACATACATACATGCACGTCGTCAACGTGTGAAGCCCGATGCGAGAGCGTGTTTTCTGCGCAGTGGAAAGGCGGATATGCCGAGATATGCTTAAATGCATGCACCATCACCTCTCACTTGTCTCGATAAAAGTTTCCAGAGTGGGCCGCCATGCATGCCGTTCGTGAGGCGCCGGCACTCAGGGCCGGATGTTTGCGTTTTTCATTCGGGTGCGCGTTCTCTACGGCGAAGCTTTAGTATACAGATGCGTTTTTTTTTTTTCTATGAGGGCTCAATGTCCCAAAGAGGCTCAAGCTATGAGGGACGCTGCAATAAAGGACTCCGAATTTCGGCCACCTGGGGTTCTTTAACATCATCGCACAGTACACCGACCTCTCTAATTTTGCCTCCGTCGAAATGCGACTGCCGCGGCCGGGATCGAACCCGCGTCATTCGAGTCGGCAGCCGAGCGCCATAACCAGCATACAGATGCGATATGCAGCTAAATTGGCATTAACGGTACGCTCGCTACCACAAGAAAAACGTCCAACCAGCGGATGTATGTTCAAGTTTATGAGTACGTCCCTAACGACAGCTATTGCCGGCAGGCGGCAGGCTGCAGATGGGCTACCCTGATTCTTTTCTACTTACAATTCACAGGCAGCAATCCGCGTGCATATAAATCGCAGTGACTGCTGCATAGTCATCCACGAGGGTCGTCTGCGATCAAACTTACTGCGTGGTTAGTCAAGAAACACGCAATAATCGACAGTAAGGCGCCGTTTGATGAGCGATGCGCTATTTTAGCGGGATATCGTTAAGCAGCTCGTGTCGCAGGAAATCCGGCGTCGTGGTCGGCGTCGTTGCCCGTGGGCGAAAAATCCTCGCAAAATCCCCAGAGAAGCAACCTAGGAGGCAGGTGGGCCACCTAGGTCACGTGACCTTGAGGCGTCGTCACTAATCTGTCCCCCTTATGCAAGCGAACTGCGCAGTTCAATTAATGATTTCTAGCTAGAGGTTGCTCGGAAAAAACCGCTGCACCACTGCGCCAGTAGGAGTATGAGGGCTCCCAGGGATCTAGGAATGTAAAGTAGAGAATGACCAGTTCTATATGTGTGGCCTTTAACCTATTAGCGCCATCGCGTCATACCCTTACGACGGGTCTTAAGTGTCCCCTCCAATTTTCTCACTTAGACTAAATACATTAGAGAGCAACTGCTGCTCCCAAGCTTTTTATTATCGCTCGGAACTGATATGTACACTTTACGGCACCACACAACGCACAGAAAGCTGCACGCTCGCGTCGTGTGAATCAAAAAGTAATCAAAATAGGAAATAGGTCAAAAGACAGGACTGAAAATGAGCTAGTCAAAGCTTTTCACATTATGAAAACTGGTGAAAAATGCATCACCACTTCATCTATTTCGATTAAAGGGAAGGAAATCGCTTTTTTAGCAGGCCACATATAATTCTGTGATCTCTTCAATGTCCCATGCTTGGCTGCAAACTGTTTTTCAGGCCCAGAAATATATTATTTTGTCTATAGCTTTAATGTCCACCTATACGCATGTTCCTTGTTGTTTTCATACTGTCATGCTCGTTTCCACATATATTTATCTTATCACCACTGCCTATTTTTGGTTGATTGTTGTTTTCTATTCTGTCCTTTAAATTATCACTGTGTGCTTGATTTTCTTTTCCTCTTACCTTTATTCAGGTTGATTGTTAGTTTCCATGCTTGTTTATTTTTCTAATTTTTTTCTTTTACTTGAAGCTCCTAGCGACACACTGACTGTTTAACCTAGCCTCAAGCAGTGATGCGATCTTGGTTTGTTTTGTGTTTGGATACACCCCCTCCCCTTCCCCCCCCCCCCCCCAAAAAAAGGAAAATATGATCACTGTGTGCTATCTTTTACCAATTCGCGCGGTCCTACTTGTTATTAAAATGTACCAACCAGCCTTCAAGAACTACAGTGTGTTGTGAGCGCGCGCTCACCTTCCTTTTCGATAACGGACATCCCACGCGCCCGACCCGTGACATACGCTAATCTGTAGATAGAGTACTTGTATATAGTACCTCTTTCCGCCCTATCCTTTCTGGCTGTCCCCTCACTCCCGTAGCAATGGCTGTGGTTGGGGCTTGCAAAAATCTATCCCTTCCTTTTTTATTATTTGGAATAAACCACTACTACTACTACTACTCAAGAACTTTATGCAACAATTTGTACTGACATGACCTCGACCAAATTCACCACTCGCTTTATATTTTTCGGGACGGTAGTTCAGAGCGCGATTCTGACTTCACTGCCTACATTCTCTACACAGCCTCAAAAACTACAAAAAAATGGACACCTTTACCAGCACTACTTCCATAGTGCAAAACGTAATGCCGTCAATCATTATCACACTTTGTAGGGCATCAGGAAATGTCTGAACTCCATTAATGAAGCCAAAGCAACTGGTCCACGTGGAAAATCTCCTAGGCTACTCAAAGCCTGTCCTTTCAGTGTATCTAAATCCTTACAAGTAATTTTCTGCAAGACATTCGAAAATGGCATACTCCTTAAAGATTGGAAAAAGGACTATGTGGCACCACGGTTTTTAAAAGCGCTTCCAAATCCCCTGTGACGTACGCGGCGTCGCTGGGATGCAGTCATTTCGTCAGGGACGACTACATAGTCCAATTCATCTAGCCGACGAAGAACCTTGTACGCGCCGTCACGTAGTGGTGACTGCAGTCCGGCGACCAGGAATACAGCGAGAATGGCTTCTAAATGAAACTCTTTAATTGGGTTGATTTGCGCCCCCAAAGAACTGAATGTCTCTGCGGTGGCATAGCAACAGTCGAGCTCGGCTTTCGTCGAACAGAATACCCGCTGCTCTCGGCCGTGCTCTATTTAAAGCTGATAGCGAACTTTCGAGATAAAGCTTAGAAAGTTACTCCAACATAGTGGAACAACGTAGAATCGGCTCCGCCTGGATGCGATCAGTCGAGATAAATCTAGGCGCGTCTTGCATCACAAACAAAGCGATAAAGCTGCGTGTCGGTAGCTTTGAAGAATGGACAAACACTACAAAGATTAGCGCCAATATGTTGTAAAGTGTTTGAGCACACGCTCTACAGCAATATAATTAGCCGCCGTGGTGGCTCAGTGGTTATGGTGCTCGGTTATGACCTGAAGGACGCGGGTTCGCTCCCGGCCGCGGCGGTTGAATTTCTTTGCAGGAGAAATTCTAGAGGCCCGTGTACTGTGCGATGTCAGTGCACGTTAAAGAACCCCAGGTGGTCGAAATTTCCGGAGCCCTCCACTACGGCGTCTCTCATAGCCTTAGTCGCTTTGGGACGTTAAAGCCCATAAACCGAACCAAACCAATATAATTAGGCACTAAGAATAAAGCAGCTTTTAGAGTGAAAGCTATACTTCACGACCAAAGCTGAAAAGGCCGTTTGATCTCTGAAGCTCGACCTTGAGTAAATAAATAAATATTAATTAATTAATTAATAATTAATTAATAATTAATTAATAATACAGCGCATGGACTTCGAACCACGGCTGCACGAACGGATCAGCTTCGCTGACCTGTGCACGAGAGCACTAGCACAATCTCGCGCTGTGCACTGCACGTCGTCGTCTTCAACATCTAGTCCTACTATCGAACTAATATTGCCGCCAGACGTGCCGACGACCCAGCAAAGCAAAACCATGAGCCAACCAGGCTAAACGCATGCTTTCGCACATCTACTTGGTTTAACTACGTGAAAACCCAACCACCTTTTTCTTTCCCAGCCATCATGGTTTCCGCAAAGACGTGTCCTGTACCACTCAGCTGGTTGAACATTTTCATGAGCTTGTGGATACTGCTAAAAAAAAACAGGTTGCGTACCGATGCAGTTTTCCTCTACTATCGCAAAGTGTTTTATTCCGTCTCACACGAACTAATAACCCACTACTCTTAACTTGAATAACCGAGATGCGAATAATTGAAGACTACCTGGGCGACAGATTGCTCTGTGTAGTAATTGGAGACAACAATTCTAGTTTTGTTCACGTTACTTCGGGAGTGCCGCAAGGCTCGGTGCAGGGACCGCTACTCTTTTTAATCGATATAAAATATATCTCTTCAGTTCTACTAACTGTTGTTCTGTCCTTTTCAAATCAGATCGAAATGACTGTCAAAAATGCTGGGAAAATGGTTAGCCTACCAATACGGACCCTTGAGGCTGTTCCTCAGATTCTTAAAAGTACAGCACACAAGTGACTTGGAAGGCCTCAATTATAATAAGTGTCCGCAGCCTGGGTCCGCAGTGTCCGCAGGCGCGTTTCGCCTTCATCGAAACGCGGCCAAAGCGACGCCATCTGTGTGAAAACCAATCAGCAGGGATCAGGCGGCATGTTTCAGTGCACTTGATAATTTCTGTTCTCTGGTACCCGGAACGGCGGTTTTATCGGGAAACACATCATAGCTTTAACACCTATAGCTTCAAGGGGATTATGTCGCAACCGCTTTGAAAAAAAATGGCTGAGGCTTAACTTGGTTAAGCCTGGAGAATGCGAAGCATCATCGTGTCGCGTAATTTGGAGGCGCACAACCACAGCGACGGCGCGAGGTGCGCCCCCGTTTCTCCACTGTCGTGACGTCATCGTGTCACGTGGTGTGACGTCATGTATCACGTGATTTGGATGCGCACAACCACAGCGACGGCGCGAGGTGGGCCCCCGTTTCTCCACTGCCGTGACGTCATCGTGTCACGTGGTGTGACGTCATGTATCACGTGATTTGGATGCGCACAACCACAGCGACGGTGCGAGGTGGGCCCCCGTTTCTCCACTGCCGTGACGTCATCGTGTCACGTGGTGTGACGTCATGTATCACGTGATTTGGAGGCGCATAACCACGGTGAAGGGCTGATCTGGTAGCTAAAGTAGTATGCTTCGCATAAAATAGTCGAATAATTTGCACATTGCCAGCATTCACAACTCCAGCCAAAATAACCTGCTTTGTAAGGTTAGGCTGCTGCTTCAATCTGCAGCGAGGTGTCCTTAGCTACATAAAGAATATTGCTTCCGCATCGATGAGCAAATTGTGCCATTGAAGGACCGCCACAATATCAGGCAGTATGTGAGAGGAAAGCCTCCTTCATGAGGTGCAAAAACTATAGTGGCACTATAGGGAATGCGATAGTATTAGAATCAGTGAGTTTTATTACAAACAACCACGCCAGCTGGTGGCGGCGGGGCGGTGGCACACCATGTGACCTGAGGACGCCGTAACTTTCTCCACGAATCAGCGAATCTTATGACAGACCACAACGCCAGCTTGTCCAATCCGCAAATTTTATGACGGGCTATAACACCGGGATTTTTGTTTTCGTGTTGAAGATTCTCATTGCGGCGATGCAAGTGGAGAGAGGTGGCGGCGGAGAGGGCATATCAGTGACCTGATGACGTCATAACTGTCACGGCCAAGCCGAGAATTTTTGAGAGATCGCAGCACCAGCTCTACCAATCACCACATGGAGCTAGCATACATTGGACGATCAGATTTCAAAAGTAGTTAATTTAGTGAAAGATTCGACGAAAATTCCTGTGGTCAGGCATTGAAGTGAAAAAATCTTGCAGACACTGAGCCAGTCAAAAAATGACGAAAAACCTTTCGAAATCCGTACAGGTTCCTTGTCCATAACCGTAAGTCTTTATTTCAAAGTACTTATTTGTATTAATTAGTTTCCTAAATACCGTGTCAATGCAAATAAATTACATTACCAATTACTCCTCCCAAATTGTGATTAAAAACATATAGATCTGAAAAATAATATTGTATACTATTATACATTATATTAAATAATTAATTACATTCATTCTGTCCCGAGTATCACTTAAATGGAAATGAATTATACATTACCAATTAGTGCTTATAAATATAGCGACCTTACATTAAAATTAGCTCCGCAAAATAATGCGGTTACATTTAAACTACTTTCTAGTTTTCACGCATACTCAGAAGAACAGCTCCCAATCATATGAAAGGGTACAAAATTTGAGCCTTTAGTTATTGATTACGAGATAATTATGCGGGCCGAAAACACTTTTTCCTGTTTTCTAACTACTTTTCCTATTGACTCATTATATATTGTCACGTTCTAGTGACGGCAGTCCAGCGTTCAGGAAGACAGCAACAAAGACTTTCAAACGAAGCTCTTTATTTGGGCTGACTTGCGCCCTCAAAAGAACTGAATCACTCGGCGGCGGCGTAAGCAACAGGCGTGCTCGGCGGTCGTCGAACTACGAATGCCCGCCGCTCGCGGCATCGCTCAATTTAAAGCCGGCAAAGAAACTTCCAGATAGCAGGACAAGATCATCTACAGTAATCTGGAAAAACCTAGATGCAGCCTTTCATGGCTGCGATCAATCGAGATTAGACTGGACGCTTCTCGCGTCACGAACAAAATTGATAACACCCCTTTCGTGCGGCCTTGCGCGAACGAACGGACATTACAATGATACGTGGCATTACCCCCCTCCCAAAGAAGCATCGTCTCGATGCTTTAAAAAGAAATTAAACACGGAGAATGCTTCGAGAACTTAGAGTCCTTTAGCGTTCCTAATAAGGTGCCAGGGCAGCGGTAAAAGCTTCAAGTCTGGCCGTGTCGTCGTCGTCGTTGGTGTTGTCGTCGTATTTGTCGTCGTAGTAGTCGTCGTCGTAGGGATCGTCGTCGTCGTAGGGATCGCCGTCGTCGTAGGGATCGCCGTCGTCGTAGGGATCGCCGTCGTCGTAGGGATCGCCGTCGTAGGGGTCGTCGTCGTCGTAGGGGTCGTCTTCGTCGTTGGGGTCGTCGTTGTCGTTGGGGTCGTCATCGTAGGGGTCGTCGTAGTTGAGGCATAGTCTTGTGTTTTCGTTGATGGAGGATCTTAGTTCTTGCGCTCATAAGCAACCTCACCTCCAGAGGCTGCTTTATTCGGTTTAACCTTCGGGGCCTGGGGGAGCGTCCACGCACCGCGTATCCTCGGCTAGGAAATACAAAGCGCGGCGACGATGGCCACGATGAACGTGATAGGCGGTTGGGCGGTGAGCATTCTTTCCGACGCAAAAACTCCTCGATTTCCGCTGGTCGCTGGCCGGGTCGGGGTTGGTGGCACCCGGGGCTGCTGAATAATGATCGGAGTCTTCGCCTGGGGAAAGCTCATGGTGGACGTTGCTGCTGGCTTTCGTTTCCGGGTAGGGTCAGGCAGAATCCCGAACTCAGGTGCGTCTCCTAGCAGACGTCGGCTTGCGCGGTGGACTGGACTCAGGTCCTGCGGTGAATGACTCGAAGGGCTGGCGTCGCGACTTGCTGGGGGTGTCCGGTACATGGAAGGCTACCCAGCACCTCCACCAGATGTCACGTTCTAGTGACGGCAGTCCAGCGTTCAGGAAGACAGCAACAAAGACTTTCAAACGAAGCTCTTTATTTGGGCTGACTTGCGCCCTCAAAAGAACTGAATCACTCGGCGGCGGCGTAAGCAACAGGCGTGCTCGGCGGTCGTCGAACTACGAATGCCCGCCGCTCGCGGCATCGCTCAATTTAAAGCCGGCAAAGAAACTTCCAGATAGCAGGACAAGATCATCTACAGTAATCTGGAAAAACCTAGATGCAGCCTTTCATGGCTGCGATCAATCGAGATTAGACTGGACGCTTCTCGCGTCACGAACAAAATTGATAACACCCCTTTCGTGCGGCCTTGCGCGAACGAACGGACATTACAATGATACGTGGCAATATGGAAATCAATTTCAACTTTAGTAGAGAAATTACAAAAACATTTGTGTTCTTGTCGAAACTGGTTGTTCCCTGTAATGTTGGTGAGACCTATACATTGGTCAGTGGTCACATGCTTTATGGTTTACAGAGTTTAAGTCCCAAAGTGATTGAGGATATGAGGGATGCCGTAGTGAACGGTTTGGGATAATTTCGACCACCTGGGGTTCTTTAACGTGCACTGACCTCGCACAGGAGACGGGCCTCTAGCATTTCGCCTCCATCGAAATGTGGCAGCCGTGGCCGGGGTCGAACCCGCGTCTTTCGGGCCAGCAGACGAGCGCCATAGCCATAACCACTGAGGCACCGCGTAGGCATTTCTTCGACTGGGTTCTCAACCAGTTGAAGAGGCAGCCAGTTTGCGGTGTCCCCAGCGGTTGGTGATGGATGTGGGCGCTTTAAAGCGAAAGCCTCATACGGCCCTTTCGCAACGAAACCGACGTCGTTGTCGGCGTCCAAGAAAAGTGGTCCGGAAAAAGCCCAGTGACGTCACTAGCAAATAAAGAAATTCTTCCGTGGGTGTGGATAATTGAACCAAGCACCTTCAGATTGCGAGGCGAGCACGTAACCCATAGGACGCAAAACCTCATTGCTATATGGGGAACAAAAGTAAACCTAGAGTACGCGTTTCCTTACGACTGCATGCTAATGAGTAGGTGTCCCTTTAGAAAGGAAGCAAAACACTAATTTTGCCTTCAAAGCACGAAAGTAGATTTAAGTGCATTCCGTAACTTTTTCTACTCCCCGATGGCTCGAGGCCGACTGATGAAGCTTAGGTAGTGGTATAAACAGTTGACGAAAGCGCAGGCGCTTGATTTAACGACAGGTTGCGTAAAGTGCTCCGCATGGCGATGGCATTAGCGTACACCAAAGACTTATCAAATACCGCATTTCCCAATAGTATTCAACGGGATTTCCTCTCAGCCGTTAGTGGGGCCGAACCCTTCTGGCACCCCTAAAGACCCCTAAAGACACCAAATCAGCCAGCCCGCCATCAGTGCCCAGGGATGGATAGAAGCCAGTTTGTGCGGCGTGGTAGAAACCGTGCTGTGGAAGCAACCATGACAGTCGAGTGCCTAATAATTTCGCTCCCAGCTTCCAAAGCACCCACGCAAGCGAGATATGTGTGAGGTTCCCTGTGTCTATCGGATGCATCTCTGGCTTCGGAGTTGGGATCACATGGACTATTTTTCCGGTTGTCTCGGATGGTACCGCCAAGTCACGCTTGTCTGTGTAGCATCGATGTGTTGAAACCATCGGCTTGTCGGTGTGTCGAGGAGCAGAGCGAGCACAGCGCCACTCATATTGTTTTCGGGATGGCGTCGATCCAAACCGGGCATTGTCTTCCTTTTGACGTCGCCTGTAGCCACAAGTAACTCCTGCAAATCACTATTCTGTGAAAACGCCCTGGCGGTCCTTTCATTGTCAGGAGCTAATGGGAGTTCATTTAATTGAGCAAGAAAGACTACCAGACGAGGCGCGAACATAAGGTATTTGCAATATAGTATGTTAGACCTGCTCGATTCTGGACTTGGCTTATTTTATGCAGTAGTTAATATATGTCACATTGAGATGACTCCAATGAACAAGAGCTCCGTCCTCCGAGTACAGGCCGCATGGCATAGGGAGATCGCAGACAGGGTCGAAATGATGAAGGGAGTCGTGTTCCCGTCTCTGTCGCACCACAGCTTGCGCTGTGAGCTCTAGGCAACTACGGCGGCGGCAAGTTCTGCTAACCCCTTCGAGAAAGAAGAACAAGGACGAGCTCGGGTGAGCCACTGAGCGCTGCTCTGACTGCGCTACAGCGAAGCCATTACCTGCTATGCATATTACAGGATTTTCTCGCTTGCCCTACGGGCTTCCATATGGCGATTAAACTATTAATGTAGTCGAGAGTTCGACGAAAACTCGTCCGGTCGGGGTAAATCATAATAACGTGAGACTGTAAACGCCGAAAAAAAATATTTCGTCAGACGTTTTGGAGATTTGTGAACAAGGCTGCCGAAGGGGAGCCGAAACGTCCTTTTTTTTCTTGTCGACGTCTACCATTTCACGTTGGTATGATTAAATTATTAAGCGGTGTCAAGTGCGCGCCTTCTGCACTAGCTCGCGGTGTAAGCAGGTAAGATAACAGAAATAATCAAAGACCTGATTGCGTCAGTCTCGAGTACTTAACACCGCTTCAACCCTGCCCTTAGGGCGCTGTGTGTCGTATGTGGGTCTCTCACCGTGTCTGCCTTCTTTTTTCGGGCTGCACCCGTTTCTCTAAAAAAAAAAAGCTGCATCAACAATCCCACATTAGGTACCACTCGTGCCTGAATAATCTTCCTCCTACGTAAGAAAGCACTTTATTACCCACACCGACTTCTTTGTTCATTAGGAACGAAACCCTAAGAATTCCAGCAGGCAAAACTTTATCCAAGAATATAGCAGTCTATATTTTACGAGTGCGTTGAGAGGGTTCTATGCGTATAAGCCTTCCATACAGAATCTAACCTTCACCGTGGAGTTAAAATAGCAAGCCATCCCAGAAGGGTCGCTTATCGAAATGGTCATTTTCGAAAATACTCCTCCCCCCCCCCCCCCCCTCCACCACAGTGCTAACCTTATGTCGGCGCCTTGTCGGCCGGTCTGTGCTCTGAGCTTCCCTCTGGTTGGGATCACCATGGTCCGTCGGTATGCGCCGCGTCAAGTTCAGACTTTCCTGGGAACAAAAGCAAGGCCGCAGTGATGAGTCGGACAACGTGGCCTGGTGGGACGGAGGACGACGACGCGTCACCGCCCACTCGGATGTCTCGCCAATGCCGGCGGCTAATTACCAGGCAGGACGACAAGGGGAGTGCGACGGTGAGTATCTTATGATTCCGTTGCACGTGACGGCGTTATCTGCCCCAACCAGAACAAAAATCGCGCCCCAATGCAGGTTCTCCGTTATAATTTACGCGAGCATATCACAGCTCTCGTCGGTGTAGACGGTATCATATCGGAGCGGGCTCTTACCATTCTTAAACCAATTCTATTCATGACATATAGAGGCCTAAAGATAGATATGAACGCTCCAAATGTTGAGATCTATCCAGGATCGCATCTGAAAAGAGTTCAGCCATGTGCGTTGCGAAAAACAGTAAACATTCCAATCTGAACCCACCTGAGTTCTCTCTCTCTCTCAACGACCCAGACAACCCATCATCAATGTCATCTTTCAGCGGTTCCCGCAGAAGGAAGACCTCCTAAATCCTGACTTAAGGGTAGCGTGTTTAGTCTTGCGTCTGTTCGCATAATCGCTGCGCCGGCGCTCTTACTCTGGGCCACCACAAACCGAACAGGCGTTTGTGCGCTCCGCTCGATACAAGGGTGAGTTCTGTGGCTTCCCGCGCTTTTGCGCTGGAAGCCGTCGAGGCTTATGACTTTTAAGTCAGGCCAAAGAGGTTACAACACGTTGTTCGGCTACGCCTTGGAGATTCGATAGGGCACTCTCGAGCTCTTTATAGCTTTGAGACGAACAGTAAATAATGCTGATAACAAGTTGTTTCAGTCCGACTCTAAGCTCCAGGTCGTCAATTTTGGGGTTCCGCTACTCACTGCTCACCGGCTTCGCTAAGACCCCAACCTCGGCGCATGTGTACTTCTGCGTGTTTTCAACGTCCCGAAATTAAATCGCCACAGTTGCGGCTACGGGAAGAACCGGGTTAAAATTTTAATGTAACCTTAGCATAGCTGAGGCTCACAATACGCAAAGTTGAACAAGATTCTTTAAACGAATCTTTTTTTTTTTTTACACAACGTGTTTTTGTACCCACAGTGTTCTGTCATTGGAGAGTTCTAGCATACGCGTAGACATACTCGCGTAGAGATGTAGCGTACCAGCCAGATGCCTGCTGCGCATGCGCAGTGGCCAGGTGAGGAGGTTGTCCGGAATACGCCTACTGAGCTGCGACTACCGGAGACTCTCCAATATCTTCTCGCTACCTCTACACTTCATTGTCTTCGAGTCGCGTGGCTCTGGTTGGCGCTTCGACTTGGGTAGCAACACGTCCACAGTACGCGGCAGCCAATGGGAGCTCAGTGGAAAAAATGTGGCAGGCGTTGACAACAGTCAAACCGGACGGCGGCCTGGGCTGCTCGCGTAACTCGGTTTTTTCCAACGCGGTCGGTGACTAATGCATATGCGCAAGACGCGCGGCGGAAAGCTTCTGGTGACATACCGGATGGCAGAAACCGATCTCTTCCACACAGCGATGCCCACGTGCACTGTCCGTGACTACGACTGCGCAGCACGCTGTCGCCCTGTCTGCGAGAACAGTACCTGGGGATTTTCCACCTTTGAGCGCGGTTCTTGTCAGCGCAGATGGCGCTGTCGTATCGGCAGGGCGATTTTCCAATTAAATGATCACATGTTTATGTGCTGCCCAGCGCTCCAGATGCACCACGATGTGCATCAGGCGGCAGCGATAGAAAAAATATTTGCCTTTGTCTTCACATCTAGGCCACCACACAATTCAAGGCGGTAAAGCTCACCTTAATGATAATTAAAGGAATCACATGCCGAAAACTTACACTTGGGCTAATGAGCCCCGTACCTGACAGTTCCGTATTATATTCGTCCGCCTGGTATTGCTAGAGGGCGTAGGGTAGGTCTACACTTCCCATGCATTCTTCGATATATTTACGATCCGTTTTGTCACCAACAAAGCGCAATTGAGTTTTGGCATATTTTATTCCTCATTTTGGCTTATATTTACTGCACTAAAATTAAGGCTTCGTAGCAAATATTCAGTTTCGCCTTTTTCTCAGTGATCATAATTTTTTTTTCATACAAAAAAATTCATTAGAGAAAGAAAACCTACTCCGTACATGTGTACCATTCTATATATAGTTCAGTAGCTTTGCAAATTTCTGAAGAAAAAGGTGGATGAAAAATCTGCCTTTTGTCCGCGTTCTTTTTCTAATAACCGGTAAAATGTAACCAAAAATGGCAATTTGAGGTATTTCAAGTCGAAGACAAAGCTTACATTCACTCCAGCTTTTTCCCGTAAACAAAATGTACCCAAAACATCTGTTTAGTAGCCGCTATCAATGTATGGAACACAAGTTTCATTTTTGTGCTATTTCGCTTTTGTGGCCTCCCTTGTGATCAGTTCTACATCTGTCCCACTGAAGTACTTTCAACGAGAGTGTCCTTTAAGGAACGTTATCGCGATGCATCGACCTGTTGATACCCCAGATGCCTACATGATCTCACAGGTGTGAAGTCGGGCTATGCTGCATTCACTTTACCTCTGCTCTGCGTCCAATGCGCAAACTAACGAAGGCATTCTTTTGGAGGCTCGCTCCCAGAAGACATGGTTAAATTAATCGTCGCCATTTCGAGACAGGATAGAACTAGCAGAGATAACGAAGTTAATAAATAAGCTCAAGGTAGCCGACATGAGAAAGTTTAACATGGAGAAAATCGAGCATGCTGTAAGGAACGGAGGTAGCCTAAAATCAGTTAAGAGAAAACTGGGTATAGGCAAAAACCAGATGTATGCGCTAAAAGACAAAGAGGGCAATGTCGTTAGCAATATGGATAAGATAGCAAAAGTTGCCAAAGAGTTCTACACAAATCTATACAGTAGCGAATGTAATCATCCAGTTACTGAGAGGGGCACTAGAGCACAGTAATGAGACATCCCGCCAGTAACAAAGGATGAAGTAAAAAAAAGCCTTAGGAACAATGCAAAGGGGGAAAGCAATTGGTGAGGATGAAGTAACAGCAGATTTGTTGAAGGACGGAGGAGAGATTGTGCTAGAAAAACTAGCCACCCTGTATACGCAATGCCTTGTGACCTCGAGAGTACCAGAAGCTTGGAAGAGCGCTAACATTATCTTAATTCATAAGAAAGGAAACGCCAAGGACTTGAAAAATTACAGACCGATCAGCTTACTGTCCGTCACCTACAAGGTATTTACTAAGGTAATCGCTAATAGAGTCAGGACAACCTTAGACTTCAGTCAATCAAATGATCAGGCAGGCTTTCGTAAATGATACTCGACAATAGACCACATTCACACGATCAATCAGGTGATAGAGAAATGCGCACAATGTAACCAACCCCTATATATAGCCTTCATTGATTACGAGAAAGCATTTGACTCAGTGGAAACCTCGGCTGTCATGCAGGCATTGCGGAATCAGGGTGTGGAAGAGTGTTATGTGAATATATTGGAACATATTTATAACGATTGTACAGCTACTATAGTTCACCATAAAATCAGCAATAAAATTCCAATACGGAAAGGTGTCAGGCAGAGAGACACGATCTCGCCATTGCTATTCACCGCCTGCTTACAGAAGGTATTCTGGGGCCTGAAATGGGAACAGTTGGGGATAAGAGTTAATGTAGAATACCTGAGTAGTTTGCGATTCGCTGATGACATTGCTTTGTTAAGCCACTCAGGACAAGAACTACAAAGCATGATCAATGAGTTTGTTGAGGATTTGCGGGGTCGCAGCGGAGCACCAGAGCAAGACGACCACCGTGGCAGGCTTCTAGTTCCCAACTGCCCGTGCCGGGCGTGCGCCCCGAGCACGCGCTGTCCATCTTTATTTTATTCTAGCGCGCGCTGTAACGCCGATCTCAGCGCCGGCCGTGGAGGAAGGAAAAAAAAGAGGAGAGGCCGTCACGTGACATTTTGTGAAGCCGGAAACAAGCTCGGCGCCATCTTACTCCGGCGGGCTTCTGTTTACATTTCGCCGCCGCGCCGATTGCGCGCGCGTTTCAAAGCCAACGAAGGAGCGTGCTACCGCATGGGCGCAGGCCCCCGTGCGAGTGGCGCTTGGCTGCTTGCCGGTTTAGGGTGCCCTATGCCCATGCTGGTGTTCGTCAGCGGAAAAGTTAATAAAGCGGAAATAACCGTGTCAAACAGGCGGCTACTTCCAGTTAGTGCTTCGTACTGCGTCGTATTCGTGCCGTCTCCAACTGCTCGGCCCTGGTCACAATTAGTTGCAGCCGGGAAAAATGCTTATCTCAACTCTTGTAAGCGCAGGAAGTGACCTCCGTTTTTAATTACTGCGGTGACGCATCTTGACATGCAGTACCCGTCGCCACTTCTGGCTACGTTTTTTTTTTTCTGACGGTGGAGATTATAAGCTTCGGTGTTCCTCTCCTGTGTCCTTTCCTTTTGCCTTTACTACGTACAGGTGAATACCAACCTTTACCACCCGATTCTTGGCCGATCCCCCAGAGTGGGTATGTGCCATTCTGTCGTAGGCTACAACAACAACAACAACAACCACTGAGGGACCGCCGCAGTTTTTCGTACTCCGGTGTTCGATTTCGCGTTGCACGCCACAATATGAACGAATACACTTGAGCCCGGCACGTCCCAGAGGCAAATAGCTCGCTAGACGCTTCAAATGTTACACGCCTCAAACGGGCATGTAACAAAGTTTCTGTATACTAAGAGCAAAGCGAGCGCAGCTGCTTCCTTTACAATATCGCTCTCCGCCCATGTCATGGCCCCCGCCGCTCAAACAAGCGCAATCGTCGAAAAACGAAAATGACAGTTATACCGACGTCAGTGACAATCGCTGGAGCGTTGCAAGAACACGCATAGGTAGCTTCACTACCGATGTAAACGGGAGCGCGAATGGCACACACACACTGCACGTACAGGACGCGAAACGTCCGCACAATGCGCTGACGACCGCTCTAGCTCACGCCGTATTGAATCACTGGTGAACGAACAGCGCGAATGCAGCGGCGGTCTCCCGACGGCTCCGAGCAGTGACGCAGTAGACGAAATGCCCGTGCGATCGTGGTCGCCGAGCACGTTGAAATCAATGCACGCAACAACGAGAGTTTTGCAGCGAATTCCACCTGAGATATGAGTGAACGGCGCCAACGTCAGCCTGTGAGCACGATCAAAAACAAACTCGAGCAGTTGAGGAAAGCACGCCTGCGCCGCACCTCAAATGCTACGCCGCGGCCGTCTGCTATCGCCTGGTTCGTAAACAGCAACTATGACGCCGTTGCTAAGCTGCCGGAGTAAGATGGCCTCCCAATCGAGAAAAAACCACGTGATTTCCTCCACACTTTTCTCCCAGGGTTCTGTGTGGAAAGGGCCTCTCCTCTTTTTTTCCTTCCTCCATGGCGCCGGCGCTTTATAGCGCCGCCGGGCGCTATAGGGCCCCCCGCCTAGACGGAACGTCGGAATGTGCGTGCCGACGGGGCAGAGATGGAGTAGCCACGGCAGGCAAGCAGGCAGCTAGAGTAACAGTGTCCCCACGGGGTCGCTACAAGGTCCGGTAAGTTCAGGTCAGGGGCCGGGAAGAGCCATCGGGTGGAGTGCGCGGGCTCAGGTGGACGAGCCTGGCTGCTTCGCAACGGGCGAATGATGCTGGGTGCCGAGTTGACAAAGGACATGGGGGCAGGGAAGGCCATGGTCGGGCCGTCACCGACTGGAGTGCTGCCCGCGGACACAAGTGTCGTCGGGGTTGGAACGTTGGAGCCGGTGTCGGTGGGAATCTGGCGCGCCGAGTACGTCGTCGCAAGCACAAGAGCGGGCGAATCGGCTCCGTGGACTGACAGAAGCTGTGCTGCGACAGCAGCAGCTGTAACAATATTTGGCACAGGTGTGACCGCCGACACAACGGTGAGAGCCGTGACGATGGCGGAGGAAGTTGCAGGGCACAATGTCAGGTGCTTGGGTGAAGCGGGATCGACAGTCCGGAGCGGTTGGCCAGGGACGATTCCCGTGTGAGCATGGTCGGCTGTAGGTGGCTGCAAAAAGGTGGTTGCAGTGACAGGCCGTGCAGCTGTGACTGCTACATCAGATGGCTGGCTGGCAGCAAAAGACACAGCTTTTGGATGGACAACTGCCGCACTACTCGGTGTGGGTAGCTCGGCCATTCGTTGCCGAAGGTGGCTCAAGTCAGGCACCAAAGCAGACGCTTGCTGAGGCAGTGTCGAGCTGCCAGGGTCAGAATCCGAGAAGCGGTTGACCGTACTGAGGGCTTGGGGTGGGGCCTCTTGGGCAGGCGGTGTGGTCGCCAGGGTAGTGGGGCTGGTATGTGGCAGATGCTGCGGTGGCGGCAAACTCACTTCGCCTTTAGCACGATCGCTCAGGTCAGTGACTGACGACTTTAGCGGAATGAGCGATGAGGCGGCAGGTGAGCGTTCGGCTGGCAGCGATGCTACGCAGTAGGGTACAGAAGTTGGTGGAGTGGGGCACTAACATAGTAGGCGCCGAAGTCAGCCAAGACGGCCGCACGCAGCTCATCGTATGGCCGGCACCCGAAGGCAGAGTAGGTGAGCCGACGCAGGAGGTCGGGCGGGAGGATGTCGCAAAGGACTGCGTGTTTAAACGGCTGTATGGTGATGCCGTTCAGGTACATCGCTGCCTCCAGTTGGGCGAACCACCCGCCGACGCCTGCAGGCCGGAACGCCGGGAGCGGCGGGTCGAAACTTGGGTGCTGCCAGTACGCCATGCTAGGACGCCGCTGGGATATAAGGCATGGTTCGCCGGGTCACCACTGTTGAGGATTTGCGGGGTCGGAGCGGAGCACCAGAGCAAGACGACCAGCGTGGCAGGCTTCTAGTTCCGAACTGCCCGTACCGGGCGTGCGCCCCGAGCACGAGCTGTCCATCTTTGTTTTCTTCTAGCGCGCGCTGTAACGCCGATCTCAGCGCCGGCGCTTTATAGCGTCGCCGGGCGCTATAAGTTAGACAGGCAGAGCAGAACGGTGGGGCTAAAAATTAACATGCAGAAAACCAAAGTAATGTTCAACAACCTAGCAAGTGAACAGCAGTTCGCAGTTGGTAGCGAGGTGCTGGAAGTAGTAAGAGAATATGTCTACTTGGGGCAGGTATACTGACCGCAGATCCGGATCATGAGAGGGAAATAACTAGAAGAATAAGAATGGGGTGGAGTGCGTATGGCAGGTTCTCTCAGATCATGAATGGCAGTTTACAAATATCCCTCAAGAGAAAAGTATACAACAGCTGCACCTTACCGGTACTCACCTATGGGACAGAAACGTGGAGGCTAACAAAGAGGGTTCAGCTTAAGTTAAGGATAATGCAGCGAGCTATGGAAAGAAAAATGATAGGTGTAACGTTAAGAGATCGGAAGAGGGCGGAGTGGGTGAGGGAACAAACGCGGGTTAATGATATCCTAGTTGAAATCAAGAGGAAGAAATGGGGATGGGCAGGGCATGTAATGCGAAGGCAAGATAACCACTGGTCCTGAAGGGTAACGGAGTGGATTCCAAGAGAAGGCAAACGTAGCAGGGGACGGCAGAAACTTAGGTGGGCAGATGAGATTAAGAAGTTTGCGGGGATACAGTGGCGACAGCTGGCAAAGGACAGGGATAATTGGAGAGACATGGGGGAGGCCTTTGCCCTGCAGTGGGCGTAGTCAGGCTGCTGCTGCTGATGATGATGATTTCGAGTTGCCCGTGGTGACACTTCCTGAGAAGCCAGTTCGCTGAGCCAATTCGTTGCACAAATAACGCGTCCTTGCCCAAAGCTCCGATAAAGCTGGTCAGGCCGGTCGAACACGTCGAGCTCAGTTATTCGTGGGCGTTGGCGCCAGTGCGACACGGACGCGGAACGCGTTTATGTTTCTATCACGGCCAGCACGACGTCTTCGCACTGTGCCTACGTCACTGGTAAAAGCGACTGTTGGAGGAGGACAAAATGACTGAAAACTAAAATGAATGGTCAGAAAATACGGCTGTTGGTTTTGCAAACCCGGCTTTTCTGCCTCTTACAAAAGGCGGAAAATAATGTAAGCCACCGAATATGATTATTAAAATCATAATCCAGGTTTCAAGATTAGTAAAAATTCAAAGATATGTTGTTTGTAAGTCAATTTTAGCTTACCCTATGCCCTTAACCTCGGCTTAAATCTCAGTAAATTAGGAAATATTTCCACTTCGCCGCTGCCGTTCCATCGAGCCCTGCTACCCGGTGCTTGACTTGAGGACGCCACGGTCATCGTAGGTTTAAAAACACCATCGATATAATACCTCATAGATTTAGAACTTTGCAGATTGACAAAAAAACAGCTGCCGGTTTAGCATTGCTACGCACGAAATGTGCGAAAGCACGGTGCCAAATTTGGGTCAAATCAATTTTCAAAAATTCGGGGTGAAGGCCACCCAAATTTTTGGGGTGGGCCAAGCCCATTCTGGAGGTGTCCCAGTTCGGTTCTGAACGTGGGTCAACTCAATTTTCAAATTTTCGGGAGTAGGCTGCCGAAATTTCAGGGATGGGCAACCCCATTATTCGAGGTGAGCTGATTCTATTTTGATACTACATGTCGCCTGCCTTCTATCCAGGTTCACTGGCAGTCAAATTCAGCCAAGGTCATTTCCCCACAAACGTCGAGGCTTTAGAGACTCATGGGCTTCTTCAGGATTGCTAATGAAGTAGTGCTCTCGCATTGAAAAAATTCCTAATGCTGCATTCATCCTTTAGGTATTCGATTTGGTTATTATCATCATTAGGATCACAAGCTGAGAGTCTGCGCTGTGTTTGCAACTTCTCTGCCCTCGTCTGCTCCAAGCTGCGTTGTGTGTTTCCATGCTCAAGCTGGAAAAGTAGCTGTCGACCGGCGGAAATCTTGATTTAAGAGCCGTCAGCGTTCTGCGCTAACAGCCTTCTGCGAATTTAATACAAATACATTTGCCTACTCAGGATAAATTTTGTTGCTAAACGTGGTGCATGAATATCAGTCACAGCCTTCTCCTCCCTGACGTTCCCACGTCGTTCCTCTACCATAGCGACGTTAGCCAAAGAAACTGCAATACGAGACACCCTGCCATGGTGTCGCCGTGCGTGCTCACCGAGCAACAAAGGGCTCGTTAAACGGAAGGACTGTGGTATCGGCCCTCAGCGACAGGCGTTACCAAAAGCGGTCACTGCGCTACAGTCATGAGTTAGCTTAATATTGCAACTGATCCTCGGTCATCTGCTTCCGGTTGGCCCGCTTGCCTTGATCCAGCTTACGCACTATTGACAGGATAGAAATTCACGGTTCTTGAACTATTCTGATCCTCATGGGGCTTTCTGGTGGCCATATTTTTCGAGGATACGTGACCAAAATTTGGCGCCTATTGGCTTGCTGCGAGGGCAATCAAGGAAGGACGGTGAGGTTACTGCTACATTGCTTACCACGCAGTGAAAGGGTTTTGGGCTGCGAACAAACATTCTGAAACGGTTCGGGACCTCTGAACGCTTTGGTCTTCTGGCCATTCGAACCTCGCTTCCCCAAGTGCTTTTGTTTTAGGTAAGTGCACGCTTTTGCAGGAAGTGGAATTCAGGCACCTCTCTCAGCCCATCTTCGGCTGAACACCGCAGTCAGGCGTGAGATTAAATGCCCTTTAGCAAAGAGCGCATGCATGCCTCACGTATAGAGGCGGTAAAAATTTGCTCATCTTCGCTTTCTTTTTGTCATTCGCAAACAGAGACAAATATAGCAGATTCATTCGCTACTGCCCAGGCTTCAAGCTCAGTAAATATGGAAAGAACCGCTGAAGCAGTACACAGTGAAATTTTATATTAGAAAATTTAAAATGTTGTATTTTGCCCCAATATGCGCATAGGAATGAAACGCGCTTCTATAATATTACTTTACACAATACTGCAAATAATTTTCAACAACATGCTTTCACTGAAGTATACACAATATTTGTCGCCCAAATCCGCATAAGAAACACTGCAACCAGGCAGAAACTGGCACTGCTCTCCTCCATGACCCGCTACAGCCTACAGGCGATTCAACAGCCAGGGTTTGCGTATTGGCTGTCTACGCAATCGTTTTCAAATTCCTCCCTTCCTGGCGACTTTTTTTTCTGTTTTAGCGTCGCAGCTGCAGCTCTGTCTCTTCGTCTCCGTTGAATGGACGTGCGATTAGGTTCGATCGCAGAACGTCAAAGGAAGCTTTTCGGCGTGATATTAGGTCGAACCGAGCAGAGCTTGCTGTCTTTTCAGAATGTATTTGTACAAAAAATCATCATTACTGATAAAAACTGCACCGCTTAGTTTTGAATGAATCATTGAGCAGTTTCTATTTTGCACGTTTCGTCGTCTTCTTTACTGTTATGTGGTGGGCGTCTTTAGGGGCACCAAAAGGCTTGGTTGTGCCGGCGCCTCTTGATGCTCTCCAGAACTTTCTACTTGTCTTCTTTGCGTCAATCACCAGTCAATGTATTTTTTGTGCGTTCCAACAATCCTCGAGATCGACAAAACAAGGACAACGTTTTGGATCGAGCAATAAAACAATTATCCTTACTTTAGGCCCCGCATAAAACCACGAGGTCACACTTTGACCCACGCCGTTATAAAAATGAGCTTTGAATTTCTGTTGACGCAATGTTGAGCATGTGTTGAGCCAACAGAAATTCAATTAAAATTCAACTTGTGTTGAGTTAACACAATACTCACTCAACAGAATTTTTGTGCCGAAAAACTCAACACAAATATGATGCATAATCTCTGTGGCATTTCTCCTGTTTTTTTCTTCGAGCACCCACCAGAAAAATGTTCAACAGTAAGTGCTTTGCAACCATCCGTGGCAGTGTGTGAGACTTTATGAGCCGTTCTGACAGGAGAATGTAATGCAATGTTAGAAATGAGCTGCTGCTCTTGATTCAGGCACAAAGAAAACGGCGCGAAATACGGGGCCAAAAGAGAAACACACAGGACAATGCCAGCACCACGCGTGGCGCTGGTACTGTGTCACATTATGCATAATAAGAGCGATGAAAATGTTGTGGAAAAGTTATGAACTCGTATTCAGTTGGGCTATAGCCTCGTGTGCAATATATATATATATATATATATATATATATATATATATATATATATATTTATATATATATATATATATATATATATATATACCAGGTGTCCCAGCTAAATGTAACCAAACTTTAAAAAAGGCGAAGTGTCCTCGTCCACTGAAACCAACTCAAGGTTGTTCATAGTCGCATGGCCTAGTCTTGAGTATTTTTTCGCTCTTCAAAGTTAATTAATTAGTTATGTTTAATTAGCTAACTCTTTAATTATTAACTTCAGGAAGAAAGTGTCAAAGCAAAAGTTTTAGATCACCTCGAAAAACCGCTAGTAGTGCTGTTTCCGTCAAATTACGATTTACGTAGCTTCATTTATTGCCCGTAAAAGAAAGTTGTCACGTGACCAGCTGCTCGCTCACATCTCTGCCCCAATGTGCACCGAAAGTCTCATCGTGGAGAGGACTTCAGAAAAAACGGATTTTATTCTTTAAGGCGCGTCTTGGGACGTTGAAGTGGCACAGTTGTCATTTGGAAGCTTTTTCTTATTGTGCGAGTTATGGTTAAATGCCGCTGAAAAAACTACTTTACGTAAATATTACTTTGCTGCAAATGTCTCAGTAAGCTGTTTCTCAAAGCGACCTACAACTTTTCCATTGACACTTTGTTCCTCAAGTCAATAATTAAAAAGTTAGTTAATTAAGCTTAAATAATTAGTCAACCTTGAGGAATGAAAAAATACTGCAGACTAGGTCCCGCGACTCTAAACAACCCTCATTTGGTTTCAGACGGCTAGGACACCCCGTGTTTTTAAAAAGCTTGGTCACATTTAGCTGGGACACCCGGTATATATATATATATATATATATATATATATATATATATATACACGTATGTTTGTGAGTATGTGTGGAGCACTACACGACAAGGGATGTCAGCGTCACACTCACGAGACATTGCAGCAATAAATGTGAATATACCGCCGAAAACTCCACCGGTAGTCGGTCCATCTGGCGCAATAGTAATGAATTCCTAGGATTTCTTTTCTGTTGTGTTCACTCAACACATGCTCAACGGAAGCTCATGTGCCAATTTTGAACATGCGCTCAACAAGCTGTCCACAATGCATCACCCGAAACTCTCCACCTTTACAACATACTTTGAACAGTGTGTGTTGACACGGGTTGCTGGAATTTCAACATAGTCAACATGCATTTTTGTAAGGGCGTGTAGCCTGCTGCTAAAAGAATTTTCCCGTAAGAACGCGAGGACCGAACCCTCATAAAAGCTTCAAAAGTTAAGTCGAAAAACTTGTTGTAGTAAATAAAAGCTTACGTAATCCAGAACAATTTCTTCAGTTCCCCCGCACAGTACCAAAAAAGGAAGCCAGCAGAAAACATCTCCTTTTCGGCTGCTTTTTCGTTCAGCCCGCTAGGGAAGAACCACTTTTTGCAGCCTCAAGATGGCTCGCAGTCGACATGTGGTGTGGTTCATGCCAGTAAAATATCGAAGTAATTATACGGCATGCTTAAAACTTACTTGACGCAACGGTAACAAAATGTCGCGCTTGCCCCACTTTCGCCTATAGCGGAGAGGCAAGCTTATTAAATAACGGCTTGTAAAAGTGTGGCTGATTTCAGCAGTTTTCAGAATGACAGGCTGAAATAACCAGAACCGAGTAGTTAAGCAATTATTTAAAATTTTTAGGACTACATCTTTTTAGGCCTTGGATGAAAGATAAAGGCTCCGGAGCAATTCACCAAGATTGCCCAAAAGTTTTTGTACTCCGCTTTTTCTTGTCACGCAGTTTAAAAACAATTAAAAAGAGCTCTCTAGAGGAATTATTTTTCCTGGTCGTGACCTGCCAGTCTGCACGCAGTAACGACATTCAGCTTGGCCCCCAGACGTGCTCGTTCTTGGCGTGCCTGTGGCGCAAAGAATATGCTGTCGCCACTAGCTATATTACACGTATGCCAGTCCCACTGGATTTGTTACTTCGCGGCATACTTTTGTCGGTGCGCCTTAAGTCACGCTCTATCGCATCTATCTACACCGACAGCCTTCAATGCAGCGTCAAGAAAACTTAAGTATTCCGCCTAAAAGCTCGTAAGAGCGCACAGTAAACCACCCGTCTGATGGCCAGGTCGTATAGCGCCTCGTGAGCCGAAAGGGCAGAAATGGTTGCAACGTGTAGCCCTCAGTGTATTCATCGCTTTCCTTATTGAGATTCCGTGCGCAGGCACAGAAGCCTCTCCAGTGACGGTTAGAAATGAGTGTTGGAAGAAAGTGGACCCGCTCCTCGGCTTTGAATCGGTTGAGTGCAGGGCGACTCCCGCCGCTGCCGGGCCTCTCGACTTCAACCCTCGCCGTGAGACTTGTCTGGCTGCTGCCGCGAGAAGCTTTCAGTAGAGGGTAATATTCATGAAATAGGTTAGCTTAAGTCCCTAAGACAGGAAACGACAACGACAGAAAAGAAAGGATACTCCTGAACGGCGAGTTAAGAGCTGGAACAGGAAAAACATATAACTAAACACTCGCTCTGGTGTCTCGCGAGCATTCTGTTGAGTGTATTTTTCTCTCTTCTGCTGCAGTTTTCCTCAGCACGTTACAGAAAATGGCCTGGTTTTGCTTCGGTCCCGGTGTTAGTACAGCATTCCTTTCCACCGAGCACAATAATAGAGGCTGTCGCGGCCTGAAATGAGGTTGACAATTTAGAAAGCCCTGCCGATACAGCTGGTTATAGGGCTTTTCACATCCATTAGCTCGGCAGCATTTGCCGCGTTCTCTTCTCACAATATTTGCGGCGCTTTTTTCAATCAAGCCAAATCCACGGCGACAGGAACTGACAAAAACGCGAAAGTTTCTTATCCATGCAAACCACAGTGCTATCGAAGCTGTTATATGGTATCATTTACATGTTAGAGCAACTCTAAGCCATCAGGGAATAAAAATTATGCAAATAATTAAGTCGATATCAGCACGTAAACTTTGAATTTTGGCCCTTTTCCAAGTGACTCTATCGATTTAGTCCGTTTTTTTTAATGAAAACCTTATTTCTACAATATTACTTCAAGCTCTGTTTATAAAAATAATGCTTAAAAAAGAACACCCTGCGAATTCATTGTGTGCCCTAAAGGGCACTGCTGTGCTCCACCAAAACAAACAAGTAAACGAAAACAGTAGGCTAGCTGTCCCACGCTCTCACATGACAGCTTTCCTTTCTTGTGTTCACACGTCGCCAGCGAAAAAAAAGCGAGAATAGATGAGATCAAAAATATATTCTACTTCACTGCAGAACCCTAAATTAATGATTAGTAAGCGAAATACCAGACGCAGACAGCTAGAACACAAAACGGCAAGACAACTGCCTCTCTGTGTCTGCCATTTTGATAGCATACAGGGTGTTTCACGTAACTTGAACCAAGGATTTAAAGAAAGCGGCAGACCGCTGCCCGCTGAAACCAACGCTATATTGTTCGCCATCATGTCGCGCTCCTCAGAATATTTTTTATTGCGCTTCATTAGTTAATTAACTAAGATGAATTATGCAACTTTTCAAATGTTTATTTTAGTGCCAAGACAGCTACATTAGGTTGTAGAGCAGGCTTAGAAACAACCGATCCAGTTTATTGTAGCATCGTATCTCCTACGGGGTCCTATTTTCCGGCATCTAAACAAAGCCCGCGAAATATGAAAAACTACCACGTGACTGCGCTCGTGCGCTATCGTATTGCAGCGCTCTCAACGGCGCTTCGAGCAAACGGAGCGTGCCAGCTGACCGCGGCCAAGTGAACGGCCACCGCGCCGCTGCGGAAAGTGCTGACGCGCTGTCAAGCCGCTGCTAAGAGCGGCGGCCGTTCACTTCGCCACGGTCAGCGGGCACGCTCCGTTTGTTCGAAGCGCCGTTGAGAGCGCTGCATTATGATAGCGCACGAGGAGGAGGTAAACTTTATTAAAGAAGAGGTCTTAGGCGCGGATTGGGGTCATGTTCCCCTCCCCGCGGTGGGCTCCTCTTCTAGGCCGGACGCCAGGTGGCCGACCGACGATGTCGTTCGGCGACCTCTTCGGCTCGCTCTGTGGCTCGAAGTTGAACCTCCGGGTCCGAGCTGAGCAGCGCGGCCTCCCACTGAGATTGGGTAGAGAGCTGCAGACTGTGCGCACGAGCGCAGTCACGTGGTAGTTTTTCATATTTCGCGGGCTTTATTTAGATGCCGGAAAAAAGGACACCGTAGGAGATACGATGCTACAATAAACTGGGTCGGTTGTTTCTAAACCTGCTGTACAACCTAATGTAACTGTCCTGGCACTAAAATGAGTATTTGAAAATTTTCATAATTCATCTTAGTTAATTAACTAATCCAGCCCAATAAAAAATAATTCTGAGGAGGGCCACATGATGGCGAACAAGGTATCGTTGGTTTCAGCGGGCGGCAGTTTACCACTTTTTTTGAATCCTTGGTTCAAGTTACGTGAAACCCATTGTATAGTAATGATTTTAGAAATTAAATGCAATTAATACAGTTTTTGAAAAGGTTCTTTGTAGACGTATACAAAATTTTCTAAATAAATATAACATTATATGTCATAATCAGCATGGCTTCAGGCCCCAAAGGTCAACGTCAACCGCAGTTCTTTTTTTTTTCACAACTTATAAATTCTGCACTGCATAATAACAAGCTGGCCATAGTGGTATATTTAGACATATCAAAAGCTTTCGATACGGTAGATCACACAATACTAAAACAGAAATTGGAAACCTACGGTTTAAGAGGGAAAATTTGTGATCTAATTAAAAGCTATTTTACAGGACGGAAACAATATGTTGTCGTGGACAATTTAGCCTCACTACCGCAAAGCATTAATCTAGGTGTGCCTCAGGGCTCCGTGCTTGGGCC